>NC_056598.1:11265582-11606288 GCF_018340385.1 Cyprinus carpio
CATACATAATATCTGTAATTTTTAATATAACATAGGTTCAAAGGATAGTCCACATAAAAAAAATTAAAATTTCAGTTCCCATGGACTTAAGTTAACTAGAATCAAAATTTGATCTTATTAAATCCTATTTTGTGTTCTGTAGAAAAAAGAAAGTCAAAAACTGCCATGTCATTAATCGAAACCTGTTTAACTTACTTTCTTCTTTGGAGCACAAAAGAAGATACTTTGAAGAACTGTTTGTATCCGTGTCCAAAACAACACTGAACTCCATTAACTTTCACTGGCAGTTTTTTTTTCTTTTTAAATATGTTGTGTTCAGCAGAAGAAAGAAGTTCATATGGGATTGAAAATAAAGGTGAGTAACTGATGACAGAATGCTCTTTTTTAGGTGAACTATCCTATAACTGTTGTATTTTAGTAATTAATCTCTACACTAATCTAACATACAAATAAGGGAATCAAAGGAGTGAGCGTGACCCTTTGGAGGTGTCCTGCAGTTTTGAAATGAACTTTGCAAAAGTTCCAGAAAGAATACTGGGCTGTGTGATTGAATCATAAGTATTTTTTCCCCCACAAAACACTCATGTTTGCCTTTTCCAGGGGAAGCCGTTATGACTTTTACCCACCTACGGACATCTGAGATTCCATCATTATAAGGCCTCGGCGTCCAGACGATATTCCAGACATGTTTCTGTCATTACAAAGATCTACATCCGATTTACATCATTGGCAAGGTGCTCGCCAAATGATCAGATGCCAGCATCCTCAGCAGTGTCAAAGTCAATAATGAATAAAACGTATAGATGAAAATAACTCGTCCCTAATGGTCCCTCTGTCTCCTGAGTGTTAAAAAATGTAAATTTATGTAAAAGCCCATAGGAAACACATATTTACAATACGTTTAGGTAATCACAAGATGCAGGCATGGAGAAATATCCCGGCCGAGAGAGGCAGTCAATGCAAAAATAGTTTTTATGTGTCATTAATTCTCTTTGCATTCCCAAATAACCCTATATTACCGCGGTAATACAGTAATCACTCACAATCGCACAGAAAATTATCTGCACTCATCTGTGGAATAAAAGGCGAAGGGGAAAACGAGGGGAAAGCATCCCATTTTAGTATCCTCTTGCGTCCTTAATGTTCAACGAGAAGCCAGCGAGTAAACGACTGCTCGGCCAATCTCGACTCTGGCACCGATGGAACAGTTTCCGAGCAGCTTAATGATAGCGGGGAGTCGATGGCTCTCGTCAGCCCCTCTTACTAAAATGCGCACACCTTTTCATGCTACATTGCCCGGAATAGACGCAAGGTTCATGGACAACCGGGGGAAAATTGAACCTTTTATATGCTAGCAGAAAACAAAACACTCCTCTGATGCCAAATCTAAACGACACATTCGGAGTGCAAACATTAGGTGTAGAAGTGCTGCAGACACATCAGCCCATACAGCATTCATAAGAGCGCTGCTTGTCTTGCTCACGGATACTCTTTATCCTTATAATGAATATGTTATTATAAACACCACTGAATACTCAATCCAATTGCCTGTGTATAGAGATAAACTCAAATTTTCCAGTTTGAATTTGTTTGTGGGCAGCTGATATATGAATTTTCAATCAGATTCAGTAGTGTCCTGCAACTTGAGACTATTGTAAAAGAAAATTCAATCATTATTATGCATTCAGCATTTAGGCCTCATATTAATCGATAGACTACATGGAAGTTTTAATTTTAAACTATTCAAAAATAATAGTGGTTAGATACAGCATCTAACAAAATAATAATAATAAAAAAAGTTAAAAGTTAATGGGCTTCATTCATGTCTGTGCATCCTTCAGGCAAATGAACTGCTCCATTAATATAAATAAATATAACATTGAACATGAATATCATCATGTTTTAGCCCTCCTAGCGACAGTGCTGTTTGAATTATGCTGAAAGACAAAATCAGTCTCATTTGTTTCTACTTTTAACAGCTAACGGTCAGTTCTATAACGGTCTGTGGACGCCCCCTACTGGCCAGACCTGGGAACATGTGAAAAACCGTAAACAGGATTCTCAGTTTTCAAAAACATTTTCAAAATCGCTGCATGCTCCACTCCTGAATCAGATCATTCTTTTTAGTTGACTTGTCATCATAGCATGAATGTTGGCATTAGCTTTTCAATGTTCTACACAGGAGGGAAGAGTCAATTGGAAAAACAAGACTGTTTTGGTCTTTTTGCACCATATTTAACTTTAATAAATCTGATAATCAAATAACAATTTACAAAATTATAATAATGACATTATTACATCTACAACAAAATGTTTCAAGGTAGATTTATGTCTGTCTTACTGGCTGAAAAAGCTCCATGTCTGCTCAATAGGGGGCACTACTGAAGCACAAACGTGTGATGATGTCAGCTAAGCTAATTTCTGAATGTCCATCTAGTTCATTCGTTGTAATTTACACATATAAATTGGTCCGAAGTTAGCACACAGGTGTGGTAAAACCAACTCCCCGACACTTAACTGTGGCGCAAAGTGGAAAGTGTCAGAAAAGCATTGCGCAAACCATCTGAGGTCCTGAACCTGCACTGTGATTCCCAGCTCCCGCTGAGCGAGACTTATGGCCTTTTGCACCACACACTCATTCTGCAGCTGGGACAGGGAACAAGTAGAGTACACTATGTTTCCACCCCCTCGCGTGGCCTGGATCCCAGCCCTGGGCATAATATGAAACATCAGATTAATTAGATATCAGTTCGCAGCCATTCTCCACGGACACATGCACGTGTTATAACAAAACACATTCAACAAAATATTTAAAAAAATGCCCAGTGAATGAATAATATATACTAATATACTAATATTATATTGCTTGCTGTGCATTTTGCACCATTTAAATAATTTACTTACAGAAGCAGCTGTGTTTGCAAGAGGGGAAGTTTCTGTCTCTCTTTGGTCCTAGATCTCTTAAAAATATTGTTCTCTTCCACCATTGCAGAGTGTCTGTCTGTGGTGCAGGGGACATCTACAAGCACCTGTAAAAAGATGGAAGATGAACTGAAGGTAATGGCACAATGCCCAGATTTGTGCTGCTATCACATGCTTGGCAGAGATGCATGCTGTAAACATACAAATAGCAGATGCTAGATGTTTTTGAAACATTAGTGACATCACACATGACATACACACAAGGATATACCAGTGTGACAATCAAGAGAACACAACGTAAATACATGGTGCTGGTAAAGTACAGCAGTATAACCTAACCATTTAAAAGTCTGGGGCTGGCAAAACTTTATATTGTTTATGCAAGAAGTCACATTTATTTGATCAAAAATACAGTAAAAACATAATATTGGGAAATATTTTTACATTTTAAAATAACTTTTCTATTATTCATGTGATGACAAAGCCGAATTTTCTCCAGTCTTCGGTGTCACATGATCCTTCAGAAATCACTCTGATATGTTTATTTGGTGCTCAAGAATCTTGTTATTATCAATGTTGAAAACATCTATTTGAAATAGAAATCTTTTGTTACATTGTTTACTTCTGTCTTAACTGTCATTTATTTAATTATTTAATGTGTCCTTGCTAAACAAAAGTATGAATTAAAAAAAAAAAAAATAATTCATCCAGACCCCAAACTTTTAAGCAGTAGTATACTTGCACGTGATTGAAATCGCTCACTTGTTCACTAACCCCATATATAGTGTAAGGCAGTTGAGTGCACTATATTAGAAAGGAGGTGCTGACACACTGCGCGTTGGAGAGCTGGAGCTGTCACAAAAACATCATCACATATTTAAATTTTTCTATGACTACATTTGAATGAATGAACTACCTACTGGCGACTAATGGATATTTTAAATCATCCACCAAATGATCATCTTTTTCTTACATTGTTGTAAGTTAACAACAATGCCACCACAGTACATCAGTAAAACCACATCAAACTGAGTTAATGCCTAATGAATATATTTTTATATTAAATATTATAAAACTATATTTTACTTTATCCATGTAATTTTATTCAATTTTTAATTAATTAATTAAAGTCTTTCTTTATTTTCTTGATAAGTAATGATCAATAAGAAGGTAGAAACTAGAACCAGCATGAAATATATGTTAAAGCAGAAATAAGAAAGATGTAAACTGTATCTCTTGTTCAAACTCTGTATGAGTTGTAATAATTTTATAGAATCATATTGTGATTCAATTCACATCCTAACATTTGTAGGACAGTATAACATGGAATTCTCTTTTACTTCACAAGACATGCCATTCCTTTTCAGACATTTTGCTCAATACTAACTCTTTCAAAGCTTTTCTCCTCTGTCATGCCTAACTGCCGACCATCCGTGGATGTGATGTGGATTTTGTTTTCTTCCAGGAACTCTTTAGGCAGGTAGCTCTGAAGTGTCCTGCGTAATCGCATTGTGCGGGAACCTGACAGATCATTTGCCCACAGATGATCTGAAAAAAAAAAGAAAAAAAAAACACTTAAATAAATAAATCCATATATCATCTGCATCTCTTCCATTAAAACACTTTGAGCGTTGGCAATATGGCAGTTCACATACTGACTGAATGTGTCTGCAGGAGCGCAAGAGTCTTCCCTCCTGGAGCTGCACATAGATCCAATACTGTGTGTCCTGGCTGGACATCCAATGCTAGAACAGGCAGCACTGAGGCAGCATCCAGAAGATAATATCCCAATATGCCACTGCTGTCAGGTCTAAGTTAATAGGACAGATATATTAAACACAATCAACTTAGGACATGGCAGAGGAAATGAGAATTTTTAGTATTTCTCACCTAGCTGGATTAAATCTAGATATGTCTCCTTTGGGGAAAACAAGACATTTTATATCGGGACTCATACTGGGTTGAAGAGCAGCAGGATCCAGCTCTGCTGAATCTCTGTGTGAAGTCATGGAGTCCAGTGAAGATTGATGGACTTCATTTCTGGTGCAGTCAATACTGATGAAGTCTTTACATCCTTGAGCTTCTAATTCGGTTATAACATTGGGTGCTGAAGAGAAACTGTTTATCAGGGCTCCATACTTTTGTTCAGACAGCATGGCAACTCTAATAGAGGGCCATAGGTCCCTTAACTGTATACTGTAGCTTGTGTCAAAGTTGTGCAGAGCAAGTTCAGTGGCTGGAAACGTGGGCCTTGTTGCTGCCTAATACAGAGGAACACGATATCATTATGATCTATGTCTGACACTTTGCTTTTATTTTGAAAAGGAATGCAACCTCTTTACTTACCCATTTAGTTTTAACTCGATACCGTCGCTGAATAAATCTAATCGAGCCTTTAGATTTATTTATACAAAATCTCGTGAGTACGGACGCTGCCATGTTTGTGTATCATCAAAAAGCGTCCGTTGTTTTTGTGTTCATTGGTTCCACTATCATGTTTTATATTTATCCACTATAATAATAAAGCTATATTATTAAAACCCAAAACATAATCTAATAAATTATTTAACCAAGCAATTCCCAAAATACGTGGCGTAAACCACTGATCTATATATTTGCGCGAATATTATGAAACCGAGCTAATAATTGAAATCAGTATGTGAATTCAAGAATGGGTTTACGCCACTGATAATATAGATCTATATTATAGATCAGTGGCGTAAACCCATTCTTGAATTCACGTACTGATTTCAATTATTAGCTCGGTTTCATAATATTCGCGCGTACATGATCCATGATTTCTTGTAAATATAGCAAAATAAGATTTAAAAAAGAAAAAAAAATTGTTACCAACAATAGAATGTGGGTCTTTATAAAGCGATTATAACGTAAGAACGTTCCAGGTTCTTTGTGAGCCCTTTATTGCGAAGGATACAACTCATGGATATTAATAAGCTCATACTGACGTTGACTGCAATCATCCAATAACGTTCTTATTTAATATTCATAAGTCAGACCTTCACCATAGTAGAAATGATAAATTCGCCTCTCAGCATATATCCATCACATACTCATATTCAATTTCAGCCAGATTTCGCACCTTTATTGTGTTTAAGTGTGAATTTACGACAAACGAGTATGGGGTTTGAAAAAGAAATGGTCAGAAATGCAGAGCCTGACGAGGTGGAGGAGGAGGTACTAATTTAGAATTTTTTTTTTTTTTTTTTTTTTTTTAAGTTTAAAGTGCCTTTGAGGAGTTATGCAACTTGCATGTACGCTACGCTATATGAACTGCAGCCATGTCGTTGCTAACATTTAGCTGTCTTGACCAGACCTGACATAAACATTACAATCTGGCTGTTGTTATTTAGATGATTTGTTTAGTAATAACTCGTGTGGAAGAGTGACGTGTTTAATAATGGTTTACCTTCACGTTACCCGTGAGATGAGTTTGACCACTCTAGTTAAGAGTTTGTTTAAATTTAAACTATTTCTTGACAATCGCCAATTTTAGATTGATGTCATGAAGAAGAAATGTATACGTTTTAATAATTTTATGAGTCTCGGCTGTCAGACCAGACAATACGCATAATGTAGTCCCTATACAATACGCAGCTTACGACACAAGTAGTAGGCCTATTTTAAAAAGGGAGAAGAATAAGAAATGATACACAATTTATTTTGGCCGATGAAAGCAGCGTTTCAGCCGAGGGTAGTTTGCTGGGTAGAACCTAAAGCGGGATCTTTATTTTTGTTGCACCCCAAGGGAACATTTCAATGTGATTCTGCTTAATTTTCTTAGGTTTAATCAAGAGATAGTCTTAAGTTTTTATTTTTATTTATGCTATATTGTTAATATCAATCAGTCAGCAAAAGTTGTTGAAAGCACTGCAATTACAGTTTCAGGGAGGTAAGTTAAAGTATTATATTAGAATTTGTTATATTCAAGGACCCCTTGGTAAATAAAGAACAGATGCTCCTGTTAAATTTTGTATAGAATAGTGTTGTATACAACATTTAATACTATAACAATGTATTTAAGTACTTGATGATTACATTGCAAAGACATTCAAATGTTTATATAAAACACTAAGATTTAATACAATTTCGGTCCCTAAAATTCATAATATTTATTACATAGTTTCATGGTACTACATTTGTGCGTCTTGTCTCCTATTTGTAAAGGAACAGACAACAGCAGAGGAAGGTGAAGGAAAAGATGGTGCTGATGAGGAGGAAGAAGAGATAGTGGTATGTTACTACAAAATCTAAAATGTATAGGCTAAACATTAAATTCTTCTGTTATAAATGCATCTTTTTGGTTTAATTTTGAAAGCATTAAAAAAATAATAGAGATTAAAATGCTGAAGGAGAGGTAGTCATATAGATTAAACAATGTCTGGCCCTCTGCAGGACCCCCTAGAAACAATAAAGAAATGTGAGCAGACGGTGATTGCATACATGCACAAGAACGGCTAGAAGCTTGTGAAACTAGAGTTGGCGCACGGTCACACACCGAGGAGGACTGCACAGAGGAGCTTTTCAACTTTCTACATGCACGGGACCATTGCGTAAGTCACACTCAGCAGCAGTTAAGCTATTTTTTTAAACTTACATTTTTAGTGTCAGTTTTTAAATGTGTTCTCTTAAAGGAATAGTTCACCCAAAAATATCATATTTGGGTGAACTTTCCCTTAAAAAAAAAATATTGCTTTAATATCGTCGTCTTCCAGGTTGCACAGAAGCTCTTCAGTTCAGTTAAATGAAGCCCCTCTGAGACACTATAATCATACTGCATTTCCAGTGGAGCATCTACAGCTGCAGATGTGTATTTAAATGTACAGCACAAGCAACACCAGATACCTAAAACTTGTGTTGTACATATACAGAAAGTACTCACATTTGTTCACATGCCTTTTCCTCAAAAAATAACATAAAAATGTTGGCCAGATACTGACTGCTACGTTAAATCTACCACTTTGTTCAGGGTCTTATTATTCAGTTTCTAATGTCAAATGGTTGTGAAACTTGTTCAGTTTATGTCTCAGTTGCTGAATCTTATGTTCATACAAATATTTACAGGTTAAGAAATTTGCTGTAAATAAAGCAGTTCAATGTGAGAGGCATTATTTTTAATTTTGCGTGTAGACCTAATTGCAATTACATATAATCTCACAGGGTGGCAGTAGACTGCATGTTTAGTTTCTAGTTTCTCCTTTCAAATCTTCTGTCACTGAAAATGTATTATAGCTTTGGCCGTTTCTTTTGATAAAGAGAGAAAAACCTTGTTTGGATTTTGCTACAACAGTGTCATTAGTAAGTAAGAACCACCCATGAAAGTGTGTTCTACATTGGCACATATGCCTGTATGGATAATGGATTATTAATCGTATATATTTTTTAAAAGGATAATGATCTATGGAAGTTTAACAAAATTAATCTCACTGAAGCTGAAGAGGGAAATATTTGTACTCTTGACTAATGTATGCAGTTACAGGACGTTGGGTACCACTAGTCTCAACAAGCCAGAATATTCAACTAAACATACCAAACCAAATTATAAGAACACACATTTCACTTACAATTATTAAACCACTGCGCCACAAGCAAATGGCACAGATTTTAAGGCACTGCTCAGATAAAATGCATGTAAACCTGACACTTTCATAATTTAAACAAAATCATATGTATAAAACCACAGAAATTTTATTAAAAGAAATGCATGGTTACATAAAACAGGGTTTAGGCAATATTTGTAAAAAAATAAATAACCACTCAGTTGAAAAGCAGGGTATCATAATTTACCCAATGAGAAATGCTAACTTAAAATGACTTCATGATACATTCATGCACATAGTGCATATGAAAATGAGAGCTTCACATCACCACCTCACCAACGGGAATTCTCCTTATAGCTCTGTCCAACGAAGTCATTCATTGAGGACTGGGGAAGAAAAAGATATTACAATCAGAGACCTATAATAAACTTACTAAATCAATGTAAGCCTTGTTGAAATTAGGCTATTTCAATCCCGATGACTACTGTAAAATCATTCAGTAATTTGAGCTTCCTGGGGACTTTTATTAGCCAATCTAAAATCATTTAGGATTCATCTTTTAAATTGAGCCAGTCTGGTCTAACACAGAAAATGGTATTCATCTGAGGAACAGAGTGATTTTCCAGGGTGGACTGACCTGCATGAGAAGCCTCTCTTTCCTCAGTCTCTTATAAAAGAGAAGCACATCTTGGTTGGCCTGCACTACTCGCGGATCAAAGTCCATCACACGCAGGCCTTCCAGACTCCGGGCCCGTGACAGAGCAACATAGGCCTGGCCGCTCTCAAACACACGTGCCAAAGAGATCTCCACACAATCCAGAGTCATGCCCTAAACACACCAAACAATCAAGATACCCGCCATGAATTTCTTTCAAAAACCTTGTCTTTCATGGAAATTAGATTTTTAATAAATATGCTAGAAATACCCCAATGCTTTTTGTATTGGAACCAGGCTCTCTCACTGTCAAAGCTTACCAATACAAAGCAAGAAGGCTGGTTGCTCAAGCCAGAAGATCTTGCTTGTTGATTTAAGCTATGATGCTGTTAAAGCAGGGGTGTCCAAACTTGGACCTATAGGGCCACTGGTTTGCTCACTGTCTAGCTCCAACTTGTCTCAACACACTTTCCTTGGAAGTTTCTAGTAATTAGTTGATTCAGGTGTTTAATTGGGGTTGGAGCTAAACTCTGCAGGACAGTGGCCCTTAAGGAGCAGAATTGGACACACTTGTAAAGGGTGTAAGTTCATCAGTAGGTAATTACTGCTCTAGCTAAGAGATTGGATCAAATTTTGACCTCTTCATTTAGCACTCAATATTTAAAAAAAAAAAAAAAAAAAAAAAAAAAAAAAAAAAAGTCAATTTGATGGTTGGGGGATGGTTCTGTTTATATCGCTGTGCTCCTTGCCCTTACACATGCATGGCTTTGATGACAGTGGTCGTGACTGAACTAAAGTAAAATTGTAGCTCGAAGATATAAACTATAAATTTACAACAACAGAACATCACAACTGTTATAAAAATATATATGTTATGATATTATGAAGTGCCAGAAGTGACTAACCTTTTGCCAAAGTATTTTAGTCTCCAAATTAAGTTAAATTATCTTTTTGAACACATTACTAATTTTCCCCCTTTTTTTACTTTACCCTTTTTTAGGTTTAAGAATATACAGTTGCATCTAAAAAAAAAAAAAAAAAAAAAAAAAAAAAAAAAAAAAAGAATATCTTGAAAGTTAATTTTGTAACATTTCAAAAAGTGAAACTTTCAGATATTCCAGATTACATGCAAACTAAAATATTTCAAAAGTTTTTGTTTTATTTTGATGATTAGAGCTTACAGCTCATGAAAGTAAAAAATCCACTCTCACAAAATATTAGACTATTTACATTTGAGTTTCATTAAGTGACCATCCCTACAGTATAAATTCCGGGTATCTCTTGTTATTTGAAACCACAATAATGGGGAAGACTGCTGACTTGGCAGTAGTCCACAAGATAATCATAGACACCCTCCACAAAGAGAGTAAGCCACAGAAGGTCATTACTGAAAGTGGTGGTTGTTCACAGAGTGCGGTATCAAAGCATATTAAATGCAAAGTTGGCTGGAAGGAAGATATTGGGTAGGAAAAGATGCACAAGAATTAGGGATGAACGCAAGCTTGAGAACACTGTCAAGCAAAGCCGATTCAAACCCTTGGGAGAGCTTCACAAGAAGTGGACTGCAGCTGGTGTCAGTGTAGTCACCACGCTCAGACGTCTTCAGGAAAAGGGCTACCAAGCCACTTCTCAGACAGAAACAACATCAGAAGCATCTTGGCTGGGCCAAGGAGAAAAAGAACTGAGCAGCAGTCCAGTGGTCGAAAGTCCTCTTTTCAGATAAAAGTAAATTTTGCATTTCATTTGGAAATTAAGGTCTGAAGTCTGGAGGAAGCCTTGAGAGACACAGAATCCAAGCTGCTTCAAGTCCAGTGTGAAGTTTCAGTGATGATTTGGGGTGCCGTGATGTCTGCTGGTGTTGGTCCATTGTGTTATATCAAGTCCAAGGTCAATGCAGCCGTCTACCAGGAGATTTTGGAGTACTTTATCCTTCCATCTGCTGACAAGCTTTATGAGATGCTGATTTCCTTTTCCAGAAGGACTTAGCACCTGCCCACAGTGCCAAAACCACTTACAAGTAGTTTACTGACCATGATATTACTGTGCTTGATTGGCCAGCCAACATGCCTGACCTGAACCCCATATGTAATCTATGGGATATTTTCAAGTGAAAAATGAGAAACAGTCGATCTAACAATACAGACGAGCTGAAGGCCACTATTAAAGAAACCTGGGCTTCAGTAGTGCCTCAGCAGTGCCACAGGCTTATTGCTTCCATCCCACACCTCACTGATGCTGGAATTTGTGTTTAAGGAGCCCAGACCAAGTATTGAGTGCATAAATGAACATTCTTTAAAGAATGTGAGCTTTTCTGTTTTGCAAACTCTTTTTTTAATTTACATATACATACATATACATACACATACATATATATATATACATACACATACATATATATATATATATTATATATATATATATATATATATACACATACACACATATAGATTTGGTAACACTTTATAATAACTGCATGCTATTAATCATTAGTTAAGCATTAGGAAACAGTTAATTCATCATTTATAAAGCATTAATAGACATTAATAAGCAGTTTATAAATACAGATATAAATGCTTTATACTTGATTTAAAAGCATATCTATAATGTATTTAATAATTGTTTTTTTCATACTTTATTAATGATCAATTTATCATTTCTAAATTAAGTATAGCATTATTTACACACCAGTTATTAAGGAGTTGTCAGTGGTTCATAAGATCACTTAGAAATTGTAAGTAAATGATTAATAAACTAATTAAATGTGCATTCATACATATTATTCAGACATATAGTAATAGTTACTTAGAGTGTTAATAAATGGTTTATTAGCATCTATTTCTACTATAATTCAGGGTTAATTCAGGTAGTTGTAAAACATATGTAGTTGTTAGTTAACTATTTATGTGAGCTCATCTAAAGTGAGGACTATTTATGCCTTGTAAAGCTTTTACAAATGAGATTTAAAGGCTGTTAATATTTCTATGTTCTGTATCACCGTGTTGTGTTTGTTTCCTTTTCCTGTTTAGAAGATAACTGAGACTTTAAATATCCTTTATAAATGCTTTACAAGGCATAACTAGTCCTCACTTTAGATGAGCTCACATAAATAGTTAACTGACCACTACTAAATGCTTTATAACTACCTGAATTTACTACATTTACTTACAATTTCCTGTGATCTTATGAATCACTGGCAACTCCTAAATAACTGGTTTGTAAATAATGCTATACTTCATTGAGAAATGATAAATTGATCATGAATAAAGTATGACAATAAAATTATTAAACACATTATAGATATGCTTTTAAATCAAGAATAAAGCATTTATATCTGTAATTATAAACTGCTTATTAATGTCTATTAATGCTTTATAAATTATTAGTTATCTGTTTACCAATGCTTAATTAATGATTAATAGTGTGCATATTATATATATATATATATATATAATATATAGTATATATATATATATATATATATATATAATTGATTGATCTTAGGAAATATTCTAATATTTTGAGATACTGGATTTTTGACTCGAGCTGTAAGCTCTAATCCTCATAATGAAAACAAAAAAACTTGTGAAATTTTTCACTTTACAGTCATGAATCTACAGTATATGAAAGTTTCACTTTTTGAAATGTTACAAAAAAAGAGAAAAGAAATTTAACAATATTCAAATTTTTTGAGATGCACCTGTATTGTGATTTATGTTAGTAACCAACTTCCACATACATACAATTGAAAGAGTCAATGGGAAACAAAATGGTTTGGTTATTAACATTACAAATATCTTCCATTTCCTTTCCACAGAGAAAAAAAAAAAAAAAAACCTCGTCCAGATTTGGAAAAACAATGGTGAGTAAACAATGTTTTCATTTTGGGGTGAATTATCCCTTTAATACATTTTTTTTTTTTTTTTTTTTTAGGACAATTACAGTGTTAAAACCAAATCGAGTCATTGTGTGATGTAACTTTTGGACCCACATGGTTATGAGGAATTGATTTAATATTTTCCTCATTTCCTCTATTGAGCATTGGGGCATAGACACATGCAAGGTTTCTCAAACATTTGCCAGACGGCTGATGAGCTAAACGGCGATAACTTTGACAGTTCATCAGTGCAGAAGGCGCATAGTCAGAAAAGATGGGTAAACATGAGGACAAGTTAAGGAGTCCAAACACAAACCAGAACCATAGTCCTGAGCATCTGTTCACAGATACATAAACACTCTTCCTGAGCCAAGTCGGTTCATTTTAATAGCATTTTCAATGAAATCACATGATAATTTCCTCTGGGGCTCAAAACAGTATGAGATCAACGACGCAATTTTGCTAAATTAGATTTCATTCTATGCAGTCAGTTGATGCAGGTTTGACTCAGTAGCTTACTACCTATGCAAAATGACTCATGGTGGGACATGAGAGAAGAGCTCACCTGACTCTTGTGGATTGAAATGGCCCAGGCCAGTTTCAGGGGCAGCTGCTGTCGGCTCAGGTACAGCCCCCCTGATGCTTTAAACATCCAACGCTCTCTCTTTATTACCTCAACAGCCCCGCAAAGGAATCGCACCCGAGGGAGACCTGCAAGGGGATGGGTGGTTACAAATGATGGTATGTCACAACATCTCACACGATGTTTATATCCTCTGAAATATGTTGGTGTTTCCATAACCAGCCAGATACAGAAATTAATGAGTGATATTTAGCTAAATCTCATGTCAAAGTCAGTGAAGAAAATGTTATAAAATAAAAAAAAAAAAAAAAAAAAACATTGAAACCCCCTAATTCTCATTACGTTCATAAATAATTGTTAAAACATTTTTTTAAATGGGGTCTGTAGAATTTGTCTCTTATGCTCTTACACAATAGCTCCTTATGTTTTTTTGATCAAATACAACCTGGACATATTCTTTTGAGATTTATCCATTTATTCACTTATTTTCATGATAACATAAAAGAGTGTCAAAGTAAGTGTCAGGGGAAGTGCCAGTCACCATTTCACAGTCAGTCATACCTTGATTGCCTGGCTGAAAGTCAACCACTACTCCTCTGGCTCCATTCACTAGACCCCTCTGGACATCCAGGTTTTTAGTGAGCATGACCTGAAATAGTAAAAATTTTCTTGCAACATTTGACATTACAAATCAAGAGCAAATATTTGCCAGAGGGGTGTTGGGAAAACACCTACCTGAGCTCCCACTTTCAGCTGTAACATCCGACTCACTGGACTCAGTGCATCAATGGTCTGAAACAGCATAGGGTCACTATCCACAGCCTCAAACACTCGCATGACCCCTGCAAAGGAAACACTTAAGAGACTTGAAATTTGACATGTAATTTACATCTGATGTCAAACATCAGATTTTATAGATTTTTAAAAACTAAATAAATGTACCACTATACATTGTCATAGGGGCTTTCTAGTGCTTTGCTCTCACTTATTCCGTATGAATCAGATGGTAGATTTCTAATAGTTATTTCCATTTCCAGAATCTTACTCAATGCCATTCACTTCACAGTGGTAACAGAACAACTACCACCTGATGCAAACCAAAAAAAAAAATCTCCAGTTTGAAATTATTTTTCTGTACGACTAACCTGGTAACTGTTTGAGTTTATTTTCATTAGTGAGCTCCACATCATCCTTGTGCGTGCACAGCCTGGTTGCTAGGATACCATCCCTCTCAATGCTGTGATAGGCGCTTCTCAGTAGCTGTGCAGTAACTTCTTCTGTGACTCTACCAATTAAGATCAAGATCAGTTGAATCAATCGACAACTTCAATGATTACAAGATGAAGCTTGAAAATTCCCTACTACAATACGTATAAACATTCAAATCTCTGCTATAAGAACCACATTAGGTTGTAGAAAAAAAAAAAACCTGACCCTGAACCACATGGACTTTATCCCAATAACACTCAGAGCTAGTGACTCACTGCACTGAACTGTGGATGTGATGAGAACTCAGTACCTGCCCACTCTCACAGCCTGGAGGAGAGAGATGAAGGCCTTGTCTGTTTGTCTGCGCACCTCCGTCAGCTCTAGGTTCATATGGATACACTTCCGCCAGCTTCTTGACTGCAGGCAAAAATGGACTAAGATGATGTTTATGTGAATATAAGCCTAAATTAAATCTATTCAAAGTGATCCATTCTCTTCAGAAGATTTGGATTAAAACCCTCGATTCCTATGGATTGCTTTTATGATTTATGAACTATGAAACATCAGCAGCTAGCAATGTAGGGACAAATATTTCAGAATTTATTAAAAAGTTGTTCATTTGCATTTGTTCATTTTGTCTTATAGGTTTGGAACATGAGGGTAAGTAAGTGCCAATTTCTCTTCTTTTTTTTTATTGAACTTTCCCTTTAAAGCAAAGTCATACCAAAGCTGAAGCAGACAAGCATTAAATGATGACTAAAGGCTCATTCACAATGAGGTTGATAACTATAATTCTATAAGAAAAGAAATGGTAACTATGACACAGAGGAACAATATCATCAGATTTAGAAGGAAAAGCGGAGTTACAAAAAATATTGACAGCCAAAAAGCACCAGCATTTGAAGTGGCAGCTAAAACGTAACTGCAGCATACGCTTATAACAAACAGATTTTTTTTTTTTTTTTTTTGTGGGAACTAATATACATAACTAAATATACATAAATAAATAACTAATTATCATTCTTGGTGTGAATGGGGCAAAAAATGAGGAAAGCAATACCTGAAAACAAAAGTTTGCCTTGTCCTTTCCTTTTGTTACAGGTGGAAGTTGAAGAAAATCTCCACACACTATCAGTTGAATCCCTCCAAACGGCTCAGTGGATCTTCTGATGGATCTAGAAACATAACATACAGATGCATGCCACTTGTGAAAAGATTAGCATTTACAAACATGTGCTAGACTGGAATTTTTGACAATTGTTGATGGAATGTTTCGAATTCAATAGCTATTCAAGGTCTGATCCAAATCACATTCAAATATTCATTTGCCATCTGGTGCTCATTAGGAGAAAATCCAGAGTGACAAAATCAGAAGCAACTAATCACGTTAAATGAAATTACTGAACCATTAAAACAACAACAACAAAAGCAAAATTAACCTTTATCACCACATTAATTGATGTTAAATTGAATTTTACCCATGTGGAAAATTAAGTGTACTGGAATAAACCGGTATCATGAACAGTGTTTTGAGTGTGGTTCACCTGGCTATAGCTTCCAGTTTGTCAAAGAACTCTGCTTCCACCATTGAAATCTCATCAATAACAAGGTGTTTGCAAGATGTCCAGTGCTGCATCACTCCAGGACGCTGAGCAAGCTCAATGCATTGTTCAAGAGGAGCAGAGCCAGAACCAATACCTGAAAACAAGAAAAAAAAAAAAATAATAATAATGCACAATTCTTGTTATAGATATGAGAAATGTGTTGATCATGACACATCAGGAAAGTGACTCTGTACTATAGTGTGTACATAGTGAAATAAAACCGGTCACTTATGATTACTGTTTGGTTTGGGGTGAAAGGATACTACCCATTTCATAAAACATTTGCCATCATTAATTATATAGGAAGAGCTTTCCTATATAGCACATGTATCATGTTTGCATTTGTTGGCAGTTGCATTTTTTCAGAGACATGAGTAAAAACGTCTACATTACTGAACCATTCTAGCCTGTATGAATGATCATGGAAATGCATCAAGAGAACTGGAGAAAGCACTGCACTATAATTGATAGTCAGACATGTAAATGTTTTCTAACCTGCAAAACTGTGCAGTGTGGTCCCTCCTATGTGACAAGCCGCAACACCTGTGCTTGCCGTTGCATATGTGCTTTTTGGAGGCAGGGAGCCTATAATCCTTTTGAGCAAGAAGGACTTTCCTGTACCTGAAATAAAGCCATGAACAGTGGCCTTCAAAATGCTATGAAATAAAAGAGCTCTATATAAAACAATGTGTGGCCATGAATGAATAAATTGTAAAAAAAAAAAAAAAAAAAAAAAAAAAAAAAAAAAAAAAAAGGAAAAAGTTACCTGCACTGCCAGTGAAAAACACATTCTTGCCACTCAAGACTGCATTGAGAACTGCCGTTTGTTCTTTGCTGAGCTTTTGTGCCACAGGCAGAACCAACAGAGGCTTCTTATTGGGGTGAAGCGCTTTAACCTAAACAGGCAAATAATCATTTATTTGGCAAGGGACCAGGTACAATACTGAACATAAATGTTTCCATTTAATGCAATGTATCAGAGCTAGCCAATGGTAAATTTTCTTTAGCAGTCGCTTGATTTATGAACTTAGTCCATAATTCTGCTAAATGCATGATAGAAGAAGCTTTAAACCTTCACACACTGTTGTTGTAAAGTTCTTTCCCCCTCCCTTTTAAGAAGTAGGTGAAGAGAAGTGATAATCTTAATGGAAAAAGTTGAATATCAGAATGAAATAATTTTAAAAAAAGTGAGACATGATTAAAAAATATGATTTTGATTACTAAAATTAACTGGTTTCTAAATTAATCAAATTTTATCAATATCTTTTTCATAGACATACATTAATATGCATTTACTGTACTGTCAAAGTTATTTTAAGAGCATACATTAAATGCAGTGCAGGTCAAGAACTTTTATTAGGGAGGAGTTAGCCTAACTAATTTTGTTAGATAAATACTACTAATACTAATAATGCTTGTGCTTTTGATTTGTCAAAACAAAAATGTAAGAACTTTGTAAAACGCGTCATGTACAAATGGATGAACATACCGGACTAGCGTCACAATCAGGTCTGGGTCTTTTTACTTGCTTCCTTTCACCCAAGACCTTATTGACAGATCTCTCTGTAGGACCTTTGGGTTGGATCGGTGCATTCACTTTACTTCTCATCTCATTTGCCTTCTGCACATCTTTAAGCTGGAGTGGACTTAGGGTCTCAAAGGCTCTAGGTAGGCCAGCTCGTAGTTTATCCCTATCACTCATAGGCTTGATGCCTTGGGATGCCTGATGTTTGATGCTGAGCGTCTTCAGAAACATCTTTAAACGATCCGGCGGACAATCAGATACTAGAACCTGTGTGCTTTCCGGGATGAATTTAACAGTACATTTGCCATCCTTTGCAAAGCGCGTAAAGAGCTGGAAATCGCGCAGCATGAAATTTTGAGGAGCTTTGCCATCGTGAACACGCAGGACCATCTCCTGAAACTCATTCCGCCCTAATGTGACGGTGCCTTTGCGGATGAGCTGCCGTTTGATGGCTTGACCTGCAGGATTCAAGCGCTCCACTGCAACGGTGCACTGAAGCTCAGCTGGCTCAATGTGTTCCAACATTTTACCTGGAGAGAACATAGAAGAACAGCTTAAAGCGTATGATTGATTTAACTTATGACTTGATTTGTCATTTTATAATACCGAGTCCGGTATATACCGGATTTTAGAGGGCTTTGTTTATATTTTTAAATAATTTGCAAAACTAAAAAAAGATATATTCACACACTACTGACATTAATCTCAACTGAAAATTGAAATCGATTATAAAGTTAGCACATATACATGTTTATTTAAGGCACATGCCTAACTCACCTTTCTCGTGCACTGTTTAAACAGCGAGTCAACAGCAGCTGTTCATTCATTATGATGCGCACGCCACGATTTTCAAATAGCTCCGCTTGACAAAGATTGGTCAATAGTGACAAACTGCAGACCAATCAGATCAAAGGCATTTAAACAAATAGCCTATCACCGATTGCGCTTAGTGAACGTAAGCGGCGGGCCCGCCTACGAGCTCGTGCTCCACCAATGAAACATCGTTGGTTTTCATTACGTATGATGGAAGAAACGAACCTTCGAAGCGCTCGAAACACCACACGCTAGTGTCGCCTCCTGGTCAAAAGTGATTAAATGCAACAAAAACTCACGCTAAAACATGCATAAAAACAGCTTTTAAAAACCCATTACAAATGTTTTCTTGAAAGTATAATACAATAATGTAATAAAAATAGTAAAATACCATTAAATATGATGTCTGTATAATATGTGTTTTTAAAAATATTTTATATTCATTTTCAGGGCTTGTTTTGTTTTATGGAGAGCTTGTATATATAGGCCACAAAAACACTACTGACTACTTCTCGTCGTTTTAATTACACAAATGTCTCGTTAAAATGTCTACAAATTGATTAAACTGATCCGAGATTAGGTAAAAACCATAGACGGTGGTATGTTTCGCCGCTGGGGGGCGATCGATCTCAATGAACTCGCACGATTCACGGGTGGTTTACAGAGCTCGCCCCCCAGCGGCGAAGCGTTTCGAAACTGTTACGACGAAGCCGGTTTACTGAAATCACGTGACTTTGGAAGTTTGATACACGCTCCGAACCACTGTATCGAAACAGTTGATTCACAAAAGTTTCGAGGCTTCACGAAGCAGTGATTTGAAAGAGCCCATCACTATCACTACTCTTTTTTCTTTCCTGGGCTTCTAATGCTTTACCCACACTTCTCATGGACTGGTTGCTTTTCTTCTTCTTTTTTTTTAAAAAAAAAAAACCAAGTAATCTAGATAGGCTAAATAAAGTTAAACAGATGAATTAACGGATCATGCTTTATTCACGATTAATAAATTAAAGTTTATTTAATTATTTTATATTTCTGTATGGTCTTCTTTCTTTTTTTTTTATAATTGTTTTTCCCCATATTTTTAACCAAGTAATTCAGATAAAATTAAACAGATGAATTAACTGTGCATGCTTTATTCACAATTAACAAATTAAAGTTCTCTTTCTTTCTTTCTTTCTTTTTTTCTTTCTTTCTTTCTTTTTTTTTAACCAAGTAATTTAGATATTAATAATAAATAACACAATTAAAAAAGTTTATTTTATTATTTTATATTTCTTTCTTTCTGGCTGCTAACGTCACATACATATTTTTTTTTTTTTCAAAATGGTAGGCTAAATAAAACAGATTATTGGAGTATATTTGACAAAATAAACAAAATACAAAAATAAAAGGAATATCAGTGTGTCAGTGTATTGTTTCTGCACTTATTTTTTCTTCAGCATTAAATAATTATTAATTTTGCCTTTGATCATGAAACAGTTGGCAAGTCCCTATATATTTTCTTATTATTCATCAATAAATCAGTGATTTACAATTAAGATTGCTTAATCTAGGTAATTTTCACACAGGCTAGGGTTTACTGTCTAGTGGCAGTAAAAAAACAAGTGTCTTTTGATTTAGTGGTGGTTAATTACATTTTCCAGTATAAAATATCAGTCATGGGTTGGTGTATTTCCGTAAACAACAAGTACTCTTTTACGTAAGATGAGAAAGACATTTCCAGGAATGGGTCACTATCCCGCATCATTAAGCTCCGTTCAGTACATGCAAGCTTTTCTTTAATTTATATTCACTGGCAAAACAACAGCTGGCTGAGTTATGACGCTCAGGAGAGGTGGGCAATACCAGAATCCAGGCTAACAGTAAGGACTGCCTTCACCCTGCACCCACAGCCCACTGAAAATATAAGGTGCAAGAATAATAAACAGAACTATAGTGAAAGCTAATAACTAAGTTGGTCGTGGACTTTCATTTTATTTAATTACACATTATCTGTGATATGCAAATAAGTTTATGATGAAACTTCACAGAGTCTATGTTGCAAAACTGTAATTAGCACTCATATTAGGAATTCATATCTAATCTTGCCTGCCACTCTGCCTCCAAGCAAACAGACCTGCTTCACTAAACCTTCTCAAGAGATCTTTGCCAAGCAAAAATTTTCCCCTCATAAATGTCCCTTTAAAAATGCGGAACTGCCATGACAGGGTTTTATATGACACAGTGTTATCTGGAGTAAATATATGTTACATCCGTAGTGTTACAGAAATACTCTCCATGCAGTCTAATTCAGTGTTGAGGAGAAAATCATTCAAATTTTCTAATGGCCTTTAGAAAACCGTGTTTTCTAATGGACATTTACCAACCAGTTGTGGATGAAAAATTCTTTGTTATGCTGTTCCCAGTGGAACACTCTTCCCTCTCGTACAGAATGGGCCAAAGAAAAGATTTACATAGCTTATATATAATGAGCCTACTATGACAGGAATTCCGCATCATGACTGTGTGTACCAGCCAAACAGACTCATTACACTCATCATTATTTCAAAATGACTGCTGTTTGTGTAGATTATTTGCACTCCGTTGACATCTCTAATGACATCCTTCTGCCACATATATCACGTGTAATGATCACACATAACTAGTTTCCAGATTCTCACACTTCGTTCCCCATTAACTTGGGCTTTCATGCCTCATTTCTGAATTAGAAAAGTAAACTATCCAGTATGCTGTCACAAAAAAATCCATCTGTGGACAGCCACTCGGCATAAAAATATCTTTTAGAGCTTGAGTGATCATTATCATTCCTGGTTGGGTGAAATGTAAAAGTAAATGAACCAATGACTCACTTCACACCACACTATTGACTCAACTCACATGCAATCGAGCATCTATAAAGAAGTAAGAGCAGAGGTAAAAAAAAAAAAAAAATTCCAAATAATAATAATTTTGGAGTGGAAATGTGGAAAGGTAAATGTTGTAGAGTCTAGTTAAACCCTTGATCTCAATCCAATAGAACTTAATCAGGTTAGACGCCATCTTGAATATTTAAAAACTGAATATTGAATTGAATACTGAATAGGTAAAAACGAGGCTTTAGAGACACATTTATGATTGCATATGCTGTATGGTCCTAGATCACGTCATTTTTAAAACTCAGAATGTTCTAAACAGTTTTATGGAGTTTTTGTTAACTGAAAGTCTCTTGGAAAGATGTTTTGGCAGCTGTTGGTATGTTGTCAAATAACAGTACAACCAATACAAAGTAAATCAGTACAAACAGTGAAAACTGTACATCTATCACAACTTTGTTTTCATCCATGTCAACAATGAATAAATAAAAAATATTGCGCTATCCTGACTAAGTTCTATTGACAATATCACTATTGTAAACAGTGGCGCACAAATAATGCATCCAATAGTTTAGTCTATTAAATAATATTTCTGAATACTAAGTGTACCCAACTAAATAAGCCAGAGATGACAATGGCAAGGAACCCATACTCCACTGGTGACAGAAATGGAGAAAAAACCTTGAAAGATACCAGACTTGGTCGTGGAGCCAGTTCTACTCTGGCCAAACCAATGGCTGCTATGTCGATGAGGACTTCACAGGGGATCTGTCTCTAGGGCTCGTCCTGTTGTCATGGTTTCTGCTGACATTCAGTTGTGGTTGTCTTTAGGTGCAGGTCTACCACCTGATCTGGATACAGACTGTATCCAACTGACTACGGTGATCTCGGAATAAGGATGAAACAGATAGACTAAAAATGCAATTCTTCCTATAATGTAACAAGTATATTGGGTGTTATGGGATGTGTTCCCGATTTTGGTTGACCTAATTTATGCAGGCTAACAATCCTTTAATGGATTTAAATGATAGAATTCTTAATGTGTGCTAATGTTAATGCAAGGTTACAGAGATGGGTCTTTAATGTAGATTTAAACTGACGGCATGTGACTGCCTCCTGAACAGAGCTAGGAAGACTGTTCCAGAGTTTGGATGCAAATAGGAAAAGGATATACCACAGGCAGTTAATTTTGATATTGTATGTTTAAACTGATGGTATGTTGGTTAGTATTTTGAGACCCATTAAGAGTTTGCTCCAGTTCTGCGCGCTAAACCATTCAGAGCTTAGTAAGTTATCAGCAGGATTTTAAAATGTATGCAATGTTCAATAAGGAGCTAATACAGTGTTCAATACAGAACCAGGCTAATATGGTCGTACTTCCTGGTTGTAGTGAGATTTTACACTTCATATTATTGTTATCATTGGTAACAAATTGGTTAATTCCCTATGTATCATGAACACAACTAACAATGGACAAGGTTCAGTCTCTCTCTATATGACGCACTAACAAAGTGCACACAAAGTGGTTTGCTATTTTCTTTAATGTCAGGGGCTATATTTCTGAGTGGATAAATGACACAATGAATTTGCTTCATAAAAATGCTTTAATTGAAAATGGTGTTTATAATTTGCATAATATTGGTATTGTGTGGAATTTGAGAATTGGTTAAGATTCCTTTGTCACTGCAAATACAACATTTATCAAAATGAAATGATGTTAAAGTCGCCATACTATAAAATTTGACAATTTTTTTTTTGTTATAACATGTTGCAGTGTCTAATATAAATGATTAATCTGTACATGTCATTATTTTAAAATTCATGTGCACTCATATAATTGTTCATCAAAAACATAAACAGTCAGTAAGACCAGATGTGTTTCATCCTTCCTCTGCAGTAACCTGCATTTACATAAATGATTACAGAAATTAGTAAACAACAACAATACAGTGATCTACAGCAGTCAATTCCCGACTGACAAAACTAAGTTATGTCCTATGTTTTTTCTTGTTCAATTAGCAATTTCACTGGAAGATATGTTACATCGAAAAGATAACATAAAGAAAAGATGATCATAATTGCTGTTTCATGCTGACTTAAAGATACAGATATAGTAGTTCATAAATAACTTTTGAAATTTTATTGGCTCAATAGACAAAAAAGGTAAATAAATAACTGTATGCTGTAAAGATATCTTACTGTAAATTTGTTTTGCAAGTCACTACACGAATACCCTAACATTAAGCTATAGCCTCACTAAGACTTCTCCTTTTGGTCTTGTCAAATCGAATGTGTGTTTCTTTTTCCATCTGCACCTATATGGAATATGATTGTGAGTGTGTCAGAGAGAAAATCCTATATACAGTATATGTCACATGAGTCACTTGCTCTGTGATTCAGACAACTTCAGAGATCGCCCATTCACTCAACACTGCACCAAATGTCAAGTGGATCTATCTCAGCGCACAAAAGCAATAAGGACTAAATGAAATTATTCGACTTGATCAATGATCCTCAGCATGGGTGATACTTAAGGGCTGAGAACAACTGGCTAAAGCTTGAATACTGTGGCATGAGAAGAAACACAGCCTCTACATGTCCTTTCCAAGACAACAGGAAAGCCCCCCAAAAGCCCATTACATAATAGCCAACTGGCAGTAAAAGCCTACTGTATATATTATATGAATAAAAAATCTGTTAGCATCTATATTGTAAAAAATACTTATTTACTTCTGTTAAAAAGATGAGAAAAATATTTAGCAACCAAATTTCAAGCAAATTATCATTTCGATTTGTTGCAGCATAAATGTTCATTAATAAAACTATGGGATAGAAGGAGGAAAGTGAGGTATATATAACCAAACAAATTTCATTACTGATAATTTTTAGCTGACTTGATGTACAACAATTTGGTGATTTTAACTGCAAAAAATTTACAGTTATAGAAGTTACTTATAGAAAACCAGATAAATTGATGAGCACCTTTTCATGAAGCTAATTTTTAGTTCCCAGCATGATTTGCATCAAACTCTAGGACTAAATGTTGAACATCCGGCTGTATTGTTAACAATGGCGTCTTGAATATTGGTTATTAATTTTTCAAAACACGAGACACAGAGAATATTAGTGAAGAGGATCGCACAGAACCTGTGCAAGCACGACTCTTACAGGACATTTCAGAATGGTATGTTTCTTTGTTTGTTGTTGTCTCATACATTTAGATATGCTGTTATTTGTAAATGCTGCTTATGTTAGCTTTTTTGTTTGTTGTTGTGCAGAATATGTGATTGTGTTGTAGCATTTTTGTAACAGTAAAGGCCCGTTCACACCAAGAACGATAACTATAAAGATAACTATAAAGATAAAGATATTAGCGTCCACACCAGCGAACGATATCTTCTTTTTATTCTAAGTGCACGCTCATCTGGCGCTTTAAATTCTCAAGCTCATTACAGCAGGATGGATTCTGATTGGCTGTCAATTTTTTATCGTTCATCAGCTGGAAAAAAAAATTGTTTTGAAAGTGATTCCAACGATATCGTTATAGTTGTCTTTATCGTTATAGTTGTGGTGTGGCTCTACTTTTACTGTGGGAGTCACAGAGGAGCAGTGCAGTAGCACTCCTGCAGTAGCCTCCATTCCAGAGTCTCGTCCTGTCATTAGGGACTTTAAGCAACAGCTGCGAATATAATGGCTACGGTGACCAGAAGTAAGCTGTTCCACCACCAGTCAAGAACGTAAAAATCACTAAGCAACCATAAACAAGACGGAGCAACACGACATTCAGTCATTTATTGAAGTATTATGAAGAATTAAGAGAAGGATGTAAATTCCAAAAGTCACGTACCATCATGGCCACCATGCAGTCTTCAGCCATCACGGATGAGAATTCAGTGATTCCAATTCATTGTTAACGTTTAGTCATCGTGAACGTTTCATTCACCATGCAGTCTTCATGTATTGGGGGTGGCAATCTTGTGTTTTTGGTCTTAGTACTGCTCTACTAGTCTTTGAGAGATTGTTTCAGGCCACAGAGATCAAGCCACAGAGATCAGTCCTGTGTTGGCTCCAGCCTGTGAGTTTCCTGCCTGTACTGTCTTGACCACTGAAGTCATTCTTGAACATTCAGCCTGTCCGGTCACGACCAAGGAAGTCAGTTATGTGTTATCTGTCTGTCTTTTTTGTTTAGAGGAGGCCACCCTGAAACCCTTTCCTGTCCATTTGGGGCCAAAGAGGGCATCTCTGAACTCTCAGTCTGCCTTGATACAACTACTAAAGTTGTCCCTAAGTTTAATGTCTGCCCTGATGTGACCATGGAGGTCTGATACCTAATGGTTTCCTGTCTCCCCTACTGTGGACACATGAGGTCGTACCATCTGAGTCATTCTCATCATGACTCGGGAGGATTCCTGTCCTCGTTTAATGTCTGCATGGAGTTATTTGATGATGGAGTTTGTTGTTGGGTTTTTTGTGTCTGTGGTGGTCATCCCTGAGTTCCTGTCTACCTTGATGTGGCCACAAATGGAGGTCGTCCCACCCTGCTTTGCTTTTTTGTTTGCTGGGTCCTGCTGGGTGCTTGGTTTACTGCTTTCCCGGCTCTGCTGATGTTGCTCCTGTGGCTCCTCTGATTAATGAAGTTGCTGTTTTGAATGAAATTGTCATTGTGGCTAATCTGAAAAACCCTGTCATTCTCAACTCAAAAAACCTGTCTGCTCATACAGTATATGGCACAAATGTTCTTGAGATCATCCAGATTGGGGTGTCTAGTGCTGTTGTGGGGTCGAAGAGGGTTTTCTTCTCATACAGTATATGGCCCTTGAGATCATGGGTGTCTATGCTGTTGTGGTGGTTTTCTGCTCCACAATGGGGATCTTTGGTCTGGTCTGCTCTGCCCTGGTGGTTGTCTGCACTGCTCTGGTGGGCTTCCTGCTCTGCCTGCATCTGCTGGGCTACATATACCTGCTCTGTAATGGCGGCCACCCTAGAACTAGTAGATGGTCAAGATACCCTGCTGTTGCATCTGATACCGGAAAGAAGGTACAACACACAAAAACATATGTAGCTGCAAAGCAATCTGCTGTTGCATCTGACCGGAAAGAAGGTACACAACATGTATGGCACACTTGCAAATGCTTTGGACAAATGAACAGTTTTAAGTGTTAAGTTCTTTGACTAATTTGACAATATGAAGTGTATGCAATATGAATACAATGCAATATGAAGTGTATGTATTTAGAAATGCAATGCAACAGCAGCCAAAACGCTGTAGTCTTGAAGTGTATGTATTTAGAAATGAAGTGTTAAGGCCTGATTGTTAAATAGATCTGTGAATTAATGAACATCAAGAGCAAAATTCAAAATAGAAATAATAGAATTGTTTGTTGTGTGTGCATGCCGTTTTGGTGTCACTGTGGCATGATTGTTGGTTATTGTATTTATTATATATTGCTTTGATTGATGGAGAGTGGCTCTGCTTTTACTGTGGGAGTCGAAGAGGAGCACTCCTGCAGTAGCCTCTTTTCCAGAGTCTCGTCCCTTCATTAGGGACTTTAAGCAACTATTGCGACTATAACTGTTATGGAGACCGGAAGAAGCTGTTACAATGTTTAAAATCACTAAGCAACCATAATCAAATGGTGCAATGTGTCATTCAGTCGAAGAAGCTGTTACAATGTTTAAAATCACTAAGCAACCATAGTTTAATGTCACTAAGCAACCATAATCAATTGGTGCAGTGTTTAATTTGTTCATTTATTATAATGTTTCAATGTATGTTTTGTTGTTGTTTATAGTATAAGTTTTTTTGTGTATAGTCTCAGGTGTTGTTGCTAAGCTTAATTTTTAAACATTGATTTTTGTTTCTAATAGTATATATTTTTTTGTGTTGTTGGTACAATTCAGAAATATATTTGTGCAAATGGTGCAATTAATCATATACTATATGGAACTATTTGGAGTTTTATTTACTGCGGAGTAGATGATATGAGCAGACAGTGTCAGTATGTGAGTGTATAGAGTTAATGGATTCGCAATTTAAAGTAGGGGTTCAATTGCTGTTCTATCAGTGGCTGTTGTTTAAAGTCCTAATGTCAGTGTTCTATTTCTGTTCTGTCTGTGGCTGTAGAGTCTCGTCCCATCATGGCTGCAACGTCAGCGCCTCCAGCCATCATGGCTGCCACATCAGAGCCATCAGTCCTCATGGCCTCCATGCCAGAGCCTCCTGCCTGACCTCCGCATTGCTCCTCATTTAGACAAATTAAACACAAGACTTTAGATGCTTGCTAAGAACTGTGAATTCACTAACATTAACAGAAAACTAAAAGGCCAAACTGTTCAAAGCTGCACATCATCCAGACTTTGTAGACGCACTTTGAGAGAGCCAGACTTGTCTTTACATTACTTTTTAGGGACTCTTGAGATCTCAGAATTGCAAGAATCTGGCATTGAAAATGGCTAAAAAAATAACTGAATCTGTTTTTGCAGTCAGCCACAAACACTTCAAAAATCAAACAAAAAATTGACAAATCAACTTGCCTAACTACGAAATGTAGAAATTGTGTTGGTATTTTTCCAGTATTTTCCAGTCAGTCCAGTAAAAACGCAGAAACTATAATACTTGTGGTGAACCCAACCTTTTTTCTAAAGTGTGTCGCTCTTCCACCAAAATCATGAGACATGCAACACAAAGATTCAAGTGTACTGTGCAAGACAAACAACACAACAAAGTTCTTCAGGTCAGTGCAGACTTGTCAGTGCACACAAGCCCAGTCTCATCTAGCAGTGATGATGCATACGTCTTTGTCATAAAAAAAAAACAAAAAAAAAACCAATACTGCCAAATTACCACAAACTTTAGCCCCTTTCACACTGCACATCCCAGAAAATTGCTGGAGTGCTTCTGTGAGAACGCAAACATGTCCCGGGATTGATTCCGGGATCGATCCCAGGTTGGGGACCCGTTATACATGGACGTGCGTATGGTTGCTGTGCTGTATTAAAGCTTTAATCAGAATAAAACCGTATATTAAAAGCTAGCAGAAGCAGTAGCATTTACAAACAAAAGCGTATGTAAAAGTATGAGACAACAACAAACAAACATACCATTAAGAGCCGTGTTTGCACAGGTTCTGCATGACCCTCTTCATTAATATTCTCTGCGTCTCAATCGGGCTCAAACTGATAAGCAATATAGAGGACATCATTGTTTACAATACAACCTGAGCACATTCTGAGCTTGAGGGGCATGAAGTTCAGACGCGCTCTAGAGGCGGTTTAGCCAATCACAACACACTGAGCCAGCTGACCAAACTCAGCGCATCGCGTATTTCTGAGGGAGGGGCTTCATAATAATAGTAAATAATCGAGGGGTTTATCAGAGAAGGGACAGATTGGTGTGGAATAAAGGTAAATTATGTGAAAAATAATGCGTTTTTTAAAAAACGAAGCATGAACACATGTTAGACTGCAGCCCATAAACACAATCAAGCCTAGAAAAAAAACAGTCAACTACCCCTTTAAGAGTTAATTGTTATTGTATAGCAATTACTGAAGAATTCATAGTGCTAGAGTTGTAGCATCTATATTAAAACTTAATTTTTAATGTACAAATTATACATTATTTATATTTGTGCTTTACCCTATAATGGCACTCTATTGTTTGCATTGTACATATTATTTACTAACTGACTGAACACCTGGTGTGGTGTTAAGTCTTGTTTTTATTGTGTAAAATTTTGTCTGATTGCTCTGGTTATTTTAAATATTTTTTGGCTGTAGGTCAACACATTTTTGGTGTTTTTATTATATTATGTGCTCAACTTTTGCTAAACTCAACTTTTCCTAAATTTTATACATAGTTAATTTCTCATATATCGTGTATTTGCACTCCTTAATTTTATTAATGTAAACAAGTACAACAGACTTTATAGTCTTTCAAAAATAATAATTAGAGTCGTTGACGTTTAAATTGTTTTTCATGTGTAATTTGCCAGCATTTAGTACAAATGGATGCACATGTAACAGTGTAAACAAGTTACAGGAGAGTCATCATAGCCTCCTGAATTACTTGAGCATTATGCCCTCCCACTCCCTGGAACACATCTTGCACAGGCTCTTGCAAAACATCTGTGATGTTCCAGTCAGGCAGAAACAATTCTTTGTGCATCTCACAAATATTGTGCAGAACACAACAAGCAGTGACTACATCAGACATCAGAGCAGTGTAGACATCATTGCGCTTCAGTAAGCACCGCCAACGAACTTTGAGTTGCCCGAAGGCATTCTTGACAACCATTCGTGGTGAGCTCAGTCGGTAGTTGTACAGCCGTTGTTGAGGGGTCAGAGCATGGTGGTTTGTGAAACCCTACATAAGCCAGTTCTTGAGGGGGTATGCAGCATCACCAATTAAATGGACAGTTACCTTGACTTTCACAATCATGGAGTTCTGTTTAAAAATAAAAATGCAACATTGTAAAATACTATTGTGAACATCCAATGGGGTTGCATACACTTGTATCTTGATATAAAAATATATATAGCCAAAAAATAACAGTAAATCAAACAGCGCTTACCTCACGAGGAAACAGGTAGCCACCCTGCTCTTCTGCCATTTGGAAAATGGGAGAGTTGGAAAACACACGAGCGTCATGTGGGCGGCCAGGCCAGCCAACATACACATCTGTAAAGCTAGTTCAGAAGACATAGAGTTAATATCTGTTCACCAGAAAACAGAAATTTCTGTAAAGATTACAATAGCTTAGGGGCTACATTCTTACGACAGCAGCTTGAAGTACAATTGAATGCCATTCCTTATGATTGTGGTAAGCTGCAGAATCTTCCTGGGGAGCAATAATAGGGATGTGGCTACCGTCTATTCCACCAGCACATATTGGATACCCATGTTCAGCGAACCGATTGTACAAACACAGCCCCACACCAAAAAGACAACTGATTGTGCGGTACTCGCCAAGGGTAGCGTACCACCACAGTACAATAGCCAATTTATGGCGTGGTTCAAGGGGCTTTCTCCAGTTTGTAGTCTTTTGTCTCAGGCTTTGCTCAACAAGTTGCAGAACAAACTCAAACGTGGTCCGTGATATGCGAAAATGCTGCCGCCACTGATCGGCAGTAAAGTTTTCGAGGACATTGGACCAAAATACAGCCCCTTGAGGTCTTCTTAACATCCACATTCTTCCATCAGAAACACCTTCTTGCATGAGCCGTGTAAACAGAGTTGTAGCTTTTAGCATCCGATAGGGCCTCCATGCTCTAAGTCTAGCTGCTTCCTATTGTTTCCTACTCTCTGCAAATTTTGCTTCCAGCATAAGTGTTTCCTCATTAACTCTCCAAAAAGAAGTCAATATCGAAAAACATGATGTCATTTGAGCATTAAGCATTTTATACATAAACAACAATGTCCCTAGTAGATGATCAGCTGCCATGTTATGTGTGAACACACGCACAGATTCCTGGAAATCACTGGCAGTGTGAATGAACCAAAATCTAACGATCTGGGAACAATTGTCGGGACACATTACCATTTGTATTACCCGTGTTGTTTTTTTGAATGGGATTTATGTGTGCAAATTTTAGGTTTACCAAAATCTGGGAACAATTGTTGTGCATATTTTGCATGTCTCTCTTTGTTAACACACCTGATTCAGATAATCAGCTCGTTAGAACTGAGCTCCGTGCATGAACTGTGACATGGTCCCTACACAGTGTTCTCACAGGGGAAATCTGTTAAAGTTTACCTTACTTCGGAGCATTCATTCACGGATTTGCGCTGCACGTCTTCACACTGGGACAAGTGTGACATCATATACCTCTGTAAATAAATACAATTTAAATTCACGTCTCGCACACCTCAAAGCAATTTGCCAGGGAGGCTCAGGCAACCCAGGAGTCCCGGCAGGGGGCCAGGATGGAACCAGTGGGACAAACCAGGGAGGCTCCGGTCTAACAGGAACCCCGCCAGACAACCAGGGCGGAGCTGGAGGGACAGACCAGGGAGGCTCTGGCTTAACAGGAACCCCAGCAGACAGCCAGAGTAGAGCTGGGAGCTTGGCAAGCAGGAATTGTGGAGCCTGTATCAAGGAGGGAGCCGGTAGAGCAAGGCACCTCGAAAGCTCGTCCATCCTCGAAACAAGTCACAGCCTTGGATCAATGATGATATCCAATCACTACGACAGCAATGTCGACAGCTTGAACATATATTGAAATGTTGAATGTTTCCTTAAGGGATGTCAGGACTACTAAGCATAAATTCTTACCTGATATTATTGTAAAAAACTCCCACTGTTCTAGAACATTATTTTCAACCATTGACTCTGTTCTTAATTCCTCTGTTAAGTCTTCATCTGCTTGCTCTTCTTTTGAGTGTGAAAAATTTCTCAATTTCTTCTCCAACAAAATCAATACTACTCGAGCTCAAATGTTTACCTCGATACAACCTGTATCTGTTCTCTCTTTTTCCTGCTCATAGTGACGCGAATTTACGCAGATTTCTCTTCAGACATGTAAAGAAATGGTGTTAAAATTGAAACCCACTTTTTTAAAACAGATCTTCGATACAGCCGGTCCAGACATTTTATGTATAATTAATAACTGTTTGTCAACAGGGACAGTCCCAGCCTGTTTTAAACTCGCTACTGTGACCCCAATTCTCAAAAAAAAAAAACCCCTCACTTGACGCAGCTAACTATGTAAACTATAGACCCGTCTCTAATTTGCCATTTCTATCCAAAATTCTTGAAAAAGCTGTTTTCATTCAGTTGCAAAATTATTTGCAAAGAAACTCTATCTCTGACATTTTTCAATCTGGTTTTAAAACACTGCACAGCACTGAGTCAGCGCTCTTGAAAATTTTAAATGATGTTTTATTGACCACGACGCTGGTGATACTATGGCTTTAGTGTTGTTAGACTTGAGTGCAGCCTTTGACTTTGTGGACCACAGGATTCATTTAACCCGACTTGAACGTTCGATCAGCATTTCTGGCACAGTTTTGAAATGGTTTCAATCCTTCCTGTCAAAAAGAAGTTTTTCTGTTAGCTTAGCCGCTTTTTCATCCTCGATGGCTCAACATACTTGTGGTGTACCCCAGGGATCAATTTTAGCACCATTATTATTTTCGCTGTATATGCTACCTTTGGGATCTATTATGAGTAAATTTGGGGTATCGTACCACTGCTATGCTATGTAAAACATAATGATAACTTAGCACTCAAAAGACTGGAAGCTTGTTTGCAAGAAATCACAGTGTGGCTCACTAATAATTTTATGTTACTTAAGAACGATAAAACCCAAATCATTCAATTTGGCCCAAAAGAACATTTAGGTGGAAACTCCTTCAACTTCGGTGCACTTACTCTACTTCAGATGTCAAGGATCTTGGTTTCCACCTTGATAATAGCCTCAGATTAGACAAACAAATTAATACAATAGTTTTTATCATTTGTTGGTTAGCCGAAGTCAAACCTTTCCTAACCAGGAAAGGTTTTGAAACCGCTATTCACGCTTTTATTTCTACATGACTTGTTTATTGTAATTCTTTGTATGTTGGGTGACTTCTCTCTTCCATCTCTCATCTTCAAATGGTCCAAAATGCTGCTGCCCGCCTACTCACGGGAAGTCACAAACGAGACCATATCACACCAATTTTTTATACATTGCACTGGCTACCAGTCGGGTATCGAATTAATTTAAAATTTCTGCTACTTGTGTACAAAGCTCTTAACAACTTAGCCCCTAGGTATCTATCTATATATATATATATATATATATATATATTTACTCACGATTTACAATCTGGCTAGGTCACTCAGATCCCAAGATGGCCATCTTCTGTGAATACCACGGTCTCACCTGCAACGCAGGGTAGACAGAGCCTTCGCAGTAGCTGGTCCTAAGCTATGGAATAGCTGAACTGCCTCCACGTTAGCCGAATTCAAATCCAGGTTAAAAACGCATCTTTTTTATCATGCTTTTAATTCTTTATAATGTGTATGTGTTTACTTGCTTTTACCCTATTGTATTTTATTTTTTACTTTGTACAGCACTTTGGCCAACAAAGGTTGAATTTAAATGTGCTTTAGAAATAAAACTGAATTGAATTGAATTTAACAAATATTTGTGTGTCTGACTGGCCCAAATGCTATATAATTCCCCCCTTTCGAATGTTGTTGTCCATCCAATAGACAACAGCGAGTGATGTCAAAGGTGCGGAACAATCAGACATGCACCTGCCACTCACGGCTGTGAGACTAAATGGTGTTTTTGGGAGTTGTTAGCCAGTAGGCTATCCATGGTACCTGCATTTTGGAACAGCTGGGTTGGACTCTCACTGATGAGAGTGCAGGTGGTTCCAGGGGTCGCAGGGAGTTGTTATGGAGATTTTGATGTGTGAAGAGGGTTTCAGACTGACCTAGTGATGGTGGCAGGAGGGCAGCAGGTGGTTGTTAGCCCTCTGTGTAGCTCGGACGTCACTAGAAATCTGATGTTTGCGGTGTCACTTTGCTCTTGTGGTGGCACTGACTTGAGCTTGTCTGAGTTGTGTTGGTAGAGGTTTCGCTGTTGGTCATGTGGGCCAGTTGCTTCATCCAACGTTGTCTGGCTGCTTCTGGGGTGTCGACTGGTTTTAAGGAATGCTCCTCCCTTGGAGAGGTCTGATGCTGTGTTGCATCAGGCAGGAAGTCAGAAGTTTGTCCTTCCCAGTACTCCTCAGTTGTGTTTTGTTCAAGGATCGCTTTTGCTAGTGTCAGCAGCTCCTGTAACTCAGAAGTAGGCATGTCCAGCTGTCCTTGGGTAGCCTTCATTCGGCACCGGTGTGAAGGGTGTGGAGGAGGATGTCGTGGTGGATGCTGTTGGACATACCGTGGTGTTTGCAGTATGAGAATGCCCTTTTCTATGGCTTCTCCCAGTGGTTGGTCTGGAACCTGGGTCTGCTGCCATGGTGACAACTCTGTCCTCCGCTGGCTAGTGACTTTCTGTAGAAGGGCCTTGCATTGTGGCAATTCTGGGTGCTTTCTGGTGCCTGCTTTGGATTCTGGGTTGTGCAGTTCAGAGTCAATGGGGTCTTACAAACACCTTTGGTGGAGGCCTTGTGCTTGTTAAAGGTCTTTTGTGTCAGGTCACGCAGTTATTGTCAGGTCACTTTTATTGTAGATTTGAAACCCCCCACACCCATTCTGACCATCTCCCAACACAACCGTTAACACCTCCTGCAATCCCCCTCTCCCCCCCCTCCTGCACTTAAAATCAGTGAGGATGATATGCGCCAGGTCTTCAGAAAGAACAAAAGAAGAAAAGCACCAGGCCCAGATGGCGTTACACCAGCCTGTCTGAAAACCTGTGCTAACCAGCTGACCCCCATCTTTTCACAGATCTTCAACAGATCTCTGGAGTTGTGTGAAGTGCCTTCCTGCTTCAAATGCTCCACCATCATCCCCATTCCAAAGAAACCCAAGATAACAGGACTTAATGACTACAGACCTGTGGCTCTAACGTCTGTTGTCATGAAGTTGTTTGAAAAACTGGTTCTGGCTTATCTGAAGGACATCACTGGACCCTTACTGGACCCCCTGCAGTTTGCTTACAGAGCAAACAGGTCCGTGGATGATGCAATCAACATGGGATTGCACTTCATCCTGCAACATCTGGACAAAACAGGGACTTATGTGAGGATCATGTTTGTGGACTTTAGTTCGGCTTTCAACACCATCATCCCAACAGATCTCCAGACCAAACTGACCCAGCTCTCTGTTCCTAGCTCTATCTGTCAGTGGATCACCAGCTTTCTGACAGATAGGCAACAGCTAGTGAGATTGGGGAAATTCATGTCCAACAGCTGCTCAGCCAAAACTGGTGCCCTTCAGAGATGTGTTCTCTCCCCACTGCTCTTCTCCTTGTACACCAACGACTGCACCTCTAAAGACCCCTCTGTCAAGCTCCTGAAGTTTGCAGACAAAACTACAATCATCGTTCTCATCCAGGACAATGATGAGTCTGCTTACAGACAAGAGGTTGAGCAGATGGCTGTCTGGTGCAGTCTTAACAACCTGGAGCTGAACACTCTTAAGAACAGTGGAGATGATAGTGGACTTCAGGAGAAACCCCCCTGCACTCCCTCCACTCACCATCATAGACAGCACTGTGGCTGCAGTGGAATCATTCAGATTCCTGGGATACACCATCTCTCAGTACCTGAAGTTGGACAATCACATTGACTTTATTGTTAAAAAGGCCTAACAAAGTTGTACTTCCTTCGCCAGCTGAGGAAGTTCAACCTGCCACAGGAGCTGCTGAAACAGTTCTACTCAGCCGTCATTGATACTGTCCTATGTACTTCAATAACTGTCTGGTTTGGTTCAGCTACAAAATCAGATATCAGAAGACTACAGAGAACGGTTCGGACTGCTGAAAGGATTATTTGTGCTCCCCTGCCCACCCTTCAAGAACTGTATACATCCAGAGTGAGGAAAAGGGCTCATAAAATCACTCTGGATCCCTCACATCCAAGTTACCCCATCTTTGAACTTTTGCCATCTGGTCAGCGCTTCAGAGCCGCAAATACCAGGACAGTCAGGCACAAGAACAGTTTCTTCCCCCAGGCAATCTACCTCATGAATAGTTAAATGTTCCCCACTCATGCAATAAAAATGTGCAATATCCATATATTTATTTGTTACCCCTCCATCCTAGTACATCCCTGCATCTTACTCAATTCTATTCCATTATCATCTATAGCACAACTGTTAATAGAATTTATTTATTTGCATTAATTTTATTTTATTTTTATTACAGCATACACTGTAATATGCTCTGGTCCCCTCCCTGCTTACCGTTGTGATGAGATGCATAGCAGATTGTCATCACTCAATGGCTGAATGTCTAAGTGGTGCCCGCAGAATAACATAGGTTTCATAAACAATTTGACAAGTTTTTGGGGCAGACCTGACCTGTTGAAAAGAGATGGTCTTCATCCCTCCTGGGGTTGTGCCGCTCTTCTTTCTAGAAATATGGCACATAGTCTTAGAGTTTGTACTTGACTAACTGGGGCCCTGTCAGGAAGCAGACAGACTGGCTAAACCGACCGTCTGCTAGCCGCCTCCAGTCACAGAAGTCAGTTAATTCTCAGCACATAGAGACTCTTTCACCTAGATATCACACTATAGAGACTGTGTCTGTTCCCCGGGCTAGAAAATACAAAAAAACGTCCAAACCAATTTAAGAGCAACAATTTAATTTAGGTTCAACAAATAAAAAAGATGCAATACGGATAAACAAATGATAAAGCTTGGCTTATTGAATATCAGGTCCCTTTCTACGAAAGCACTTTTTGTAAATAATATGATCACTGATCATAATCTAGATGCACTCTGTTTGACAGAAACCTGGCTAAAACCTGATGATTACATTATTTTTAAATGAGTCTACACCCCAAGATTACTGTTATAAACATGAGCCACGTCCAAAAGGTAAAGGGGGAGGTGTTGCTTCAATATATAACAATGTTTTCAGGATTTCTCAGAGGGCAGGCTTCAAGTATAACTCATTTGAAGTATTGGTGCTTAATATAACATTATCCAGAAAAACAAATGTTAATGATAAATCCCCTGTGATGTTTGTACTGGCTACTGAATACAGGCCACCAGGGCACCACTTTACTTTAAATAGAGTTTGCTGATTTTACATCCGAGTTAGTGCTGGCTGCAGATAAAGTTTTAATTGTTGGTGATTTTAATATCCATGTTGATAATGAAAAAGATGCATTGGGATCAGCATTTATAGACATTCTGAACTCTATTGGTGTTAGACAACATGTTTCAGGACCTACTCATTGTCGAAATCATACTCTAGATTTAATACTGTCACATTGAATTGATGTTGATGGTGTTGAAATTATGCAGCCAAGCAATGATATCTCAGATCATTATTTAGTTTTGTGTAAACTTCATATAGCTAAAACTGTAAATTCTACTTCTTGTTACAAATATGGTAGAACCATCACTTCTACCACAAAATACTGCTTTATAAGTAATCTTCCTGATGTATCCCAATTCCTTAGCATATCCAAAACCTCAGAACAACTTGATGATGTAACAGAAACTATGGACTCTCTCTTTTCTAGCATTTTAAATACAGTTGCTCCTTTACACTTAAGGAAGGTTAAGGAAAACAGTCTGACACCGTGGTATAATGAGCACACTCGCACCCTAAAGAGAGCAGCTCAGAAAATGGAGCGCAGCTGGAGGAAAACAAAACTAGAGCTATTTCGTATTGCTTGGAGGGAAAGTAACCTATCTTACAGAAAAGCATTAAAAACTGTTAAATCTGATTACTTTTCGTTTCTTTTAGAAGAAAACAAACATAACCCCAGGTATTTATTCAATACAGTGGCTAAATTAAAGAAAAATAAAGCATCAACAAGTGTTGACATTTCTCAACATCACAGTAGTAATGACTTTATGAACTACTTTACTTCTAAAGTCGATACTATTAGAGATAAAATTGTAACCATGCAGCCATCAGCTACAGTATCACATCAGACAGTGCACTATAGATCCCCTGAGGAACAGTTCCACTCATTCTCTAATATAGGAGAGGAAGAATTGTATAAACTTGTTAAATCATCTAAACCAACAACATGTATGTTAGAACCTAATCCATCTAAGCTCCTAAAAGAGGTGCTTCCAGAAGTCATAGATCCTCTTCTGACTATTATTAATTCCTCATTGTTATTAGGGTATGTCCCCAAACCTTCAAACTGGCTGTTATTAAGCCTCTCATCAAAAAACCACAACTTGACCCCAAAGAACTAGTTAATTATAGACCGATCTCGAATCTCCCTTTTCTTTCCAAGATACTAGAAAAGGTAGTATCCTCACAATTATACTCCTTCTTAGAGAAAAATGGCATCTGTGAGGATTTCCAGTCAGGATTTAGACCGTATCATAGTACTGAGACTGCTCTCCTTAGAGTTACAAATGACCTGCTCTTATCATCTGATCGTGGTTGTATCTCTCTATTAGTGCTATTTGATCTTAGTGCTACGTTCAGCACTATTGACCACACTATTCTTTTGCATAGACTAGAACACTTTGTTGGCATTAATGGAAGTGCATTAGCATGGTTTAAATCGTACTTATATGACCGCCATCAATTCGTATCAGTGAATGAAGAGGTATCATATCGTTCACAAATGAATAGTCGATATAAAAAACTGGATGACGAGTAATTTCTTACTGCTAAATTCTGAAAAAACAGAGGTGTTAATTATAGGTCCTAAAAGCTCTGCATGTAATAACCTAGAATGCTGTCTAAGACTTGATGGCTGCTCTGTCAATTCTTCGTCATCAGTTAGGAACCTAGGTGTGCCTATTTGATAGCAACCTTTCCTTAGAAAGCCACGTTTCTAGCATTTGTTAAAACTGCATTTTTCCATCTCAAAAATATATCTAAATTACGGCCTATGCTCTCAATGTCGAATGCAGAAATGTTAATCCATGCGTTAATGACCTCAAGGTTAGACTATTGTAATGCTCTATTGGGTGGTTGTTCTGCACGCTTAGTAAACAAACTCCAGTTAGTCCAAAATGCAGCAGCTAGAGTTCTTACTAGAACCAGGAAGTATGATCATATTAGTCCGGTCCTGTCAACACTGCACTGGCTCCCTATCAAACATCGTATAGATTTTAAAATCTTGCTTATTACTTATAAAGCCCTGAATGGTTTAGCACCTCAGTATTTGAACAAGTTCTTGTTATATTATAGTCCTCCACGTCCGCTCCGTTCTCAAAACTCTGGCAATTTGATAATACCATGAATATCAAAGTCAACTGCGGGCGGCAGATCCTTCTCCTATTTAGCGCCCAAACTCTGGAATAACCTACCTAACATTGTTCTGGAGGCAGACAAACTCTTGCAGTTTAAATCTAGATTAAAGACCCATCTCTTTAACCTGGCTTACACATAACATACTAATACACTTCTAATATCCAAATTCGTTAAAGGATTTTTAGGCTGCATTAATTAGGTGAACCGGAACCGGGAACACTTCCCATAACACCCGATGTACTTGCTACATCGATTAGAAGAATGGCATCTACGCTCATATTGGTCTGTTTCTCTCTTATTACGAGGTCCCCGTAGCCACCAGATCCAGTCTGTATCCAAGTCAGAGGGTCACTGCAGTCACCCGGATCCAGTATCCAGCCCAGATGGTGGATCAGCACCTAGAAAGGACCTCTACAGCCCTGAAAGACAGCGGAGACCAGGACTAGAGCCCCAGAGACAGATCCCCTGTAAAGACCTTGTCTCAGACGACCACCGGGACAAGACCACAGGAAACAGATGATTCTTCTGCACAATCTGACTTTGCTGCAGCCTGGAATTGAACTGCTGGTTTCGTCTGGCCAGAGGAGAACTGGCCCCCCAACTGAGCCTGGTTTCTCCCAAGGTTTTTTTTTTCCATTCTATAGCCGATGGAGTTTTGGTTCCTTGCCGCTGTCGCCTCTGGCTTGCTTAGTTGGGGACACTTCATTTACAGCGATATCGTTGACTTGATTGCAAATTATTGCACAGATACTATTTAAACTGAACTGAGCTGCATGATGACATCACTGAATTCAATGATGAACTGCCTTTAACTGTCATTTGACACACTGCATTACTGACACAACTATTTTGTTTCCTAATAAATAAAAATGTTGTTTGACTTGACTTTTTTAATTTTATTGTGCTGTGTGTTGTTTGACTGCAATCTTTTTTGCATGCTTTAAAGCGCTATATGAGTGGGGACAAAATGCCTAAAAATGACAATTGAGGTTTGACTTGACTGTTTTTCCCAAATTTTATTGTCGTCTGTAGGGCAGCGTACTGGAAGCTTATGTCACTAAAACAAATGCAGAGGTATCCAAACAAATGACTCCTTGTATGCGCAAGCATACTTGGCAATAAAGCACTTTCTGATTCTGATTCTGATTGTTGAATAGGCATTGAGTGGGGACAAATGCCTAAATGGTGACTTACAATAGGGTGGAGGTTTCGGAGGAAAAGGCTCTTGAAGCTGGTGTCATTCTCCATCCCTGTTCATTGCCTCCTCCGAAGTAAGCTCATCAAAGTCTGTGGTAGTAAGCATGGGAGTTTCATGCATCGCCCTGTTTGGTGTCTAGGGCAGCGATGTCAGTTCCCTGTGTCAGAACTCTGGGTCTTGCATTCCTTTATGATGGCTTGTGGGCCAAGGTTTAAGCGCTGTGTAGTCCTGATTGGCATGTGTCCTGGCTGTCAGGTGGAGTCTGGCCGGGCTTGGATGTCTGTGGTTCACACTGTGGGTCCAAGACTGCAGGTAAAAAGTCTATCTGTATATCTCGCCATGTAAGGGTGAATAGTTAGCAGTGTAGGGATGTTTTTGTGTTCATGAACACAAAGAGAGAGTTTTGAGCAAATTCTGGTGTTGTATCCAGGGATGTTTTTGTCAGCTGAGGACCGGGTATTACTCAAAGCACTGATGGTTCACAGGTTTGGTCACTATGAAGGTATCAGATAAAACAGAACTGAAATAAAATCAGAAAGAGACAGAGGGAGAAGGTAGGGCGTTCCTTATTCAGTTTAAGCTAGGAGATATGACTAAGCAGATGTCACTAGTTCAAAGGGATGCTGCAGCAGGATCATAAACCTAGGGAGACTGTTAGCTAAGCTAGCGGGGCACATGAAACAACTCAAGGTATATAAACAGAAACAATAGAAAGTGTTTCTAGTCTTCTCAGGGCCTATATCATAATGAATGGTAACTGTACCTTATGTAATAGCCTTGTGCTGAGAAGTAAAGAAGGCTAGAGCAGAGACAGGAATTAGGGCTACTAATAACCTGTACGGCTCATTAAAGGGATACTCCATGCCAAAATATAATTTTTTTTCATTAATCACTTACTCCCATGTCGTTCCAAACCCGTAAAAGCTCTGTTCGCCTTCGGAACACAATTTAAGATATTTTGGATGAAAACCTGGAGGCCTGTGACTGTCCCATAGACTGCCAAGTAAGTAACAGTGTCAAGGTCCATAAAAGGTATGAAAGTCGTTGTCAGAATACTCCATCTGCCAACAGACGTGCAATCTGGGTTATATGAAATGACGGGAACACTCTTTGTAAGCAAAAAAAAAATACTTTATTCAACAATTCCTTTATCAGCAGTCTCCTCTGTGTCTCTCCATATCACTGTATGCTGTGTATGCTCTTCTGGGTCATCCGTGTTTTATTTCAAATCAAAACTAAATGCACATAGAAACAGCGCATCCTTGTGGCGTGGATGATACATAAGAGCGTACACAGTATACAGTGATATGGAGAGACAAAGAGGAGACTGCTGACAAAGGAATTGTTGAATAAAGTCGTTATTTTTGTTTTTTTTACTTACAAAAAGTTTTCCCGTCGCTTCATATAACACCAAGATTGCATGTCTGGTGGCAGATGGAGTATTCTGATGATGACTTTCATACCTTTTATGGACCTTGACACTGTTATTTACTTGGCAGTCTATGGGACAGTCTCAAGGCTCCAGGTTTTCATCCAAAATATCTTAAACTAAATGGCTTAGCTTAGCCTGTATGGCTGCTGAAGAGTTAGCGTTGGCTACACACAGTTCTTTGCGCTGCTGTAAACATGCATGGAAACTCACCCGCAGTCAGTTACGATGTATTGCATACAACTTCTTTCACAAATCAAAACAGCACAGTCACTTCACAGACAATGGCAGCTTACTAGTTAGCTAGGTTATAATTACACCATTAATTTGCTATTAAATTGCATAACTTCTGTGACTACAATGATATGCAATATATACAAGAATGCCTTAATTTAGGGAGATGAGGAACATCACTCAAATCACTATTAAAAGTAAATATACTGCAGCTAGATTTCTTCATCACCCATATTTAATATCACTGCCAGTGGAATTTCTTTGCCACGCAGATTAATTCATGCCGCTACTCTGAGATTTCTTTGTCAGACTCGGGATTTATGCATTTAAAACTGAAAGTGGGGATTCCTTTGCCCAATAACAGATTAATTTATTCTGGTACCATTTATATGGGCTGCTAATCTGAGATTTCTTCATCAGATAAGGCTTACGCTCTACTAACAACAGAAATTAGGATTTCTTTGCTAAAATCAGGTTAGTTTCTTATCATATGATTTAGCACTGAAAAAATTCTACTGCTTGTAGGAAGGCACATTCAAGCTATAGTTGATCTGAGTTTATCAGAAGCTGGTATGCATGTGTAAGATGTTAATAACATTCATGAGACAAACACACAAGTTTGATACTGAGTCCGCTTGCAAATAATGTTTAAACTTTAAACTATTGCCACTGTTCTCCACCAATTATGTAGCAAATTAGCTCAAAAGGGAAATGTGTATAAATAATTACAGTTTATTATGATTAATTACAATTATTTATATCAGCTACCAGTAGTAACTGTAGCAGAATTAAATTGCCCTCAACCAGTCTGTTCGTCCAGCGAACATTCAGTGTAAGTTCATATCAACTCTAGGAGAGGATATTTCCATGGCCACAGAAAATACTTTCATACAGTATTAATGCATTAGTAAGGATCAAAATCGTAAATTAATTTGCAATGCAGAATCAGAAACTCATGTAATTTGTGCACAAGAGTTTTACTAACTAAACACTAACACAAACTTGTCTAACAAACAAATAAACAAACAAACAATCACTCATATGGGGGAAAGGGAAAATGAGACTTGATGGATGAAACTATCAGGAAAACCAGAAAATGAAGCTATGAAAAGAGTCAGTTAACCACCTGAGTAAAACCATCAGTAAAACCATAAGTTACCTCTCTTTCAGAAACGGGCTTGACTTACCCTGCTTTCTCGGGTTTAACAAACCTCTCATTCTGAAATGGAAAACCCAGAGTTTTCCTCATTTCAGGGTTAACATACTCAGAGTTTTCACTTAACCTCCTTTCTGAAACGGGCCCCTGAAGTATATGTGTGTACATTCAAAGAAAGGGTTTCCTATGAATTAATTCGAGAAGAGTCCCTTTTTATGGGCATTATGTGTCTCTTTCCTTAGGAGAAATGGAGGGATAGTTGCTCTGCGTTAGATATTATTTGTTAAATATAACAAATAGTTGTGTGTCTGATTGGTCTAAATGCTACAGTGGTGAGTTCGTACTGTCAGGGTCGGGGATGAAGGGATGAGGCAAAGACTCAATTGCAGGAGGAATTAAGGCATTTATGGCAGGGGCAGGTTCGGACCCTTAGGGCAGGGTTATTCAAATCTTACCCTCGAGGGCCAGTGCACTGCAGAGTTTAGCTCCAACCCTGATCAAACACACCTGAGCATGCTAATCAGTGTCTTCAGGATCATTAGAAAATCACAGGTAGGTGAGTTTGATCAGGGTTGGAGCTAAACACTGCAGTGCACTGGCCCTCGAGGGTAAGATGTGAAAAACCCTGGCTTAGAGGAAACCGGCTGGACAAAGCACACACCACAATCAACAATGAACTTCCACAGGACTGCAAACACAAGGTGAATAAATAGGGAGCAAATGAGGAGGGTAATGAGGGAAGACAGGTGGGGCAAATAAACCAATAATCATGCAACAAGATGGGTGGGGTTAGACAATTGACATGAGAGCACATGGCACACAGGAAACAAAGACAAAAGCCGTGTGCTCACACAAAACAAAAACACAAGCACATGGCCAGCAAAACAATCACCATGTGCTTGAACAAAACAAGACATGAACAGGCAGCTAATGATGATACTCATAAGCCACGTGTTCACACAAGACATGACATGACATGAAAGCATCACAAGACAATGAGGGCATACGGCCGAACACGAACCACATACTAACAAGACACACCACAGGCAGACAGAAGAGCACACCCTGAGCGAACTCAAGACCGCATGCTCCCACAACAAGACAGAACATGGAGCGCGAATGTTCGAACCCCGACACCAAACTGAAACTGAATCTGAACAAGACATGAGTGCCGGGATCCGAACACCACACTCCAACATGAAACAAGGCACGCAGACAAGAGAGTGCACACAAAAACACAACAAGACGGGAGTGTCAGGCCTCTGTCACAAAACCATGAATAAACTAGACCGAAGTGACAGAAGCCTGACAGTTGTCACTTTAAGAGAATGCACTGATCCAGTGCACTGATATAGTACGTTCAGCCGGCTATGTCTGCTATAGAATACTTACCGAGATAGGCATTTTGACATAACTTTTGTGTGAATTTGTCCATTTAAATACAACACTTAAGAGAGAGCTTAATATTTGCACGTTCTGAGACATGGGTTTGCTTTATTGAATAGTATAAAAAAAAACCTTTGTTCTCTTTCTATGGATTAGTGTTTCTACAATCGTGACTCTTTTCAACTACATTTTTATGTCTAGAACAGGGGTCGGCAACCTTTACGGCATGACGAATCATTTAAAATTTTTCTGGTTAACCACTGTGCCAACACCCCCCCCCTTTATGCATTTTGTATTTATACAGTACATACACATTTTTAAATGATACAATAAAAAAACAATAGGCCTATTTAATTTTCATGCAATTTTCATAAATTGTTTTTTTTTTTACTTTTCAAAAGTTTCTTACATATATACAGTGTGAGCGTACTGAACACCACTGTATGTGTGTGTGACAAATCCAATGCTTTAAAACCGTTCAGTTTAATCACCTTTCTATATTAATGTGCTGCTTTAATTGATGCGCGCGTGCCCACACACCACTCGCATACAGAGATCTGGGATCACGCTGTGCAAAAAGTAACATTCATAAACTTGTCAGCGCTGCCACGTGACTTTTATTAATCAATACTGAATCGCTACATCATATTTCTCATCAACGAGGGGGCTAAAAACACTGTTTTTAAGTAGGCCTAACTAAACTCAGCTTCATTATTTGTAGAGAGAGACATAGACGCAAACAATATACTCTCTCTCTTTCTCTCTCAAAATGGCCATATTTGAGAAAAAAAATGTTGAGTAGCTTGCATCACTGGATATAGCTGTCGGTCATTTAACATTTCTATCATAAAACGTATTGTTAAAAGTGGACTAATATTAAATGATTTGCAGCTTCATCTTACCTCACTCACTTTTACGACAAACTGACGCCTCATGCTCTGCTACTGTCAACAGTAAACCCCGCCTACTTTGATTTGATTGGCCATCTCAGTAATTCTGACATTGACGAGCTTTGATCTGAAGCGCCAGTATGTGCAGCGGTGGCACATGCATCCGTAGACTAGCGCAAGTTCATTCTCACACTTTAATAGTATTTATAGCTCCTAACAGGCTGTGTGACTATGAGACATTATTACCTCAAAATGTATGTCAGTATGCAGTTTTCTCTATTGCTCGTGTGCCAGTGATTATCCCTCTGCGTGCCACTGTTGGCACGCGTGCCGTAGGTTGCCGACCCCTGGTCTAGAACATTGGAGGGACCAATTGTTTTGAGGAAAATATATATAAAGACCAGACCACTATGGTAATGGTATTTATTTAAAGAAAGTAAATGATTCACGGAAAATGCATACGCTCTTATGTCAATGTTGTTGTTAATGTTTAGGTTATTTTAGCTTTGTTAAACTGCACTGTTAAAGAGGGCGAATTTTTTACCATTCATCTGAACCGTGTGCATGTATTTTAGACACTTACATTGATCTTCCTCCATCCATGCAACTATGTCCTTCTATCAACCGAGTTTCTATTTACTTCTATTTCTATTAACTGCTGAGTGCTCTGGTAATATCAATGGCATGACCCATTTCAGGAGCTGACAAAATTACGATTTAAAATTTCACTAAAATATTGAATCACAGTGATGCAGATTAAAAAAAAACAATAGCATGATTGACAGTCAAAGCAAAGTGCCATTTGAACGCCCCGCCCCCCAGCTGAACTGGAAGTTTTTTTTTTACCAGAGTCAGACCTGTCTGTTATTGGCTGAAGCACAGGGCTCTGCCCCAGCATTTTAAAAAGTGCCTGTCAAATGCCCGCTCGCTCAGTTTCTCCATCGGCACCTTCGTACTTTTGGTGGAAAATAAATGTAGCGAAGTTGAATACTTGATTTTTATTCTACTCAAGCAAAAGTACCACAATTTAATTATACTTAAAATCACCATGAAATCAAAATTTAGAATTCTTATTTTTTAATGGAATACTGTAGTGTTTATTATAAATAATTTATATAATTTTCAAAACGTTAACCTCCCCTCCCCCTCAAAATGACTCTTCTCTTCCAGTCAGTAATTCAGGCAGTCTCTCTTTCTCTTTCCCGCACGTGTGCGCTGCTATGTTTTGTGCCATTGATCGTCCTTGTCTTCCTCAATAAATAACCGTGACTAAGCCGGTAAATGTGGTGTTTACATGGAATAATCGTAATAGTTTACCTTATGGACCAGAGTCTCCACATCAGTAGGAAAGCAATAAAACGAGCATCTTCCATCTAAAGACTTGTGTTGCATTTCGGGGCATAACATAAAAACATCGTTGACCAAGAATATAAAATGGAAAAAATGTAAGAATTGGTTATTCTACAATAAATTGTATTACAAATTATACTACAATACTGTAAATTGATAAACTGTTCGGCGTAATGACGTTTAATGTCTCCGACGGCACCATGTAGTCCCATTTAGCAACTTGTTAGCAACCGTCTTTTTTAAGAAACGTATCAGTTTAAAAACATCCTGAGTGGGGTGTAACTGGTGTGTTTTATGTCGTAGAATAAAACGTGAAAGTATCTTGAGCCTGTGTGTACCACGGACCTTATTTTAGGGATTTAACCAAAATCCCATTCAGAAAACCCATTGACTCTGGAACTATGGAACCGGAAGTGCTAAACTCGCTTCCTGGTTTTTGCCTACAAAGTGACATCATAGTTTTACCACTCTATTCCGAAGGAGGAAATCAAGTCCCGCCCTCTCAAAGCAGAGGAAAATATCCCGTTTCACTCGGATAGACGTCACAGTAGAGAAAAAAAACCACACAAACGCTACTTCCGTTTCATGCCGACTTTAAGAAAGTAGAAAAAATGTAACGAAAGTATTTGTAATTAGTTACTTTCCACCTCAGTCTATGATACATATTCATGTAGCCTATTAAACTCCCCTTAACTCACTAACTCCCCGTAATAGGCTGATACGCAAATATTTCTGCCCGTTTTTGTTCTTCCATCAGCCTCTGCTTTTCTGCAACAGACTGAAGCTCCTTGGATTCAGTTAATAAAAGAAAATGCTGCAATTTTACAATTAAAAGATACAGTCCACTTCAGATTGGTTTTAATTACTGCATAAAAAATTTGATGCAATCTTTAAATAATTTTGATTGGGTGGGCAAGACTGTCATTTGGGTGGGCTTATCCAAGGCTCTCACTTATGTTGAAAGACAATATAGTCAAACATAGCGTGAAGCACTCAGCCTTATAATTTCTGTAATTCAGTAACCAAAATTTCCAGTCATCCTCATTTAGAGGAAATTGAGTTATCATTCAACAATAGCAGATCTTTGGGCAGGATCTTTGGAAACATTAATCCTAGTGACCTTGTACAAAACATCAAGCACCATATCCTAAAAATCTTGCCCTTTTGATCATTCCCAAAGAATACACATCAAAGTGCCCAGGCTGGCCCATTTATGAATAGGGTTTGCGGATGTTTGTGATTTATTATGAATAAATTTTTGACATTCAGTATTTCTATTAGCAGGAGTCAGTTCAGATAACCAATCTCTTGCTTTTGGAAAAATATCTGCCTTGTGGTTTGAGAAACAAAAGTAAAAATAAGAAACAGTTCCTTTGTTTGGAGCTTTGTGAATCCATTTCATAAGTTTAAAGATCTATACCCCAAGGTATGTGCCTTTAATGCTGCACGTAGTTTAAAATATAGAAATAAAGTGTTATGAGAAATATTAAATCATTTATTAAATTCTTGGAAATCTAGGATTGATTTTTCTCCTTTTATGCCATTTAGTGTTAGAATACTTTTTATAGCCCAAGATGGTTGTACAAAAGATTGTCCAAAATAACTATGCCAAATAAGGGTTTTGAGTATGCCATACAGTATTAGAAGACAATGAAGCTTCTATCTTTGGAGAGTGTAGGATAGAATAGAACCATAGAGTATAAGGAGCATTTCCTGTAATAAAGACCAGAAAGCAAAAAATTTTGTAGACAAATTGGTGAAATGAATTATTTTTCTATTAGTTTCCATGGAGATTGTGAACAAGGATCAAACCACAACCTTCACAACTAAGAGTAGTATAAAGGACCAATTTAAAATGAGGGCAGCCCCATCCACACTCCAATTTGCTTTTTTGAAGTGTAGACCACTTTATTCTGGGATGCTTACCATTCCATATAACATTCAATATGCAAAATATAAATTTTTATTGTTGCCATTTGGGCAGGTGGTGATGAAGGTAGGCATATCCATCTCTGAATGTCAGCCTCAACATTTCTATAAATTGACATATAATTAACTTTTGAAATGAGGAATAAGGTAGATCTCAGCCCAAGTGTTTAACTTATATGGATATCTGAATATTATTAGGGAAATTAGAACCACCTGAATTGAGAGGCATAAAAATTGATTTAGAATGATCAACTTTAAATCCAAAAAGATTGCCAAATTCATCTAAGAATTTTTGGCTGGTTTGGCTATTATATTTGGCTATTATTTGGTTTTGGCTATATATAGGAGTAGACATTTCCCATGGTATAAAGTGCTGGTAATGGTTGGTTTATAGACAATGCAAAAATTCCACACAGGCCATGTTTGAATGGAGAGACAGCATCTCACACACAAACACACTGAGACTGAGGCTTAATTAGTAAGAGGCCACAGGTGTTCTTATTAGGACTCAGTCAACCAGTCACAACACAGCAGAATTTTCTACAGTGTCCCCAAATATGTTAACTTATTTGCATACAAATAAATTCATAATTCCTATTACAGATTGTAAAAGTTACAGGTTTTCATTCACAAAACTACAGTCATTCTAACCCATTGGAAATTAACAGTACATTACCAAATCCCTATACCATTAATCACAAAAGTTCCCATAGTTTCTCAGCTCTGACAATTGTAAAGTCTTGTAAAGATTTGTGTGATGAACGGAATAAAAGGTACATACTTTAGTAACACATTAAACAGAAATAAATCATTATGAAATGCATGTAAATGTGGAAACCATGACTCTGGGAAAAAACGGGGACACAGGCAGCCATCCAAAGCTGTCTCAACAGGATACTAGATAAAGTATAAAGCTTCAACAGGACAGATGCAGATACAGTACAGACCATAACAGAGCTCCCAGAAAAGGTGGAGGCCAGTGGTGTTTGGGATTCACGTTGCAATATTGGAATTATTTTCTGTTTTAAACCATGATGGCAGCTAATGGATATCATACAAGCAACATGCAAACTTTGTGCAGACTTATGTCAGTGAATGTCTTTCACCAGAAAGTGAAAGTAAAAACTGACAGCGCTTTCTGCAAAAAAACAAGGACATAAATAATCAGTGAAGAACTCACAGCTCAACAATAAACCATAAGAAAACATGCTCAAGTATGTAAACTTGCAACAGAACATATTTATAGTGTTATTTTAAATTTGATTATTTTATTTAAAATTATTATGTATTAGCCTTTTTTGACAGTTCTGCAGCTGTTACCTGAATGGGATGAATTTTTATTTTTTTAAATTAATATGCTTAAAGGGGTCATCGGATGCTACATCTACTTTTACAAGGTTGTTTGAACTGAAATGTGTTTTGGCAGTGTGTGTACATGATGATAAAAATCCATCCAGTGTTTTTTTTTTTCAATCTCGTTAAATCATTTCCCCTTTCTCAAATCGAGCCGATCTCAGATGCTTGTCTGTGTGACGCCGGAGCAGATGTAGAATGTCTCCTAAGCGATTGAGGTGTTCTGTGTTCTGTTTTTACATGGTGCGTTGTGTATCACACCGCATAAATATAAAACCATATCTGCATTTGTTAACGGAGAAATGACAAACAACAAGCACTATTTTGCTTAAAAGTCGCATTTGAATCAAATTGGTAAATTGGCAAATTCTTTAAATATAAAAAATTTACTTACAGGCTGTGAGTCAGAAGTGCCATATTGTCCTTGCAAAATTGGAACTGCCCCACTTTATAGAACAGCCTTTGAGAACAGACCCACTGTAGGCTACTCTGCAGGTTCAGAAAACAGTCCTCCATAAAATGTGTCAGACAGCGTCACACACTGCAGGCTTGAGAACGGCGTGGCTGGCGGGCTTTGTGGTAACCACATGTGATGACCCCTGGCTTGACTTCGCTTCGTCCATGGTGAAAGCCGATCCAGCGATCCACAGCGCAAAATTTATGTATTTCCTCAGTGACCAGCATGGATCGGCTCTAGGCATGATGAAGCGGATATCGTCCTCTTTCGGAAGGCCAAACAAAGTTGTTATGCAAATCTTCCCACACAGTGACATAGACATCAGGGGGCATGTTTAAACGAGGCGTTTTAGGAGGGCGTGGACAAGTCTTAACTTTTATGAAGAATATCTCTTTGGATTTGAGACTTTAGTCTTTGCAATTTTACAGATCTTCTTTATGCATCAAGAGCTTGTAACGCTCCAAAGAGAAAGGAAAAATTTAAATCGCATCATATGACCACTTTAACACCGCATATTTTCACAGAGACGACGACAGATTAATCTACTTCATATGCTGATAACAGTATAACTGTTTTAATTTATTCCCTTAATGTTTCTCTTGTGGCCTGAACATAGTGAGAAATGTATTTCATGTTAAACAGGTTTTTAAAAATGTATGCATTATATGCATTACCGCCACCTATCTCTCAAATGGCCCATTAACACACTATCTACAATCTCAATTAGGAGTCTCAATGGTCCACTTGAGAGATACAGTAGGTGGCGGTAATGCACTTATAAGTCTGCGATCCGTCATAAAGCAACAAGAAGAAGATGATGTCTCATGCGCCTGCTGGTGTGATGCGCGTTCACAAGAATTCTAACAGTTCAGACATTACATGAATCAGATGTAAAAACCCGATATAAATACTGTTCAGTTTCTTGCACAGACCGATCATTTTTTTTACACATCAATGTATCGTCACGAGCCGCAGGGTTTAATTTGGATTTGTCTGTGCATGTTTTTTTTTTCTCTCATAGATTCTGTTACCATTTGCCAAGCATTGTAGACTGAGAGACTCCATGCGCAGAACGCATGTGTTAGTTTGCCGTCGGCTGCAGTCTGTGCGGTGTGTTCCAGCACAGCTTTTTGGGCCGATGCTGCCGAAGCGAGGCGACAACACCTTCGACATTCGTTGCCGCTAGTTCTTTGAAGTCGGCTCGGTTTGTCCCGGCCTTTATGGGCCCACTTAGGGCTAGCCTAAGGGTCCACACGGGTTGCCAGCACAGGCCCTCTGAGAATATGCTCAATGGCAAAACATTGACCCCTTAGTGCTGGTAGTGCAAGGGCAGCCTTTACTTAGCCCCCAGGAAGCCCTCACCAGGCAAACTATTAATCTACAACTGTTTCACTTTAAATACTTTTCAGCTACTATAGCTTAAGTTTTTGGAAAAAACAGTTATTATACATCTGAAATTGATGCAGTCACCACATAATTAATATTATTATTACTACATACATACATATATATATATGAAGTTGGGTAATAGCAAATGGATAATCCAACATCTTGTAATGAAAACAAACCAGACTCTTCCTAACCAGGAACAGTCAAAAATAGTCCAGACTATGGTCTCACATCGAAAAGTACTCCAAATACATATTATAATTTTATTTTTATGTGGTTAATTTGATAATAAAGAGTCCTTCTAAAATGCATACAAATACACTGTCTTAAACTCTTAGCATCAATCCAAACATATGCCATACATACATGTAACATCTCTGGAGAAAACATAAGCAATGCACACTTTTAAATAGAATAGAAAAAAATAACTCCTTTAGACTGGCCTTGAAATGACACATTTCCCAACTAGGAAACAGCACAATGTGCTCAGCAGGTGAGCCATGCTGGCTATTCATATGTTTCATATGACGTCACACAGTGGTGAGGCCATCATTTGTAGGATTGAATTGCAATTCCATCAATCTGCTGTGTTGTGCTCTGGGCTGTGATAACAGCAAATCAATAGATTATTCACCAAGAGATGTGGATGTATGGGATTTGTTTGATTAAATATTTCTCGTAAGCAAAGATGCATTTTTACATTTTAGTATTTTAAGTTAGCAAGTTCGTAATGAAACTTGCAAAAGGTTAAATTATTATTATTTGTACTTAAATACTTAAAAGTATTTAAGTACAAAATGTTTAATTTGAAAACTTTGCAATTTACTTTTACATTTTTAATGTTTTAAACCTTTATTAATTAAATGTTACAGTCCAAGTCTACATATAAATGCCTCATTCATTCAAGTAAATGCATGAGTAATTTTGCAAAATGTGTTAAATATTTTATCTACACTTATTGTACAGTATAACTGCTGTTTTTTGCTAGAATTGCATGGTTTTCTAAATAACTTTTCCTCATGCCAGCTTGTTCAAGCTAGTTATTTAATAGACTTTAAAAATGCTTTCAACATCTCATAATGAGATGTTTATAGATTTGTTAAGCCATGTTATTTATGTATTACAATCTATATAAAATGAAAGTAAACATTTTGTCTAGGTAAAGTTACATTTTCAATGAACAGTACAGTTAATGAACAGTACATTAGATATAGATATAAAAATTTAAACTGGCCCAATCCAATTATTGCTTGTGAGATCCACTTTCCTGCAGAGTTTAGCTCCAACTTTGATCAACACCCGTGATTTTCTAATGATCCTGAATACATGCTCAGGTGTGTTTGATTAAGGTAAGAACTAAACTGTGCAGGAAAGTCTCGTGAGCCATATTTTAAGATCCCTGGTCTATATGAAACAACAGGTTCTGAAAAGGTCTCTTTTGGTTTAAGCCATTCCAGTTCAGTAGAGTGGCTAAAGAATGGCCAGTCAATGTTGTTTGTATTCTCCTAGTTGCATTACAGGGCTGCCTACACAAAACCTGCATGGATCCAAAGGATATAAAAGTTGCTCTGGGCCCGAATGGGCTGGCCAACACTGGGCCATCATGGGATTAATGTGGACAGTCTGCTAGTGTGGCCTGCTGACAGAGCCTGCAGTAAGCACAAAGCTGTGCATCTAGCCTGGGCAAGCTGGCACTGGGCCTGTTTAAGATTGGTGTGGCCCGCCCCTAGCCCACTGTGCCCGCAAAAAGTCAGTATGGGCCCCACAAGGATATGTTTGCAGGGAACTCTCAGCAACACAAGACATATTTCTGAACCGTCATCTAATATGGCATATGTCTCCAGAGTCTTTCCTTGGTGGCTCAGAACTACCTTCACAATTTCAAAAAAAAAAAAAAAAAAAAAAACAAGTGTTAAGACCACTTGGTCTATTTAAAAAAAATATCCCATGATCTGGGTTGCATTCATTCACTTCATGCAGTATTCCTAGGTGATGATCTTGACACAATGGACATTTTCTTTGCAGGTCACATTTGGATGATCTATGGGCCCAACCACACCTCCAACAAGGTTTATTGTCAACAATCCACTTCCGTTTGGTTACTGTATCAAATCTCTGAAATTCAGGACAATGACTTGGTCATGATTACTGCAACCGTACGCACAAGATGGTTATTGGCCCTCTTTCCTTTCCTGTTATCTGATAATTTCACTGTTAGAAGTTTCAGTTTTCTTTATCTGTGTGGGATTCACTTTGTGACTCATACCATTGAGGAAAGCAGATGTGTGAATTAGGTAGTTGGTATGCCTTACCTCTTGTCTGAACCTTCAAACCTTTAGATTGTTCAAACACTCAAAACACTTGACTAGCTAAATTCTGACATTCGGATTCCTCTTCCAACTAAACAGAGAAATTCACCAAATTATAAGCCTGGTCTGGAGTTGTTTTGACATATCTCGCAAAACTGGCAACCTGCTTTGCTGGAAGCTTACTAAGCAATTGATGGACATGTGATGTAGAAGATAACTTCTTTGCTCCTTCTTCATAATCCCAGGATTGGAGCATACCCACAAGAGCTTGAACTCATACAGCAAATTCGCCAAATCCAACAGAATTTACGAAATGTACAGCTGGTAAGTTCTTAATAGCAGCAACTTCCCATAGCACCAACTGGTGAGGTTGACCATATTTCTTCTGAAGAACCTTTAAGGCAGTAGTGTAAAGAGGGGACTGATGGACATAAGCCATGGCTAGAAGTCGAGCTGCATCCAACTTCAAATGATCCAGAAGAATATGGTACTTGTATTGTTCTGGTGGTTACAAATTCCTTAAAGCTATATTCAGCATGGCAAACTCTTGGGGGTCATCATGGAAATTTAATTCTTACTTAGCCTTAAAATGGATATAATACTGCATAAGAAAAATCAGGCAGGTATGGAGGCCTAATCCTCTACTTGGAAAAAAGGCCAGTCAACTTGGAGGCAGCCATGGAAGACAGGGCATACAAAATTCATGGATAACAAAGTGAAAGTGAAAAGTAAAAGTCGTGACATTTGCCAAGTATGGTAACCCATACTTGGAATTGGTGCTCTGCATTTAACCCATCCAAGTGCACACACACAGCAGTGACAAAGCTGAAGTTAGGGCAGCAAACTGTCTTGCCTACCAAGCCAACACACCTGTAACACATTTTAAGCCATTGAAAGTGTCTAAGCTTCCTGAAAATGTCTGGCAAGAGATCAGTGCTGATTTCTATGGTCCTTTGCAAACAGGTGAATACATGCTTGTCATCATAGATGAATATTCTATATTCTCTGTATTCTATATTCTCTGGTCTGTTGGTGGACCAGCATTTTTTGTCTTCTGTATGCTGGTATGATCCCAGAAAGACCACAACAAAACTTGTGTATGTTTTACATATCACATTTCTTAGTGTGTATTTGTAGTTAAAGACCAATTTTCCAAATTATTTTTTATAAATTATTTAATAAAGAAAAACATGTTTCTGTTTTTATTTTTCATCCCAGACTAGGGATAGGACAGTAACTAGACAGGAAGAAAAGTGGGGGAGAGTGTATCAATGAGCTGGGACTTGAACTTGGGATGCTGAAGAGCAATGGTGTTGTATGCTGGCACACTGCCCAAAAGACTATTGGCGACATTCTATCTAGTAACATTTAATAACTTTTCAAACAAGCTTTGGCTACTTTTCACTGAAGGCATTTGGAAATTTAGCTTTAATCCTGTAACACAATGCAATGAAATTCAAAATACAGTTAAACGAATGTAAGAAATCAATACAGAAAATTTCTTCATTTTAATACAGTACATTGTGCCCTATTTTTGCTTTCTCCACTGGAAAAGTCAACCCTGTTGTCCTCTTATATCCTCTTCTATTTGTTTACAACTCACTTGTAAATGGTGCTTGATCTGTTCATATTTCACTCCTGATATAGATGTAATGGCTTCTCCAGATCTGTTCACTGAAGAAGGCAATATTATGGAGAGAGGAGTCTTTTAGCCTGAAGCAATGGTTTAAATTAAAAAGTCTTAATGATTAATTTGTTTATTACAAATACGCAGCTTTTTGCTTCCCAAAACATTAATTCATGGACTAGAGTTGTGTGGATTATTGGTAACACTTTATAATAACGTCCAGTTGTAAGTCATTTATAATTGATAAGTTATTGATGAACTAATCAATTACAAAACATTCATAAGCAATTAATAAGTGATATGCTGACAATTTGTGTATGTTTTGTTAATTCATTTACAAGTAATTTATATTTATTTGCTTTTTGTTGGTGTTATGATTTTAATTTGTGTATTTTTTGTTAATTAATTTTTAAGTGATGTTAATATTTTTATGTTTTGTGGATTATTATAAATTTTACAAGTGATTAGATGATGATTAACTAATAATTTACAAAATATGACTATACATTCACAAATTATTATTAAGTAATATGCTAATAATCATTATTTTGTGATGCTATTTTCTAAGATAACTTACGAGATTTGTGAATCATTAGCATATTACTTTATAATAATTTGTGAATGTATAGTCATATTTTGTAAATAAGTGAGTGACGTGACATGCAGCCAAGTATGATGACCCATACTCAGAATTCGTGCTCTGCATTTAACCAATCCAAAGTGCACACACACATAGCAGTGAACACACACACACCGTGAACACACACCCGGAGCAGTGGGCAGCCATTTATGCTGCGGTGCCCGGGGAGCAGTTAGGGGTTCGGTGCCTTGCTCAAGGGCACCTCAGTCGTGGTATTGCCAGGCCGAGACTTGAACCCACAACCTTAGGGTTTGGAGTCAAACTCTCTAACCATTAGGCCACGACTAATGATTAGTAAATGATCGTGTAAATGATTAGTTAATCATCATCTAATCACTTGTAAATTATTTATAACTTAATCTACAAAACAGATACAAATATTAACATTTATTAACACTTAAAATGTGCTTTTCTGTGCTCCATCGTCTGGTAATTACCCTGCTTTCTAATGTGCTGTTGTTTATGTCCCAGTGGAAATGCGGGGTCTCGAATTAGAAACGGACAGTGTCAGTCTGCTGCGCATGTGGTTATGCTTAGCATGTGAATCCCAAAGAGCCATAGTGAAATAAGAGGAAAATTGCTCAATGCCCTGAGAGGAAATTAATTCAGGCTGCATCCACATCCTACTGTCAATAGCATTCAAATAAACTCTACAGCCCGATAAAAGCCTTGGTTTGTGCCGTTTGTCTTATTTTGAGAGCTGTGTCATTTAATGTTGTTAGCCTGACCACACTCTATTAGCCAGCTCACCGTCCTCTTTCATTCAGATGTTCACCCATTCACCAATTTAGTCTACATCAGCTGTGTCAGCTAGTAATGAATTTTATGCCATTATACAATCTTAACTCAATAAGATTAAAGTCACACAGGCATCTATTATTCAGTTAAATAGACAACACTAATATATGAAAATTTCTACCTGCTCAAATTCTCTGAATTATTTAATTTTCCAGTCTTATGTGTAAAATATACTACTGAGTTAATGCAATATTCTCTTCATTTAAGTACAATAAAATCCCATTTGCATACACAAAGCTATTTCTAAAACTAGACAGAAAGCTAAGAGACAAAGTGCTTTTCCATTTATATTCTTCCTTATTCAGTACCAGGTGCATTTAGCATCTCTCTACTGAGAATAAATTTAGCACTGGCCTTAAAGGGATAGTTCACCCAAAAATGAAAATTCTGTCAATTACTCAACCTCATGTCGTTCCAAACCCACAATACGTTAATATTTGGAACACAAATTAAGATATTTTTAATGAAATCTGAGAGCTTTTTGACCCTGCATAGACAGCAAGGTACCAGGTTGTTTCATTTTCCGCTGCACATTTACAACTGTACCACGATTAACGTGTGCTAGCGACGCAGGAGCTGCCGTTCTGATTTAGAACCCGGATGGGCTGTGGCTTGTTTGCAAAGAGAGGAATGCACATGCATGCGTCGTGGTACTGTCATGAACGTGCATTGTATTTTGACATGGAAGAGAAGAAATTGTTTAATTTTTGTTTTCTTTGCACGCAAAATTTTCTCGTAGCTTCGTAAAATTAAGGTTGAACCACTGAATGTCGCATGGGCAATTTTAACAATGTCCTTACTACGTTTCTGGGCCTTGAACATAGTAGTTTCGTTGTTGTCTGTGCAGTGGCAGAAAGCTCTCGGATTTCATCAAAAATATCTTAATTTGTTAAAAAAAAAATTTAACTTTTGTTAAAAGGTTGGGTTTAGAACAACATGAGGGTGAGTAACGTAAATTTTCATTTTTGGGTGAACTATCCCTTTAAGAATAAATCGATCTCATTCTGGGTTTCTGGGTATTATTCCTGCACCTTGCCAGCTGAGGACTCACAAGATAAACAATTGTAATATCTCCCTGACCAGATGCTAACCTAACCACAAATTCCTTAGAGGAGCAATATTGCTACAAGGAGGCTGTTAGTCACCCAAGCACCATCGCATTGTTTAAGCGCATCTTTAAATGATTCATGCCATCCTTGTGTTATATTTTGAGAGAAGAGATTTGCTAAATAGTCCTTAAGACACAGTGGTGGTCAACAACAATAGAGGTGTAAAGAAGCAGTGCTAATGTATACTAAGTTGTGAGGCTGTGAGAAGTGCTCCATTCAAGATGGCATTTGTTTTTACAACATCATGCATTCAAGTAAGTTCACTGTTATATGTAATTTTTATTGATTACTATTTATTTTATATTTATTTCAAACAATTTACATTTCTATGCTATGCATTTTCTAACAAAAACATTTTCAACCACAAACATTTACTTCTGAAAGGTAGATGATTACCTTTGTTTTCACTGTATTTTTGTCTGTAAGTCGCCTTGTTTCACAAATAATTGTTCCAAATTGAAAACTAGCTTGCTATGTACTGAATACTATGCATTGTATTCTTTATAGTGCTTACTACTTTATTAAAAATGGAACAGTAGCTATTAGCATTAGCATCACAAAGCTATTTTCATTTTCAATACTTTATATTTTAAAAATAAACTTCTTAATATATGTTCTCTATTTTCTATGTAGCAGACAACACAATTTAATTGTAGGGCTTCATAAAAAGCAGTTGTAAATGTTTTACAAAATATATGCACTAATAAAATATGCAACACTTAATTTTTTACTACCACATGATTTTATGAGATAGAGATGGAAACAGAATCATTTCTTATCTACTGGGTGAGTAAAGTTTGCATGTTTCAGATTAGCCCAGATGGTTAGTGTAGGTCGCTTCAAAGTTTACTTTCCCTATCATAAGAAAGAAGTACAGATATTGTGTGACCACATGCAGGTGCGCGGACAGCAATCAAGAGCATGAATACCTGTGCCTTTTTATCCTGCCATTTTCAATTAAAGCTTCTCCTGAGCTCCTAAAAAAAGGAAATAATCATGTTTCTCACCTCAGAAGGGGCGAGACTGCGTCATGTACAGCATCTCCATCACACATCTCTCACAGTACACAATTCAGATTCTGTGCTCTTCTGGGAAACATTGAGCCTCTTTCATTCTCTCCCCCACTCTCTTGTTCTCTAATGACATTTCAGAGACAACGATGGTTTACTTTGATGGTGCTTGTTTTGTCTGAACAGAGACTGGAGGACTGGTGAGAGAATAAGAGAGCGAAACAGTGCATGAGACAGTGTGTGAGGGTGAAAGACAGAAAGAGGCTTAATGAGCTGCGTTGAGGGAGATGACGGAAGAGAAAACTGCATTTGCCCTCCAGTGAGAACCAAACGCTCTGACAGGCCATTAGATCATTACAACACTTTTACGTCAAAATATGTGATGGGCAAATGCTCCTCCTACACTTTGCACAAATAACGTCACACTCTCGCTGACAACACATCATCAGTTTGTAAATGGAATTAGATGTGAACGAAGATGTAGCTTTTGGTTTATCAATCCTAACCCTGTTGGAAAAAAAAAAAACAGCATATGGTGGTTAGGTACTGGTTTGAAGCATGGCAGCTGGTTTAAGCTGGATTATGCTGGTCCTGAGCTGGTTAGTTATGAGCTGGTTTAAGATGGTCATGTGCTGATCCTAAGCTGGTTCTAAACAGCTAGCTCCTGCCCAGGACCAGCTTACAACCAGCTCAGGATTAGCTTAAACCAGCTCAAACCAGCTGCCATGCTTCAAAACATACTTAACCAACATATGCTACAAGCAGGTGCTAGGTGGTCCGTGTAATATACAGTATACTGTATATATAGAAAGAGAGATAGACAAATGGCTGCTTCAGGTGTATGTTCACAGTGTGTGTGTGTGTGTGTGTGTCTGTGCACTTGGATGGCTTAAATGCAGAGCACAAATCCTGAGTATGCAGGGGCACCGTATAAAACTTTTTGTGAAACTTTTAATTAGAAATTGACTTCCAACAGTTCATCACAAGATCAACACTTCTTTAGTACACAAAATCAAGCCATAATGGGACTGGAAAAACTTAGTCAGGATATTGAAACTCTGTCATGAGGGAAATACATTAAGATCATTGACCACTAGAGACATCAGTTAATCAAATTTACATTGTTTACACTTTTTGTTTGCATTTATCCACGTACATACATACGTTGCATACATTGTTTATGTATGTGATACTCTCCAAAATGGCACCAGGGTGACACAGAGATGAATTGTTGAATAAAGTTTTCTCGTAGCTTCGTAAAATTATGGTTGAACCATTGATGTCACATGGATTTAACGATGTTAGTATTAAATCATATAAATATGCACAGTACTTGCTGGGTTTGGTTACAGAATAGGTTTACTATTTGCAGAAGAAAGAAAATCATGAATAACCATGCAGTATACGGAATATTCAGGGTTTTAATTTGTCAATTTCCTTTCCATCAGAAGTAGGAAATTGCTATACATACTCACCGTCATAGGTTATCTTAATTTCAGCCATGTTGCTCTGAGCACCAAAACTGTAGACAAAGGCATGATGCAACCAGGCTCAGCTGTAATTTGTTGAAACATGCTTCAGTTATGTAACTGATTTTCTATCGACATTTAATTTATTAAATATGTAATCACCCCTTTCGTTTTTTCTCTCCCAAGGGATTCATCATAACAAAGGAGCAGCTGAAGTGATTAGGAGCAATAATTGTTCACTTGACATTAATGAATGAAATGTTTATTTTGATATTATACAATTTACAAGAAACGTGTCCATCTGCGCATCCATATGGATATACAAATATATGTATATGCATATGTACACTATCAGTCAAAAGTTTGGAATATTTACAATTTTACTTAATTGAAAATACTTATATTATATTATATTATATTTATATTATATTATATTATATTATATTATATTATCATTAAAAGATCAAGTGGCATTTTTTTAACCATTATTGATAACGGAACACCAAATCAGCATATATTTATGTTTTTTTGAATGATCATGTGACACCAAAAACTGAAGAGTAATGGCGGCTAAGCTTTGCTATCAGAGGAATAAATTACATTTCAAAATTAAATAATGAATTTGCACTAAATGGGAAATTAAATGTGAAATATTTATGTGCCACTGTTTGTTCTATAAATGATCCTCCATAGACATTTACAGTATGTGTTTGCTCGTAAAACAGATATTTTAATATATACTCGTCATGCACACTCTCACCTTCCCTCCGTCTGTGATGTGGGTGTGTGAGCATTGGTGTCTATGGCTGAAAGGTCATTGTGAGAAAATCTGAAAGGCTGAGTGAGATGCTTGCCCACAGTGCCGGCCACTCACACACTGACTGCTTCCTGCATCAGGGCACAATCTACTTACACATAGTAATATCACTCTTGAGCTCCCCTGGGATGATGAATTTTTTCATTACTTCAAATTAGACCTCCAGCACTGGGTTCACGCCTGCTGTCAGATACCTGTGGTGAACAGAGGGAGAGCTTTAATGAGATCATGTTGAGAAAGGCTCTGCTGTCATCTTATACACTACCATAACTACAGCAGTATAGCTTCGTATAGATTGCTGGAGATCCATAACCGTCTCTGTGCCTAAATACTCCCACATGGATTAGGAGATGGATGCAAGGCTTTTCCCACTCCAAACACAGAGTTCAATAGCTCTCTATGCTTAGCTCTGAATATGCAGTGTGTGTGTGAGAGAGGGACTCAACATATGGAGTGAGATTAGTCTAAATAATAATTCATGCAAAAGGCATGATGCACATATGCATATCACAATTCACATGCATGAAACCTAATTCACATGCACAAATAGACAAGAAAAGCTCTGCTGTGACAGCTCTTTCATATTCTCAGTAAACAAAACACAAAGAGACTACCTCTGCTGAATTGTAACTTAAACTGGGGTCTTGCGCTGATGACCTAACATCCAGGTAGGCACGCCCAGGGCATGCGCTTTATATGCCAACAGCAGGTTATGATTGGTTGATTGACAAGATCAAATCTGATTGGCTAAAGAGTGCGAGTGACCTGTGTGGGAGGAGTTCACTGCCAGGAAAGTCTCAAACACACACACACACAAACAAATCCAAGACGATTCACACACAAATGGTTATTTGCACATTCACAGTCCACGATAAACTCCGAAACTCCTGAATTTTAAACATTCAAAATTTTTGTACACAGTTGTACACTGCGTTCCAAATTATTGTGCAAGTGACATATCAATAGGATTTTGGTACAATAAAGAGTCAGATTTTTGTTTGTTTTGTTTTTCCACATCTTTTTAGATAACTGGTATCAATCTCAGACAGGTTTGTTCAATAGTTTGCCAGGTCTTCTTAGGTAAATGGAAACCCTACTTAAAGAGGTTGTTCCACATTATTAAGCAATTCACAGTTCTCATGTAATATGGTGAGGAAGAAAGATCTTTCTGAAGATGAAAAGTATAAAACAATGCAATGTCTTGCAAAAGGCATCAAAACAAACAATATTTCGCGAAAAGCTAATAGAAATGATTGAACTGTCAAAAGATTTGTGAGTGACTTAGAACACAGAAGATCTTGGTTAGATAAAGATTTATTAAGGAAAGTTTCTGTCAAACAAATTAACTGTATTGTATTGCCAGCTGTAAAAAAGCCACTGCTGATCATCAGACAGGTGTTTGAAGCTACTGGAGTCTCAAGATCCTCTCCATGCAGAAGTTAATTTATATTTTCGCCTGTCTCCGCTTCGCGAGCCTCCGTTGACTGCACACGCACCTTCCCGAACGGACGAGGCTTATTTCAGTGAACCTTGTCTACACCGGACGCGACACCGCGTTGCAACAGGTTTGTCTAGTGTCTACCCAGGACATTTAAACTCTGTGGCAGTACCTCATAAATAGGATGAGGCAGTTTGCTGTCAGGGATTTGTCATGTCGTGTAGTGCTGCATCCAGTGTAGCATCACCGATTGATTGTAATGAATTCTGTAGTATTTTGTCATGTTAAGCCCATAGTCGTGCCACGCCGCTCGTGTCCTTCAGACAGGGTGCATTTAACTTTCTTATTTATTCTTTTTTCTTGTTTAACTGTATCATTTCATTCATATACTTATTTTAGTTTTTTGCAGGCTGCGAATTCACTGACAGAAATGCTAAAATAAACACGCACATTTGTTAATAGATAACTGAGCCTAATTTATTATAAGTTTGTGTTTAAATTTAATTTTACAGTTTTTATATATATATATACACACACACACACACACACACACACACACACTTTACACACATACATAACATTATATATATATATATATATATATATATATATATATATATATGTATATATATATACACATACAAACCCGATTCCAAAAACATTGGGACACTGTACAAATTGTGAGTAAAAAAGAAATGGAATAATTTACAAATCTCATAAACTTATATTTTATTCACAATAGAATATAGATAACATATCAAATGTTGAAAGTGAGACATTTTGAAATGTCATGCCTAATATTGGCTCATTTTGGATTTCATAAGAGCTACACATTCCAAAAAAAGTTGGGACAGGTAGCAGAGAAAGGCCGGAAAAGTTAAATGTACATATAAGGAACAGCTGGAGGACCAATTTACAACTTATTAGGTCAATTGGCAACATGATTGGGTATAAAATGAGCCTCTCAGAGTGGCAGTGTCTCTCAGAAGTCAAGATGGGCAGAGGATCACCAATTCCCCCAATGCTGTGAGGAAAAATGTCAGAAAGGAGTTTCTCAGAGAAAAATTGCAAATAGTTTGAAGTTATCATCATCTACAGTGCATAATATCATCCAAAGATTCAGAGAATCTGGAACAATCTCTGTGCGTAAGGGTCAAGGCCGGAAAACCATACTGGATGCCCGTGATCTTCAGGCGCTTAGACAGCACTGCATCACATACAAGAATGCTACTGTAATGGAAATCACAACACGGGCTCAGGAATACTTCCAGAAAACATTGTCAGTGAACACAATCCACCGTGCCATTCACCGTTTCTGGCTAAAACTCTATAGGTCAAAAAAGAAGCCATATCTAAACATGATGCAGAAGCGCATGCATTTTCTCTGGGCCAAGGCTCATTTAAAATGGACTGTGGCAAAGTGGAAAACTGTTCTGTGGTTAGACGAATCAAAATTTGAAGTTCTTTTTGGAAAACTGGGACACCATGTCATCCGGACTAAAGAGGGCAAGGAAAACCCAAGTTGTTATCAGCGCTCAGTTCAGAAGCCTGCATCTCTGATGGTATGGGGTTGCATGAGTGCGTATGACATGGGCAGCTTACACATCTGGAAAGGCACCATCAATGCTGAAAGGTATATCCAAGTTCTAGAACAACATATGCTCCCATCCAGATGTCCTCTCTTTCAGGGAAGACCTTGCATTTTCCAACACGACAATGCCAGACAATATACTGCATCAATTACAACATCATGGCTGCGTAGAAGAAGGATCCTGCTACTGAAAATGGCCAGCCTGCAGTCCAGATCTTTCACCCATAGAAAACATTTGGCGCATCATAAAGAGGAAGATGCGACAAAGAAGACCTAAGACAGTTGAGCAACTAGAAGCCTGTATTAGACAAGACAACATTCCTATTCGTAAACTTGAGCAACTTGTCTCCTCAGTCCCCAGACATTTGCAGACTGTTATAAAAAGAAGAGGGGATGCCACACAGTGGTAAACATGGCCTTGTCCCAACTTTTTTGAGATGTGTTGATGCCATGAAATTTAAAATCAACTTATTTTTCTCAGTTTAAACATTTGATATGTCATCTATGTTGTGCACCCAGGACGCGATCTTCCCAGATGTCCTACACTCCGGCGCTGGGACACCACGGACCCTGGGTGCATCCGCAGCGGAGGACGCGAGCCAGGCCCCGGACTTCTCCCCCTCCGGTCTTCGAGATCTCCACACGGAACCGCTTCTCTCCCCTCCGCGAGATGGAACGCGACGCTGCGATCGTCGGAGACTCCATCGTCCGACACGTCCGTGCTACGTTAGCCGAAGGTAAAGTGCACACTCACTGTTTCCCTGGTGCTCGTGTTCTCGATGTTTCTGCGCAGATACCCGCGATCCTGAAGGCCAACGAGAGCCCCAGAGCGGTCGTGCTTCACGCCGGGGTTAACGACACCATGCAGCGGCAGACGGAGACGCTGAAGAGGGACTTCAGGAGCCTGATCGAGACGGTTCGCAGCACGACGCCCGTGGCGACGATCATCGTGTCAGGACCACTGCCCACGTATCGACGAGGACACGAAAGGTTCAGTAGACTTTTTGCTCTAAATGAATGGTTATTGTCATGGTGTAAAGAACAGAAACTGCTCTTTGTTAATAATTGGAATCTTTTCTGGGAGCGACCTAGGTTTTTTCGTGCTGATGGCCTGCACCCCAGCAGAGTCGGAGCGGAGCTGCTCTCGGACAACATCTCCAGGACTCAAATAACTGCTATGATGGCTTTTGTTCTACCCGCTTAAATGTTAGAAGTACTTGCGCTGTCCAATCTATTAAGACTGTGTCTGTTCCCCGAATAGTGAGGTCAAAATATAAATTTAATGTAGGATCTAGAAAAAATCTTATCGTGATTAAACTAGAAAAACATAAAATAAATGAACAAAAACATTTTTTTTAAAGTTTGGGCTCATAAACATTAGATCACTCACACACCCAAAGCAGATTTTGTAAATGAAATGATCACAGATAATAGTTTTGATGTACTCTGCTTGACTGAAACCTGGCTCAAACCAAATGACTATATTGGTCTCTAAATGAGTCTACTTCACCAAACTACTGTTATAAACATGAGCCCCGTCAGACTGGTCGTGGGGGAGGTGTTGCAACAATATATAGTGATATTCTCAGTGTTACCCAGAAAACAGGATACAGGTTTAAATCATTTGAAATACTTATGCTTAATGTTACACTGTCATATATGCAAAAGAAATCTACAGTATTTTATCTCTTTCTCTGGCTACTGTGTATAGACCACCAGGGCCATATACAGAATTCCTAAAAGAATTTGGAGGTTTCCTCTCAGACCTGTTGGTTACCGCTGATAAAGTGCTAATTTTCGGAGATTTTAACATTCATATTGATAAAACAAATGATGCATTAGGACTTGCGTTTTACAAACTTATTAAACTGTTTTGGAGTAAACGCAAAATGTCACCGGGCCCACTCATCGTTTTAATCATACGATAGATTTAATTATATCGCATGGAATCGATCTTACTGACATAGATATCGTACCTCAAAGTGATGATGTTACTGACCATTTCCTTGTATCGTGCATTTTGCGTATTGATGATAATAACTATATAGCTTCGCGTTATCGTCCGGGCAGAACTATTGTTCCAGCCACCAAAGACAGATTCACAAATAACCTGCCTGATTTATCTCAACTGCTCTGTGTACCCATAAATACACATGAACTAGACAAAATTACTGGCAACATGGGCACTATCTTCTCTAATACATTAGAAGCTGTTGCCCCCATCAAATTGAAAAAGGTTAGAGAAAAACGTACTGTGCCATGGTACAACAGTAATACCCACGCTCTCAAGAAAGAAACTCGTAGTCTTGAGCGCAAATGGAGAAAAACTAACTTGGAAGTTTTTTAGAATTGCGTGGAAAAACAGTATGTCTAGCTATAGACAGGTTCTAAAAACTGCCAGGGCCGAGCATATCCACAAACTCATAGAAAACAACCAAAACAATCCAAGGTTTTTTTATTTAGCACAGTGGCTAGATTAACAAATAACCAGACGCCACCCGATTCTAAATATTCCCTCACAGTTAAATAGTAATGACTTTATTATGAATTTCTTCACTGATAAAATAGATAACATCAGAAATACAATAACAAATGTAGATTCTACAGCGTATAATACTTTAGTTTTATCCATCGCACCCCAAAGATAAACTGCAGTGCTTTACAACTATAGGACAGGAAGAGCTAAATAAACTTATCACTGCATTTAAACCAACAACATGTTTATTAGATCCTGTACCCACTAAATTACTGAAAGAGTTTTTACCTGTAGCAGAAAAACCGCTTCTCAATATTATTAACTCGTCGTTATCTTTAGGTCACGTCCCCAAACCATTCAAGCTGGCGGTTATTAAGCCTCTTATTAAGAAACCACAACTAGATCCTAGTGAACTGGCAAATTACAGACCCATTTCAAATCTTCCCTTTATGTCTAAAATTTTTGAAAAAAGTTGTGTATGCTCAATTGTGCTCCTTCCTGCCAAAAAAATGATCTCTATGAAGAATTTCAGTCGGGTTTCAGGCCCCATCATAGCACAGAAACTGCACTTGTTAAAATTACAAATGACTTGCTTCTTGCTTCAGATCAAGGCTGCATCTCATCGCTAGTTTTACTTGATCTTAGTGCTGCGTTCGACACTATAGATCACGACATACTCATAGATAGGTTACAAAACTATACCGGTATCCAAGGGCAGGCTTTAAGATGGTTTAGATCCTACCTGTCCGATCGCTACCACTTTGTTTATCTAAATGGGGTCATCTCATTTATCACCAGTAAAATATGGAGTGCCACAAGGATCTGTCCTAGGTCCTCTGCTATTTTCAATATACATGTTGCCCCTTGGTACTATCATTTAGAAAATATAGAGGGATTATTTTCCACTTTTATTCTGATGATACCCAACTATATATCTCAACAAGACCAGGTGAAACTTCAAAACTATCTAATCTAACAGAGTGTGATTAAAAACGTTAAAAGATTGGATGACCAATAATTTTCTCCTATTAAATTCAGATAAGACAGAGATATTACTAGATTGGACCAGAAAAACATAACACAGAATCTCGTAGACTACAATTTGCAATTAGACGGATGTACTGTTACTTCCTCTACTGTCAAAAATCTGGGTGTTATATTAGACAGTAATTTTCCTTTTGAAAATCATATTTCCCATGTTACAAAAACAGCATTCTTCCATCTTAGAAACATTGCCAAGCTACGAAACATGTTACCTGTTTCTTATGTATAAAAGCTAGTTCATGCGTTCATGACATGTGGGAGTATTTTACGAGCAAGTGAGCGCCCCGGCGCATCCATCTGTATTCAATAAACAAGCTACAGGTAGTCCAAAATGCAGCGGCTAGAGTCCTTACCAGGTCAAGAAAATATGATCATATTACCCCAATACTACAGTCTCTGCACTGGCTACCTATTAATTTCCGTATCAGTTACAAAATATTATTACTTACTTATAAGGCCCCTTAATGGTTTAGCTCCTGCGTACCTAACTAGTCTTCTATCACGCTAAAACCCATCACGCTCCCTAAGGTCACAAAACGCTGGACTTTAGATAGTACCTAGGATAGCAAAGTCCACTAAAGGAGGTAGAGCTTTTTCACATTTGGCTCCCAAACTCTGGAATAGCCTTCCTGATAATGTTCGGGGTTCAGACGCACTTCCTCTGTTTAAATCTAGATTAAAAAACACCTCTTTGGCCAAGCATTCAAATAATGCATCTCATAATTTTGGACTGCAGTTACTTCTGATCAAATGCGCATCATTATTATTCTTTAACTTGGGTTAAACTAATTAATTTTACTTGGCTGGAACAGCAGCTACGCTAATTATGTCTCTATTTTGTTTCTCTGTTTTGCCACGGGATTTACATCCCGTGGTAACTAGGATTTACACAAGCTCCAGTCTGGATCCAGGAACACCTGAGAAGAGATGATGCCAACCCCTCAGAGGACCTCAGATGATGCTAACCCAGAGACAACATACAGAACCTACCACATTTTTTGCTCTAAGTTTGAATTGCATAATTGCTGTTAATAGTGTTAATCGTCTGTTTGTTTACATTTTTTATTGATTTTTCTGAACATTTCTGTCGTATACACATAAACTGACAGTCACCACTGATAAGCTACTACTAAATATTGTAGAAACTTAATTTTCTGTAAAGTTGCTTTGCAATGATCTGTATCGTAAAAAGCGCTATACAAATAAACTTGAATTGAATTGTATTCTGAATAAAATATTGAAATTTGAAACTTCCACATCATTGCATGTTGTTTTTATTCACAATTTGTACAGTGTCCCAACTTTTTTGGAATCGGGTTTGTATATATATATATATATAATTAATATCAATTATATATGCATCAACACCGCGCCACCGGCGGTAGTTGGTCCATTACCACCGTGGTGGTAAAAATCTGCCACCGTCACAGCCCAAATTGAGATATGCATGCATGCATCTTGTCTTTTGCTGAATTATTATTGAGACTAATCTCACTCCATACTTTTGTTCATCAGCAAAAATACATCACAATCATTGATTATGTGAGAAGTCTTAAGTGACTAACAAAAATCCTTGATACATCTTGCTCAAACATTGATGTCTGCTACATTTCTTTTTTTTTTTACATGCAGGTGCAGTCTGACAAGGGAAAACAAGGGAAAGACAAGGGAAAACAATAGAGGGAAGAGAAACAATACTTTTATTTGACAAAAGACTTTGACCCTGAGAAGACAAAACAATTTGTTATATATATATATATATATATATATATATATATATATATATATATATATATATATATATATATACACAATGCGTTCCAAATTATTATGCAAGTGACATATCAATAGGATTTCGGTACAATAAAAAGTTAGATTTTTGTTTGTGTTGTTTCTCACATTTTGTACCACAGCAGAAAATGGTCAGTTATGAACTCCACAGATCTTGCAGAAGTCATTTTGACACCCTAAAATGATCAGAAATCCATTTATCTGCACCATCCATTGTACTGCAGCATTCGTCAGTGAATAAAACTATTTAAAAACAAATCTTCATGTGTTTCTACAGCCACTGTGCAGGTTTCTCTTTGTGAGGTTTGACTGAAACGCAGCTTTACACACAACTGCCAGTCTGCATGGAGAGGATCTTGAGACTCCAGTAGCTTCAAACACCTGTCTGATGATCAGCAGTGGCTTTTACAGCAGTGGCTGGCATTACAATACAGTTAATTTGTTTGACAGAAACTTTCCTTAATAAATCTTTATCTGACCAAGATCTTCTGTGCTCTAAGTCACTCACAAATCTTTTGACAGTTCAATCATTTCTATTTGCTTTTTGCGAAATATTGTTTGTTTCGATGCCTTTTGCAAGACATTGCATTGTTTCATACTTTTCATCTTCAGAAAGATCTTTCTTCCTCACCATATTTCATGAGAATTGTGACTTGCTTAATAATGTGGAACAACCCCTTTTAAGTAGGGTTTCCATTTACCTAAGAAGACCTGGCAAAACTATTGAACAAACCTGTCTGAGATTGATACCAGTTATCTAAAAAGATTGTGAGATAAACAACCAGATGTGAGAAACAACACAAACAAAAATCTGACTCTTTATTGTACCGAAATCCTAATATGTCACTTGCATAATAATTTATTACACAACATATATATATATATATATATATATATATATATATATATATATATATATATATGCACACCTGTTCAAAAGTTTGGGATCAGTAAGACTTGTAATGTGTAATGTTTTTTTTAAAGAAGTCTCTTATGCTCATCAAGGCTGCATTTATTTGATCAAAAATACAGAAAAAAATGCTCTTCTTTTTACCTTTTTATTCATCAAAGAATCCAAAAAAAAAGTATCACCGGTTCCAAAATAATATTAAGCAGCACAACAGTTTCCAGCACTGATAATAAATCAGCATATTAGAATGATTTCTGAAGGATCATGGGACACTGAAGATTGGCGTAATGATGCTGAAAATTCAGCTTTGCATCACAGGAAAAAATTAGATTTTAATGTATATTAAAATAGAAAAACTATTTTACAACACAATATTTCACAATATTATTTTTTCTGTATTTTTGTTCAAATAAATGCAGCCTTGATGAACATAAGAAACTCCTCTAAAAAACTTTAAAAATTGTTCTGATCCCAAACTTTTGACCGGTAGTGTATATAAATATATAGCAAATGTTATTAAAGTAAAATAACATAATATATAATATAACAAAATAACATTTTCTTCAAGAATGCTCATAAAGACTACTGAAATGAAACACTCAAGAATTTATTTTTCTTGTTGTTGTTTTTGTCAACTTTAAAATGCTCTTTAACATCTAAATAGGTTGATTGGCCTAATTAAAATTCAAAAAGACTGCATGATTAGCCTTAATTGCTAGTTGGTAAGACTAGTTCTTAAGACATAACATTCCCATGTTTATGCAACTGAACCCAGGGGCCTGCACCATGAAGGTAGATGAACAAATTCAGAGTTACAGGATTAGTTTTGAGTTGACAAAACCAAACCACTCCAGTCCAGCTTTGTTGGTACCATGATGCTGATCATCAACTTTCTTTGTCAACTCAGGCTTTGATCCTGAGTTTGTGGAGCACGTGCACATGAATGTGTGACATCAGCGGCGAAGAGCCAATCACAAAACAGAGCAAGTGTGATTCACTTCTTGCAAGAGAGCCAGCGAGATTCAAAACTTTTAAGTTTAAGAGATTAAAGAATATGTGGAATTTAAACGCATTTACTTCGAATACATAAGAGGACAAATGAAGGTAATTGTCTTTGTATGTTGTTGAATTAAAGGGTTTATCTTTGTGAAGTTAGTTTATATAATTGATAATACATAGTGATAGAGACTCGAACATGCAAGGTCACATGTAACCATTTTTAAAGTGTTACCTATTGATTCTACCACTTATTTATATAACATATGATCTGTATATATTAATATTCATTTAAAATAAATGCTTTATAATTATTGTTAAATTTAAAGTGCTTGTGTGTAATGGATTAATAATAATATAAATCATATTATAATTATATAAATCATATGTACAGTAAATTGTAATTATCATTAAAGCCAGACAATGTTGTTGGATTTTTTTAAAGGTACTTTATAGTGACCTTTAATTTGTAGGAAGAGAAACTTAGGGAGTGGTTTTTTTGTGTCAGACATGTGTCACTTTGCTAACATCTGATTGGTCCAACTTCACTTTGAGATTTCTTACCCAGAACATAACCTGTCCTGGACAAAGTCTATAGAAATACAAACACGGTTCACTCCTATGGTGCGTCTCAGTCAGCTCCCTTGTTCAGTAGTCAGGGCAGTGAACAAAGAGAAAGAGAACAAAGAGAGCACTGGAAAGGTCACTCCCTGAAAAATCCCACTATGCACCGCAAAAACTAAGGCGCATCAGAGCTCACTATGCTCCCTTACCGGAAATAACGTCACATTTCTGAAGTGAAAAACATAAATCACACGAGCCAACTTGATAAATATAATGACACGCTATAGAAGATTTGAAAAGACCAACCGTTTTTTTTAGTAGGCTATATTTCAACATATGCTCACATAGCTAGACAGGTAATAAACACATTTATTTAACATTCATAATTAATATTCAGCTGAAATATTGTAAGAACATGTAACAGATTGATGTGTTTAAAGAGAATAAAAAATAATATTAAAAAGAGATCGGTCCTGTCTGTTGTTTATTAATTCAAGCGGTGAGGTTCTACTATGTTGTCCGTTGACACTGTACGTAGACATGTCACTGGAATTCGAGTGATCATTGTGCAGTGAGTCAGGGAACTTACCAGTGAACTTACCAGTGAACAAATTCGTGTACACAATCTACTGATTCACGAGCTCAGGAGCCCCCTAGCTATACTTATAAATGGGAGAAAGTACAACGCTCAATATGGTGGGATAGTTCCGCCTTCTAAATGAAAGAGCCAAACGTTGATTGGTAAAGTCATTGCGTCAATGCAGCGGTTGTTAAAAGCTCCAGTTTCCATAGAAACCTGAGGCTGGGCCATAGACTCTATAAAAACATGGTCGTAGTGACTAGTGGTGGCTCGTTGGGGGAGGCAGGGGAGGCACAGCTTCCCCAAAATTTTGAGATGAAAATGGGAGGAGAACGATTTAATGTTAATAAAATTCACAATTCATTTCAGTTCATGTCTGAGAATGTGTATTTTTGTTGAGAAAAGAAACTTCACAAAGGAGGCTAGCCTCCCTTCTGGTATATCAACCAATAATCATAGAGTCGTAAATTACGTGATATTAGTTTGAACTTCTAGCGCTGCGCTTATAAATGTACCAAGTACTTATGATGAGTAGCGATATTGAATATTTGATTGCCAACAGATTTACCAAGCTGTCATTCAAACAGTATATATAAAAATAAAGGGAGAACAAGCCTAAGCTGGATATAAGCTACAGCAGTCGCGGCTTAATTAAATGGCACAACAGGCATCTCTCTTTTAGCAAAGACTTTTAAGGGATGGATGTTTGCTTCAAGTGACAGGCCAGGTAAATGAAATTATATTATCTTGCTGTATGTCTGTCATTTTCTTAACGTTTTCTGACTAAAAGCAACCAAAATGCCACTTTAAAGTGGTTAAGCAAATAATAATAATAATAATTGGCAGGGATCCCCAGACCAATACAATAAGTGTGCCTCCTATTTTTTAAAACCCACCAGCCGCCACTGGTAGTGACATCACCCGTACATTTCTGAAGAGCATTTTTGTAGCCTAAAGTGGGCAGAGCCAGCCGTCGCCATCTTGGCAGCGCGTCACTCCCGGATAATCGAAAATGGGCAAAGAGGTGGGAGCTTGTTGCTGAAACCACTCCCACCTAGCTCGACAGTAGTAACAGAAGCAGAAATCCACCTGTTACTCAAGTGGCCACGCCCTTAATTATGCAGAACTTAAAGGCTTAATATAATTTAAATAGATGAGTTATAAAAAATTCACCCCCCTCACAGTTGTCATGAAGGGCAAAATTAGCTATATAGACCAAAACCTAAACATATTTTTAAACATATTTTTTTTTATGCTGTAAAGTTGGGCATTTTAACATGGGGAGTCTATGGTACTGACTCCCTTTTGGAGCCAGCCTCTAGCGGCCAGTCGATGAATTGCAGTTTTAGTCACTACCGTGTTGGTTTCATGAGAGAGACGGAAGGTTGCCACTTTGGCTGGACCAGCCAAAGCGCATGCAAAGTCGTAAGCGCATTGGAGCTACGCGTGCGCATTGGCTGGTCTAGCCTGAAAAATAAGCCTTTTAAACATTATGGACCTTCTTCACATTTCCCGGTTTCTCAGCAGCGGAAGTTGTCATAGTTGGGTTAACTTGAAGAGAAGTGAATGTGAGAGTACCTCAGATATATTTTTTGCATTCTCATTTGCTCAAATAGCAAAAGAAAAACTCCACAATAGTGTTTTCATGACTTTCAATAAAAGGAAAAAATTGAGAGAGACTGATAATGGCAGTCAGGAGAGAACAATGTCAAATTTACCGTCCCTCCCATAGATGCGCCATTAGAAACACCCTCGCATTAAATATTGTTAACTAGTTTTTTGCAATTTGATGTAAAGTTAATATAATACAAAGAACAGTGTTATAAATTTACATAAATTAAAAAAATACTAATATGAAAAACTTTTGAGTATTAACGATGCTGATAACTGTTAAACACGTCATCACAGTCTTATGAAAAGGGTCCATTTGAGCATTAGAAACAACATTCATGAGGCAGTTCATTTTAGATTTTGTTTCTGATTTGAAATATGTAAGTTAATCGCGAGTTCAGCGAGCTGTTTTTGAGATTTCAGCATTCCCCTTTTAATTTAGATAGGACTTGGTTTTGTTTGAGCTGCCCGGAGGCGTTGCAAATATGGCGGCTGAGTGAACAGATTTTCCTTGAAAGGGACTTTGCCCTGGAGCAGGTTAGCTGTACAGTGTAAGTTACTATGGCAATAAACGCAGCTAAAAGGCAAGCCACTTTAATGGTAAGTTACCTAAAACCCAAAATTGGTGCGAACTAAACTGAAATTTACCTGGCTAGCCAGCTAATCCGGCTTCATGGTACAGGCCCCAGATCCTTAAAGTGGTAGTTCACTCAAAAAAAAAAAAAAAAAACACTGGATGACGTGTTGTTCTTCAGAAGAAAGTCAAAGCAAAATTATTTCATGTAACTTTTAAACAGAAACTGTTGAATCTCCAAATGCAAAAGATTCTTAAAATGATCAAGAACACCATTATCACCATTAAAAGGAGTATTTGTCTTTTCAGTGATAAGCTCAGTTATTGAGCAATCATTCATATGAAACAAATATGGTGATGTCGGCTAATCAAAATATGGTAATGTAGGCTAATTAAAAAAAAAAAAAAAAAACATTATTGTTATTATTTGCCTTTCATACATTTGGACATGATGAGCAATAGAGTAAGATACTGATCTGCAAAATAATGCAGTTAAATATTCAACACATTTGCCATTACAGCAATTCCTCACCGAACTTGCTATGAGCCACACACCTGCGTTTACTATTAGCTATTTCTGGCTGCATGGGGTTGCAGGTGACGTCACTCTTTAAAGCTGACATCACACAGTGTGTAGAGGAGCTGTGGGTTTCTATAAAAGCAGTGATGCACCTATGAGCCCAATCAAGGCCACAGAGAGATGCGCGTAAACTTAAAAGGTAAACCTCGATTCCGTGAACCCAAACACTTATGGAAAAGCGAAGTGTAGACTTTCAGTTTGTGGAAGCACTCGCACTTGACAACTTATCAGAAATGAATGATTCACTGCTGAACGTGGGTTTGAATGTGTCAGAAGCCAACAGCTCGTCTCATGCCTTGAGTCTGGACTATCGCTCTCTCATCACTTCGGCCACTATGTTTGGCGTCGGGGTCCTCGGAAACCTTGTGGCGATCGTGGTGCTTTGCATCTCCAAAAAGGAGCAGAAGGAGACCACCTTCTACACTCTGGTGTGCGGGATGGCCATCACGGACTTGCTGGGCACCTGTTTCACCAGTCCAGTGGTCATCGCCACATACATCGCGGGCAGGTGGCCGGGCGGAGAGCTCCTGTGCCACTTCTTTTCCTTCTCCATGCTGTTCTTCGGTTCGGCTGGCATGTCTATTCTTTGCGCAATGTCAGTAGAGAGATATCTGGCCATAAACCACGCGTACTTCTACTCGCAGCATGTGGACCGGACCATGGCTCGGTTCGCGCTGATGGCGACGTACCTGGCCAATATCGTGCTGTGCATCTTGCCCAGTTTTGGTTTCGGAAAGCACACGAGACACTTTCCCGGAACTTGGTGCTTCTTGGACTGGCGCGCCATGGACTCCGTCGGCGCCTCGTACACGTTTCTCTACGGAGGTTTCATGCTGCTGTTGATCGCCATTTCCGTCCTGTGTAATTTCGCCGTGTGTCGTTCACTTGTCGGGATGAGTAAAATGAGTCGCATGGTGAGGGCAGAGGTGTCCGGACACACAGGCTCCAGGCGCAGATTCAGATTAACATCTGCAGCTGAGATCCAGATGTTCTGGCTGTTAATTTTCATGACCATCGTGTTCCTGATATGCTCCATCCCTTTAGTGGTGAGTTGTTCTGTCCTATAGCGGACAGTGTTCATATTATTTGTTCTTGTGCCATTCATATTATGTATGAGCTCGTTCATGTCATCCTAACAGTCATTAACGCAACATGTTTATCTCACAACCGTGGCAATTATTTCGGCATTAATCCACTACATCAGCTCCATTTTTATATCTAGAAATTAATTACTGACTTCATTAATCTCATTCTTAGTCATTATTAGTTAGACCTCAGTGGAGTCAATCAAGCCAATCAGATATGATTATACTCAAGGATTATATGAACAGGTGAACTCGTCTTGTATTGAAAGAGGGTTAATGGCTTGACTTCCAAGTTATTCAAAAGCAACTTAATCTAATGAAAAATAAATCATTAAGACCGTAAAAAATATATATATATAAATAGTGAACAAAGTTGTGCAATAATGTGTATTCAAGTTGCAAGGAAAACAGTTTAGTGCTTTTAATTTAATTGTTACATGACATGTAGGTTATTCATATACAGTACATGTATAATGTGTGATATGGATGCTGTTGTGATCTTTTCTAATTGTAATGGACTTGAATGTTATTTTATTTTTAATTTTTTTTTAACTTAACAGGTGCGCATCTTTGTCAATCAGCTGCACGATCCGGCTTATATATCATCAGGCAAAAGTCCAGACTATCGCAGTGATCTCCTGGCCATTAGATTCGCCTCCTTCAACCCTATCCTGGATCCATGGGTGTATATTCTGTGCAGGAAAAACCTATTAACCAAGGGTTGCACACGACTCAAGCGTACTATCAGACTGAGGAAAGGGGATCATAGTCATGTTTTGGGTTGGATGGATGGTCAGCACTCACCTCCGTCATTTGCTCATAGCAATTGCACAAGTTACGTGTCGTTGCGCACAGCCATCTGTAGAAACAACGGGGGTAAACAGACCAGCATGAACACTAAATCTTATGTAGATTTAACCCTTCGCCAGGCATGGGACTTTGATACAGCTCTGGCTGAGTTTCATCCCTTCAGCGTCGAGCAGAATGGTGTTATGGGGTTTGATGAAGATGAAGAAGCATCAAGCCCCAAACTCCTTGCCAAGAATGTTGTGGTGCTGCCAGCCGCTCAAATATTAGAAAATAAGGCTGAAATAGTAACCTGCACTTTCAGTACACCTAGTTCATGTATATCAGAAAAGTGCCAGAGACAATGACCTAGATGCCAATCTAGATTTATTTTTTAAAGCACTGTGAGAGAAAAAAAAGACTTGTTCTTTTGTCTGTGTTAGTTTACATTCACAAATAATTCTGTGAATTTGCTTTATTTAGATCTGGAATGATCCAACTTTAGGATTAAACCATAAGAGGAGGCACTACGTTTTGTCAGATAACATGGGTGTGTTTTATGTGTGGATATGGATATGTTACTTCCTTCTACCGTGCTGTGCCATGCTGCATGCTGGGTTGTACTTGACTGTGACTTGTAAAACTGTGAACAATTTATTAAAGGTGCAATTTATTTTCATCACATTCAAGAGTATAACTGACCAACAAACACTAGCAAATTTGATACAGCTCTGGCTGACTTTGTGGTCTCTCAATCATTTGTTATGCAGCATCAAAAAGTTAGGTGTTACAAATTCAAGATGATAACTCAATAAGTCAAAGTTTTGGTGCTTGATAAATATTTATATTTATAATAATATCCCAATACTCTGATTCATCTGAATTTGCGACTAACAGTAATGATATTATGATATGATACAATAATCTTGTATTTAGTACTATATTAATGTATTGACATTTTTATTATGCTTATTCCAAAGCCATTAATCATAATCATTTTGGAAAAGTCCAGATGAACCTGAATATATTCCATTTGAGCAAAAGCTGGTAAAAAGGTGAAAAGTGTAATCGGGCCCTTTGCCGTGCCTCTACAAGTCCACAGTGATTTCCACATAAAACCAAGGAAAAGCTATTTGTTGACATCATAAGCACTAGTTCTGGTTGTTTTGAGCCAATCACATGATCTGTAAATTGCATGTAACTAATTGCACTGGAAAATTATGCCATATTATGTCATGGCTACTGACTTATGGCACCACAAGAATGGGCACGGTTCAAAGCTCTTCACTAGCAACTATCCTATGTCATGAAATGCAGCAGGCAGGGAAAGTATGTCCACTTCACAACTGAAGGCAAGATAAAACATCTATGATAACAATCAAATACTTGTTATTAAATGTTGTTACCACAAAAAAAAAAAAAGCAGTACATGTTATGGAAATACCAGACTCAGAGACAGAATAAGCAGGCAATACACACCAGGATCTTTATTCACAGGCTGAATAGGTGAGTAGCAATGGGTAAAAAAAAAACTTTAAATTATACTTGGCCATTAAAAAAAAAAAAAAAGTAACAAGAGAGACTTGTTTGATCACATTGAATGATCTTCTCAACACAAAGTGAAATAAACTGCAGGCATACGAAGGTTTGGTTTGAGAGGGAAAATAAAACACAATGGCACCGGACAAGAACAGTCCATGCAACCACAATTAAAATACAGCACAGTAGATCACAATAATACATGGCCCTTAAAGGGATCATTTACACTCTCATAGCATCCCACATGTATTTCATCAGATGAACTTTTTAGAAAAAGATTTAATAAAAATCCTTCTCTCTGCACATAATGCAACAGTATGGAATGCTTCGAAAATATGAAAGTGAACACGATAGAAGCCCATACAACTGCAGTTGATGAAACAATGTCTTGTCATGCTCACTTTATGTGGTTTTTGAAGAGTTCCAATACATTTACATTACTGTATATAGACTAACATTTTTTCTTTGTGTCCATATGAAGAAAGAAATCATCTGGGACAGCATGAGGGTGAATAAATGATGATTTTTGAGGGTGGACTATCTCTTTAAATAGCAAGGTGTGATCCAGAGGCCAGAAACATATTTCAGACAGATTACAGTGTGTTGAATTAATATTGAATTTCAAAGTAAGTTTTTGTGTTTGTTCAAGGTGCTGTCTGCAACAATAATAATTCCTTTAATTGTTTATTTAGGGCATTTATTTAATTTTATTAGTATATTTTGCTATAAAACTATTTGCAGTTATTTACAATAATTAATCATGTATATTATATATATATTTATATATATATATATATATATTAATAGATATTTAGAAATAATTCATTGACAGCCCTAATTGTTATATATTATAATATCAATATGCAATATACAATTATAATAAACTGCTGATCCACAACTTTAAAACACAAGTAATTATTATTTACAAATAATACAATTATAATAAACTGCTGATCCACAACTCCCTTGACTTTGTGCATACTAATGGGATAGGAGACAGTATCAAAAAATGACACTTCACAAAAATTGACTGCTTTACAATGAGGTTGTGGCAAATGCCAGCAGGTGGCAGTGTAAAACAAATTTATCATGACATTTTTGTGCCACTGTCCTTGATTCCGATGTAACAGTTTGTGGCCAATAAAGCGGTGTGTCAAATTGTAGGATTCATGTCATCTTACCCAAGCCAATCCCAGTCCTTTATTAAAACACAAATGGAGAGCTTGGACTCAAAATGTCTATTGATTTCAGTGCTGTTTAGTGGTCAAACACATCCCTCATGGTAACACCATTCAAGCTCAAAATTTGCTGTAGCCAGGATATTCACTTAAAGATTCTCAGTTTTATTTTCCACAGAAGAAAGTCACAGGGGTTTAACGACATGGAGGTGAGTAAATAATGACACAACTTTCATTTTTGGACAGTCTATTTCTTTAATACAATATAATATGGTCTTTTGCTCATTTGTGAATAATGATGTAAATTTCAGTCTGTTTCTTGTACAAAACTTGAAATATTTATGTGTGGACTACTTTCATGGACATTGTGTGTGTGTGTGTGTGTGTGTGTGTGTGTGTGTGTGTGTGTGTGTGTGTGGAGCTTGACAGTATAATTTTATGACCCTTTATTAACACAAACGGAAGCCTTGTACTGTACATGTCTATTGATCTCAGCACTGCAGTGTGGTCAGACATGTCTGTCATGGTAACTGTATCTGACAGGATATGAAATGACTGTCTTATTGAATGAGACATGAAGAATACTCACTGCTAAATGTCACAGTGTTCACTGATACATATTCTTTTGAGTTGTTGTCTGATATGTAGAGCTCTGCAAACACCTATCAGAAAATAAAGCTGATTACCATAATAGCAGTAAACACTCGGGTGATAGTTTATCAGGTATGTCATATATTATTTTGTAAATTAAGTCATTTTGTAGCCTTGTTGGATATCTGACTTTCTGTTCATATCACATATGGAAAATATGTACATTTCCATCACATCAATCTGCATATAAATACAGACATGTTCACTATCACTGAATTCTAAATGTGTGACTAAAAATGCCTAACGGAGACAAATATATGTGTAGAGCATATAGGCCTGGTCTTATTTATTTGCAGTTAATTCTAACATCAAAATCCTGTGATGCAGTTTGTTTGAACATAGACATATACTGTTGACCATTAAGCATTGTCGTAGCTTATACTGACCAGCAGATGTCAATACTGAACAGTTTATTAAAACAGACATTAAAATGTTGACTAAAATGACTAAAGAAATCAAATTTTACATTACCTGCTGAAGTGGTAGACAGACAACTTCAGTTACTTCATGTAATCTTTCAAAGCTCTTTAGTACTAACTCCTGTCACAAAATTTTAATTAATATCCTGTCCACTTTTGTATATATAATTAAAGTATGGAAACATAAGTCTGTTTCTCACACAAAACTTGGAATATAGACGTGTAGACTACTTTTTATGGAACATCTTTTGTCTTTTTGGACCTTGACAATATAATTTACAAACCTCTTTCATTGTTAACGGGATACTCCACCCCAAAATGTAAATTTTGTCATTAATTCAAGATTGAAGATTTTTATTTGTCACATACACAATTATATAGAGCATATATAACCAGCAGTGAAATGTGAGTCAGGTCCACTCCATGGACAGTGCAATTATTAAAGAATACAACACAGATGAAAATATACATAAATATATGTATGAAAGAATGAAATAAAAGTAAACAATAAAAATATAAGAATAAAAATAGAATAGAACATAATGTGCATGAAAGTATACTGTAGTCTTAAGTGGAGACAAGTGGATGTTAAGAGGCTGGTTTTGAGTTAAGGAGCCTGATGGCCTGGGGGAAGAAACTCCTCCTAAGTCTCTCAGTTTTTGCCATCAGGCTACAGAAGCGCTTACCAGATGGCAGCAAAGTGAAAAAATGGTTACTGGGGGGTGGATGGAGTCCTTGATGATTTTAACAGCTCTGCTTTTGCAGCGTTTGAGGTAGATGTCCTGCAGAGAGGGGAGAGCAGACCCTAAGATGCACTCAGCTAAACGCACAACTCTCTGCAGGGCTTTGCACTCTTGACTGGAGCTGTTCCCATACCACACTGAGATACACTGAGTTAATACACTTTCTATGGTCCCTGAATAGAAAGTTTTCAGGATTGCTGGTGAGACCCTGAATTTCCTCAGCTGTCACAGATGGTACAGTCTTTACCTGGCTTTATTAACCTGTGTTTGAATGTGGGTAGTCCAAGTCAGGTCCTCTGAGATGTTTACACCAAGGTACTTGAAGCTGCTCACCCTCTTCACAGGGGTCCCGCTGATCATAACAGGAGTATAGGGCCACTGCTGTCTCTTCCTGAAGTCAACAATCAGCTCTTTAGTTTTGCTCACATTCAGAGAGAGACAATTGCTCACAATCACTTACCCCTATGTCGTTCCAAACCCGTAAAAGCTCCGTTCGTCTTCGGAACACAATTTAGGATATTTTGGATGAAAACCGAGAGGCTTGAGACTGTCCCATAGACTGCCAAGTGTCAAGGTCCATAAAAGGTATGAAAGTCTGTATGCTGCGTATGCTCTTCTGTATCATCCGCGCCACAAGGATGCGCTGTTTCTACGTGTATGTAGCTTTGATTTGAAAGAAAACAGTGCATCCTTGTGGCGCGGATGATACAGAAGAGCATACGCAGCATACGGTGATATGGAGAGACACAGAGGAGACTGTGGACAAAGGAATTGTTGAATAAAGTGGTTATTTTTGTTTTCTTCGCTTACAAAAAGTGTTCCTGTTGCTTAATATAACCCAGATTGCACGTCTGATGGCGGATGTAGTATTCTGACGAGGACTTTCATACCTTTTATTGACCTTGACACTGTTATTTACTTGGAAGTCTATGGGACAGTCACAGGTCTTCCGGTTTTCATCCAAAATATCTTAAATTGTGTTCCGAAGACGAATGAAGCTTTAACGGGTTTGGAACGACATGGGGGTAAGTGATTAATGACAAAATTTTAATTTTGGGGTGGAGTATCACTTTAACATAAGCAGCTGAAACAGGATGGATTTTATGGAGACAGTATATTTAAAATGACAAGTGTGTTTAAATTGGGTTTTTTGTATGTATTAGGTTTTTTTTCTGTTTTAGATTGTACAGAATCCCTAAAGACTACTAACCCATTGTGATCACATTGTTGCAGGCATCTGGTCCTAGTAGTGCAATTATCACATCCTAAAAATGCAGAAGAGGCTCCAATCTCCCGTTAATTAAGTTCACCCATGGTGTGAGAGGTGCACACTCACCGCACAGAGGCCCCTGAGCCACAGCCAGGCTGGTCTGTGAGGGATGCGCTCATTAGCAGCCTGACAACAGATGGAAACGTTCTTTGCACTTTAGCAGATGAGAGGTTCACCTAGGGCCTAATGGTGCTGTAATGTACATACATGTCTCCAAGCAGTCTACCTGACTACCTGATGATTGCCATTAGCTGAACTGAGACAAGAGGTCAATAGAGGGAAAAGCACTGGGATGCAGATGAACCTTTTGAAGATTTTTAAGGTGTTGTTTAATGTGCATTTAATTATCCTTCATCATTAGTATCAACATTGATAAAGACAAATTCATGTTATGTACCCAAAACTCAAACGTTTTAAAACTCTCTTTAAAAAGAGTTTGGAGAAAGATGAGCTACTAAATGAAAGGATGAGAATCTTAATTCACATTATGTATAAACAGCTTTATTCCTATACAGAAAATGTGAAGTACAAAAATAAAGAGTAACTTTGCCAACAACAATTATAATTGATAAATAAAACATGTAAAATACTGAAGCAAAGCAATTTATTGTTGTCAGCTTTTTAAAACAATATTTTTTAGATGTCATTTCGGAGCAGCTTTTATTATTGAAACATCAGGACTCTTTTAAGGTCCGCAGATTGGCCAGACAGATGGGGCTAGCCAGAAAACAATCAAACTCCCCCTCATCCTTAGTATTTTGGAAGAAAATTATTTTAATTTCCTTTTCATAAACTGAATCTGAGACTTCCCAGTAAGTGCTCGGAGAGTTTTATAACTCTTTGAGGACTCAGAAAAGCACCCAATGAAATCCCTTGTCAGATCATGACAAAGTTATCTACAAGTCCTTCTTACTCTGTGAAAACTTTTGGGTTAAATAGCTGAGTTTTTCTGCAACTGTCATATTTTGCAGCTGACCTTCGTCAAAGCCTTGTTGTTATCCACGCCGGTTCATCGTGAGATGACAGGGATTGAAGAACACAGGCCAAGGTTTAAACAATAAATATAAACATCCACAAGACACATGTGTAGACATGGTAATAAATAAATAACTTAAATGAAAAAAATAAATATGATATCTGTTAAGTGTACAGTAAATGTTAAGGGATGCATGGCATCCATTTGGTAACAGTAAAATAAACAATGGCAAATGCATTGTGGTCATCTGTGTTGAGAAAATAGAACGCTAATGACCCTGCTAAAGCACAGTCTGGTAGACATCACATTATGCTAATTTCTTGTTGTTGATAACTAGAATGGGGAAAACCCTGTCAGGCCAAATAACTATGGTGCAACTAAATCAATATATAAATGCTAAAATATCAAGCAAGATGAATTAAGAACTGGCCTTTAGTTTGGTATGTAGCTAAATCCAAGTATCATTTCGCATAGTTTGACAGTTTAGGCCTACATCATGTTTACCTATGTTTATGATAATATTTTATCATAAATGTTTATGATACATATGTTAATGATATTTTTTTTTAATATAATATGTAATTTGTACATTAATATTTGATGTACAAGCATAAAATAAATAGGAAAAAACTATTGCATTGTACTACTGGGCTACACAGTCCCTATGGTTAAGCAATCAAATATTCATCTTTATATATTTTATTGACTTTATCTTTCATCAACTTATTATATAAAAAACTGGCCTTGTGGAACATGAACCCTTTAATACCTCTTACTTTATTTGTGGTATTAAAATGATTAAAAATGTAAGCTAGAAAAATAGTTCATATCATTCATGTAAAAATCCTGAGAAATGAAAAACCTACTGCAAATACAATAAACCTTCAGCACTTCCAGATGAAAGGGTAATACTAACTGGCCTGCGTGTTTTCTGTCGGACTAAACTTTTAATAATACTCCACATATGTTTGTGCAATTACATTGTAATTACCACAATAATGTGCTGTTAATAATGAACGATCCAAATGTTGCTAATCTGGCTGAAATATTACATGCCAGACTGAAGGCCAGGAAAATGGGCACTGACATCCAGGATCAACAAATGAGTCTGACAAATGAAACAGGGTTTTGTGCTGTATCCAAGTCTGATGAAACTCCTGGTAAGCAAATGCTCGTCGAGTTATAACATGTAGTTTTTGTTTATAGAGCCATTCAGATGGACAAACTGAAGTTGCTGTTCTTCCATCCTCAAACTCTCTCCATATTGAGCCCAAAGAGTCTCTCGTCATCTCTTGGTCTTGGACTTGGTCGAATCGTAATCTAACGTCATTCAAGCTTTTCTGTCGAGGTTTGGTGTGATGAAACTTTGTATACATAGGCTGTTGTTGTGAATCACTCACAGCCAAATCAAATTCCCTCACAGCGCTTCACCATGGCCAACTCGCCTGACCTCGTTCTGTAGCCATGGCCCTGGAGGCTTCCTGATTCCTCCTTTCCTCTCTTTGCACCGTTTCTGCAGGTCACGCTCCCCCTCCCCTCATTCAGCTTGCCTCATCCCACGCACTCACAGTCTGCTGCAGAGAGGGACTTGATGGTTCTCCAGGTTGTGGTAGCATCCATGAAGGAGACGGGTTCATAGCCCGTGGGCCGGCAGCAGGGGTGTGCGCTAACCTTCCTGGCGGTGCGCTTGGGCAGACTACCGTTGGCCAGCAGAGCGCGCAGTGCCAAGTCATAGTTCCCACGAGACCTCTGGCAGGAGCCGATGCAGAACTTGAAAAGGACAATCTCGTCTGAGTCGAAGCCCATGCCCAGGTCCCGTACACGCATCTCACGTTTCTCTACACGACAGTCCCGGCTGCTATGCTGAGCCCTGCTGCTCTTCTCTTTCTTTTTCTTTTCCTCCTTCTCTTTTTTCTTCTTTTTCTTGCGTGCACCTTTGGTCTGTATGTCAGAAGTGTCCGGTGAGCGAGGGGAACGTTCCCATATTGCTGGCTGTTGGTCATCCTCGACGAGCACAGATGGATCTGTGGGAAAGACGGAAACGGATGGAGATGAAAAGAAAGAGAATTTTATCACCTGTTCAGGACTATACAATTAATTGTTGATTCATTCATTGTGCAAATCATTCCCAGACATCCAACTCACCAAACAAACTGTGCCATGGGGAGTCACTGCCCTCCTCAAGCTCTTCCTCAGCGTCTGGAAAAGCCTCTAATGGCAGCTCCTCCAACCCAGCAAATCCTACCGCAGCTTCAGATTCTGCTTGAAAACGTGACCTGCCTCCTGCCACTAGGGGCAGCAGAGACATGCCAACCCATACAAGCACCTGAGCAATAAAAGCAAAGGTGGATGGAAAATGAAAGGACAGTTTTTCAAAGTAATTAGAGCATCTCCTGGGTACTTGAATCAATGAATGTCAGAGCGAAGAATTCGCCCATTTATACACACCTGCCAGCGTTTCCTGTGACAAGGTGTATCGGTGACTGATGGCATGGCAGGCATTGCTCTGATCTGACTCCTCGGCCACCACCAAACTCCCACCTGCATGGGAGAACAAGGAATAGCTTTATTATACAGCAACCTACAGTTGTACATGTACATTCCAAGTCAGGCAATGTAAACTCGAGAGAGCAACATGCGGGTGACACATACACATACATGCAAATGTATATTCAAAGGTGTCCCATTCATCACGGTCATAATGCCTTTAGAAATCATGCTCTTTGTTGTTATATAGACAGACCGGTGTGATCTCTGAATACAGCTGGTGCTGACTTGTCTGCGGACAAAGCTACAGTGTTAAAAAGAGCCGTTGTCCGTCAAATAAACAGCCTTAAAGCAAATGCTGTCAAAAGCATTCTTGAAGTGGTTAGATTGCAGCGTGTAGAAGGAGCCTCATACTCTCAGGGGGTCCTACAAGCCACAGAGATACAGAGAGGTTGATAAGAGCTCTGAGCAATGCAGATGTTTATTGACTCATTGCAGTGTGTGACTATGTAACCTGTGCTGGGGGCTCTGATTTATATCAGGGTCAGGAACAGGGCACAGTGTCTCAGTTAACACCATTCAAACAGCAGGATTCAGTCAAACATGGCAACGCGAAAATGATTGATGAGGACAGACCAGTTATTTGCTAGGGGAAAAGGGATGGCAGGCGAAACAGCAGAGTGTGCTGTGCTTATATTTTGGCATAGTTTTATAGTGTTTCAGTTGTGTGGAGTTGATAGAGGCTGGATTCTTTTCTCTCACTCACTTCTGAGAGATCCGCTTCAGGAGGAACTGAACTGATGGCACACTTAAGACCAATTTACAAGAATTAACTAGCAATAAAGCAGTTAACCACAAGAGGATGTGCCTTAATTTTAGCATGGTTACAGGCTATGGTTAGACACAACATGTTCATGCTAACGGTGTGAAGTGGCTAGTTTACGGTTAATATTGGATAGTACTGCTGATGAAGATTATTAAATTATGAGCAAAGATTAACTTCATCACAGATTACAACCAAATATCCAGTACTGGCTGACAAATGCACATAGACTAACTGATAAATTTGAGTATTTATACTATTTATACAAGCTGCTCTTTTCTATGCAGTAACATGGTGATAATGTGATGCGAACTTTCATAATGTGGCGATTGGGGTTAAATGGAAGAACGTAAGCCATACGGGTTAGGAATGACATGAGGGTATATGATGACAATTTTTTCATTTCTGGTTGAAACTATCCATATAAGCCTGCATTTTGGAAGTAGTTAAAAAATGTAAGGCCTACTCTAATTTCAAATCACATTCTTGGAGGCTGGGCATTCATTGTACCTGTTCTATTCATTCTGAACCATTTTCTGATGACTCTCATAATGTTAAAGAAAGATCATCGTAAAGTTTTCAGGGTCAGAGGATATTTTGCTAAGCTTTTCTCATGCAGTAGGAAGCCATTTGGACTCTCTTAAATGATTTACTAAATCTTTAAAGATGAAAAATAAAGTATTATCTCATGTGCTCCTCGGGAGCATTAAAGATGTCTAATGCTGTATCTTAAGATCTTCAGTCATCTTGGTTTATTGGCTGCTTAAGGCAAATGTAGAATTTATGTTTTCTAAATCCAACCAAATAAATATGAACCCAGTTTCAACAGCTTCAGGACATATTTATGACATCTCTGGAGGCCGGCTTCAGCTGAGAAAGACCACATATGACCAGAGATGAATGTGGACATGCTGTCAAAAGGTTTTACAGCATGAATTCCTATTGAAATGTGACTTATACCCTCATTCTAACTCCTGCATGTGTTGCATTAATATTGAAGCATTGTTTATGCGTGAAGATTTATTGTATTCTGATGATTTTCTAATTGTAATTGTATACATATCCGAATCTCCTTAAATATGTGGCACTTCATCTAAACTGCCATAATTGCTTTGATCATAAGCGACATAAAAGCACACGCCCTGAGTTGCATATGTGATTGTTTGTTTATAAATGGTTTGCGTGCGTGTGTATGTGTTATGGCTGTGACTCTGTGAGCGTACACATCTGTGTTCCTGACCACAACAATCATTCTTACAGTCTGGCTGGCTTCCCTCCTTCACTCTTCAGCTTCTATCCAGCTGAATGTATAAACCTAATGCAGAAAAACCAGGCTGACCGTAACAAGCAAATCAATATCAGACACCTACAGAGAAACAAGTACGACTCCACCACAAGAATTCGGAAATCCATCCATTGTAGACTGTGGAAGTGCAATCTGGCTAATAGGTTGGCCAGCATTTGGGGTCTGTGCGCCTCATTTCATGCTGTCAGTTTCTAAATAAGCCCCTTGGCCTCTCGTTCTCTGACGACCCCCCACCTCACTGCTTCCTGTAAGCTGAGATGGCCTGCTGGGGGTGCAGGCCAGAGGTTATGATAAGAGCACTACCTGGCCCTCAAAAACACAGCAGGCAGTTACAGCCAGATAAGCAATGAAAATGGTTCATGACATAAATTCACACCTGTTATGCAAATTATTAGTTAGAGGCTCTTGCTTTTGAAGGCATGCCTTGCTTATACTTGACATTAGGGGTTTATTCTAAACTTCCAACCTAAGTATTCATCTTCAGTGCATGACTTGTCATACACCATTTATGCTACAGACATGAATGATACTTCAAATCAGCATATAAAAACTGTTTTAAAGGGATAGTTCACCCAACAATTTTAATTCTGTCATTAAATTACTTACCCTCATGTCGTTCCAAACCTGTAAGACCTTCACAAATGAAAAATATTTCTGATGCATCCCAAGAGCTCTCTGACCCTCCCATAGACAGCAAGGATCCTAACACAATCAAGGATCAAGGACAATGTTAAAAAAATCCACGTGACACATCAGTGGTTCAACCGTAATTTTACGAAGTTACGAGAATACTTTTTGGTGCAAAGAGAAAAATAAATTTTTTTTTTCAACAATTTGTCTCCTCCGCGTCATATAGCACCATTTTGGAGAGTATCACATACGTAAACAACGTATACAATGTATGTACGCGGATACATTGTTTACAATCAGATCAACGAGGAAACAACATAAACAGGGTATCTGCGTGGCACAAGTGAACAGCATAAGTTGTTTACATATAAGTTCTCCAAAATGGCACCAGGGTGACACAGAGGAGAAGACATGTTGAATAAAGTCATTATTTTTGTTTTCTTTGCACACAAAAAGTATTCTTGTAGCTTCGTAAAATTACGGTTGAACCACTGATGTCACATGTATTATTTTAACGATCTCCTTGCTACGTTTCTGAGCCTTGATTGTGTAAGGATCCTTGCTGTCTATTGGAGGGTCAGAGAGCTTTCTGGGTGAACTATGCCTGATCCAATAAACGCATGTTACTTGAGGGACTGCCATATCTAGTAACCAGAATATCACAGAGACTTAGAAGCAGTGTTGGGGAAAGTTACTTTTAAAAGTAATGCATTACAATATTGTATTACTCCCTAAAAAATAACCAATTACGTTAGTTACTTTTTATAGAAAATAATGCGTTACATTACTTTTGAGTTACTTTTTAAATCTGGGCAGGGCTTGATTGCTTCTTTCTTTCTTTTTTTTTTTTAAATGTAAAAGACCTTTCACAACAAAAGTGAAATGAATATGGCCCAGGCTGAAGGAAATATAAATTCATGTCTGTACAGTAGAGGGCACAGCTCAAACAAAGTGCATGAAGAATATGACACAGGAGAAGAAAGTTCAACACTATTCAGCAATAGCATAAATGAACACAAATTTGTCATTTTTGTTTAGTATGGTTGAATTGGATCATCGAAGGTCAGTAGCAAAGCCTTGGTTAATAAAATGGTATTAAATACATAAATTATATTAGTCTTATTTAACAGATTTAATTATTGCAGGTTTGTATAATATTCTGAGTTTGCATTTGACAGTTTTTATTCATTTTGAGGAATACTTAATTGGTTTTGGTGCAGGTGAGATGAGTAAATACATGTTCATATTTATTCTAGAACTACAGTACATTATGTTCACACATAGCGCCTCTGCGCTTACTTCTGATTTCTCTCAACATGGCAACACAAGAGCTGTCAGTCAAGACATGGGAAACAAAGCAACTTGCGTTACTTATTTGAAAAAGTAACAGATGTTTCCTTCTTAATTTAAAAGTAATGCGTTACTTTACTAGTTACGTAATTCGTGTAATCACATTACTTGTAATGCATTACCCCCAGCACTGCTTAGAAGTGGGCTCTTTTGATTTAGGCAATGAAAGCATCCACCTAGCAACACCCTGGCAATCACCAAGAACTTTTTTTAATAAAATGCCACTGAAAAACTCAACTCACACTTTGATTCAATTAAAAGAACCGACTTATAAGAGTCATTAGTTCAGGCTTCAGACTACACTGGTTGTGCTGCATGCATTTGATTCACTAAAAAGAATTGGTTCAGTCAATACCACTTACAAAACTCAACTCGCTTTTCACACTTTGATTGACTTAAGAGAGTTTTTACAATAGATTGTTTTTTTGAGTTTGTGCAAAGTTCTTTCATGAATGGCAAATCAGTTAATATAATTAGCAGCTCTAATTTTCATACGCAATGCTGTAAAGAGGCAATCAAATTTACCTAAAGGCAACTACTTTACATCAATACAAATGAGACATAAGAACCTTCTTCATTTGATTCAAGATTTGGTTCAGATTAGGGAAACTCGTTCCTGAAAGCACCTAAGAAACTGAAAATCGGCACTGACACAAACCCTCCAACATACAAACCTTCCTACATGGGAAGAAGCTTCTCCCACAGTCTCTCTCATCCACCTTTAGAGCTACACCTGGTTGTGTTTAAGTGCCCAGAGCAGTGTCTTTGTTGGCCAGTCGCTCTCTGTCTCCTGCACCATGGCTGTTAACATGCGAGCTGAGGGTGCCTGAGGGACGGGACTCTTGAGGAACTGCAGAGCGGTGCTGACGGCCTCTGTGCTTGGACTCATTGATTAAAGGCATGCTTCAAATGCACAACAACCTGCCCTCAGGCACATACATGCCACTGTTAAAGAATATGAGAGGATCACAGTGGCGTCATTGTGACTAACATGGATGCAAACTACTCAGTCCAGACGGCAGATGCAAATGAGGGGCTGTCATTTTAGAGTTGGTGTGTTGACTATTATGATGTGAGGTGGGAATATACACCATAAAAACACATGATTAAAATACATGATTTGTTAATTATGTTTAACCAGTTATATTGACATGTCAAATGAATTAAGTAAACATTGTTTTGTTTGGGTTAAAAACAGCAATTTCTTGATTTTAATCAGTTCTCACTGCCAAGAATAGATCTTTTAGTCTATGCCATTTAGTTGATGTGTGAACAAAACTTAACAGAACATAATTTGTAGTGTGCATCGTGTTTTGTTACTTTTGATGTGAAGCAACGTATGCAATTCAAACAATAAATACTGTTTTGGTCCTCTTTAATGTGGCATGACAGATCAAGCGGCAGAACCATCATGAACCGATTGTCTCTTCCTCTTTTCTTCTAGTTATAGCACAAAATAAACAATAATGAACATCAGAAGGCATGCTGATACAGTACGGTACAACTTGTATCAGATCTCATGTAACGGCTCAAATCAGTGTTTCAGCTGCAGAAATGTAACAATGTCATGTAACATAGTGACCATAACTCGATAGTTAGCTAGAAAAATTAACTCTAGAGATGAACATTCAGCTAAATAAATGCACATATTCAATCATATTTTCACTTAACTGTTCTTCAGTATATAGCCTTATGTATATTTACATCTGAAAGAGTCAATATAGAAGCAAATTGAATTGAGATTGGAATTAAATGAAATCAGAAACTTGTGGATCTCAGTCAAACAGAATTGTGAAATCTGTGTCACTACCCAGCCCAGAAGTTTAGCTGTAAACTGTCTAGACTGGTCTCAACCTAGAGCATAGGCAAGTCTCAAGAGAGACCCCTGTGTTATTTCACTGCCTGCTCCTCCTGGGTTGTCCCCCTCAGACAGAACCATTAGAGGTGTTTGATGTGCCAGGTCTACCTGTCATTAATGATGAGGAGCAGTGGTGTGGGATAGGCCACACTAAATCAGCCAGCCAATAAAAGACACCTGGTGAAAGCAGAGATGCAAAGTACACTTCACCAGCCTGGCCTGCTTGATCATTGCCAGACACGCTTTTATCTGGGGGTGTGAACTTCAGCCATGAGGTGTGTGTAATATATCTATCCATGTTCCCTCCTGTGTGCTAAACTCCACAGGCCTCAACCTCCAATTCAGTATTGGCACATGTGAAGAGCAAGCAGCGTGCATGCCCTTTCAAGTTCATAGGTCTTTCCTTCGAACAGTACTTATTACATACGCCCAGTGTATATAATGTATTGGACCTGTTACAACAGACTGCATTTTGGCTATCTGCAGATATCCGAGACACTGGTTTTATGACATTTTAATGTGCTCATGCTCCAGAACCCGAGTTCAATCGCTGCATGTCTGAGTGCGTGACATCCAAGCGTATAATTCAATAATCCTTCTCTGGCAAAAGGTAAGTTCTTATTACTGTCAGAGTCCAGCCACTGGAGAGGTGAAGAGAGTGTGCGCTGCCAAGAAAACCAGCATTACCTGTTTGAAACCCTTTACTCTTTTGTTCCAGGATCCAATGGGGGGGGGGGGGGGGGGGGGGGCATGATTATTGGATTGTGAACACATGTGGTTTTTAGACCACCATTCATGTCATTGAGTGAATATGATAGCAAAAACAACTTCCATTAATTGCAAAGATCCATCATTTATGTTTCTGCTGCTTTCAGTTTCTCTCCTAGAGAAAACTTTTATGTTGAATTCAAGTTTCCAAAAAGACTCTTCTTATTCTAGCAGTGTAAAATCATAGTTATAGATTGTAGTGTGTAATGGAAGTAAAAACCTGTACATCAAGCCATTCTCATCAAAACTTCCACAAAAGGTTCTTTAGCTTTTTAAAATGTTCTTTACACTAATATTAATAACAATAATAAACTTATTTGTGGAACCCAGAATGGTCCTTTCATAGCACTGCTAAGAAAGCCCTCTTCTGAAATCTTTATATTTTTTAAAAAAGTATTCAATCAGAAGGTCAGATAGTGTTTATTGCATCTCTTGTAATATTTAATCTGAAAATAACTTTTAATGAGTTTCATTTGTCAACACAGTAATGACGCAGTCAAATCAACATCATTGATGTGCGCACGTCCTGAGTCGTTCCCTTTTGACTTCTTACGGCACTAAATTCCTGAATTCACGGTACATCAGCAATGAAATCAGCAGTGTTCAAGTTAGAGGCTGTGAGGCCTGACAAAAGAGGCAGGTTGGTTGGCATGCTTTATTTTTGCTACGCAAATACAGTGGCCACTGTTTGCATTCCACACCACGCGGCTGCATCACGAGCTTGTCGGACAGAGCACGAGAGCGTGTCCCTTCCCCACCAGATCCTCAACTGAGGCACAAGCGTGGACCACACAAACAGCTCAGTCAAGCACTTACAAACATCCATGAATGCACACATATATCAAAATACAAATGGCTCAGATTAAGCTCATTGTTTTATTGCTATTATTTAGATGTTTTTATTGTCTCACTTCAAAACAGTTTGAAAAGCTTTTGTGATTTTTAAATGACTCCAAATATATTTGTTCTTGAAAATGAATTCCTTAATTAAGCATTAATCCTTTGAAGCAGAGATGCAAAATGTAGCAATAAAATATCGGTTATCTGCTGGCGTTAGAAATCCAGTTGTGGTCATTTCCTCTATTTTTAGATTAAAAGTCACTTAAAGTTAATTTTTAAAACTAATAATCATTTACAATGTTTACAAATAATTTAAAAACATCTATTTTATACTTTACATTGTAATGCTGTAATGCCTAAATTTGCATTAATTAAAAATGATTTATTTTAAACAAAATAGTACAGAATTTCATCCCATTTCATCATCATTTATGATTAGGCATCTTCAAGTACTACTGGACAAAAATGGTTTGATACAATGTACTTACTGTGTTCATGTTGTATTTTTAAATGCATTTTAATCTACTGAGGTGGGATATGGATAAGTTTAGGGACAATTTTTATGTTATGGTTACACTTAAGGAATGTTTTACCCCAAGAAAAAGACCCTTTCGTTGAACTAAAACATCTTTAAAGTGGAGAAGACTTTCACTTTAACCAGAACGATTTAATGGCAACTTTCACTGTTTATAACAGTGTAATTATAGATGTAACTACAGAAACAATTACAAATGTACTTACATGCAGATTCTTTTAAATATAAGTATAAAATAAAAACATGTATGTATGTATGGAATGAATGCATTGTATTAAATCATTCATTTAAATTAGTAGTTAAAGTAGTTAAAGAAACTAAATATAAAAATCCCAGAATTTTAATATTGGCCATCTATCATCGGCCATAGCATTAAAATAATCAGCTTATATTTATCAGACAGATTTTTTTTTATATCAGTACATTTATCCTTTAAAGCCTATTTTGCTAAATTGGAACAACAAATCAAATGTGTTTTTTCTTTTTAAAGTACAAGAAAAGAGTGCTCACTTTGATGTCATGATCAGAAATAAATATCTTCTTCATTAATAATCAGTAATAATACATTTATCAAAGTATTTCTAGTTTGATGTTCAGCAGTAAAATCTGTCTTATTTATTATCAGTAATAAATACATCTACTTCACTCCCCTTACAAATTTGGTAAAAAAAAAAATGTTACATTAGTAATGTTTCTCTAGATTTAATTCGCCTGGCAAAACATTGTTAACAGGCTGATTTTATATAAAGAACCAGTATAAAGTGGGTCAAGGTTGGGATTTGCAAATTTGAGAAGATGATCTAAGCTGGCAGCTAGCAGTGGCACCAAGACATACCTTTGAGCTGAAAGATTATTAGAGCACAAACTTTATAGTCCAGATTCATAAATTCTGTGCCGGGCAGTTCAGATGCAGTAGCTAATGTCTTTTCCTGTCTGAACTCCATCCTGGACAACAGCTTTAGCTTCTCTTCATTAAAATGTCTTGCCTTTTGCTTTGATAACCAAATACAGCCAGATTAAATACATTTAAAGGACTGACAGAGCGAGAACACTTGGATGAACAAGTCCTTAAATGGGAATAAATTAGGGAAGAGAGGGTAATGGTGAAGATAGTATTTCACTCCTAAGGCTTAGCCTAAGCAATCACAGCGACCTCTAAAGAGGGAAAAAGAAAGAACGAGACAGACTAAGCAACTAAATACTCTATAAAAGGAAGCCAGAACAGTTACCCTTGAGATAAGGGTTGGTGGCTGGAAAGAGAGAAGCTTCATCATTGAAATCATGTATCATATACAAACCAGATAGCATGCTAGCTTTCAGCTACCCTACACACTCAGTGAACTCTCTTAAACCACTGACCTGAGTATAAAAGACAGCCTAAACCCTGCTCTTGCAGGATTTTGGTTTCTGAATGAATCCACAGGTAATTATTTGAACCAGGGCAGCACTCAGGCACAGAGGCCAACCCATCCTCACAGGCCTTTATACTGTATAGCTTACATCTCATTTGTTCAAATTAAGCTCAGGGAGGGGGAAAAAACAGCTATTAGTGTGTCTGGATGAACTAACGACATCCAAAGCGTTTCCATGTCGCCCAGTTGAGCCCCAGACAGGCTTCGAGTAATGACCTGGCCCGCTCTTTCAAAGGCACCGACGCCACCATGATTAATGCATCTGACCTGGCAATTTGGGAGAATACAGCTTATTGTATTAAAGACTGCTTCCAGCCACAAACATGGGTGTACAATAAGTCCACTTAACATTCTTCACTATCAAAAGTTTGGTAAGAGATGCTCAGATAAAAAGAAAAAGGTAATATCCCTCATCAGTGTCATGAATGAAGTCTTGAGTGTACATGCATTTCATCTGGCAAAAACACCAACAATTAAGCAAAAACAAGGGGTCAGGCTTGGTAAAACTTTAGTGCACATTTATAAATTTGGTTTGATTGTATAAGCAATAATCTGAGTGACTGATTCAAGGATCAAGATATAAACAGTTACAAGATCTGATATTGTTCGTTTCGTGATAAGGTCAGGGAAATGATGAATTTTTTTTGTAGGAGAGTGTTTTATGGTATTATGAGTGATGCAATGGTGGTGTTTTTTAAAATAAATTGTTTTTTGATCATTATTTTTGGTAACCACAAGGGGGAGGAAATTCAGTCTATTTTGTAAGGGGGAAACTGTGGATGATCTGAATGTTAGGTAAGCATAGTCACATCAATGACACTTAAGTGCAGTGTAGTGCAATACAAGACCTGTTGGTACCAGGCTGTCAATTATAGAGCATTTGAGGGGTCTGACATCTATAGTTTGAGCAAGTTAGTCAGGCTGTGTATTTTCACATAAAGGCATATACAGATGCTTGTGAAAAGTAATCGTGTTAACCCCAGGAGGTAACAGATTGCGTCCCTGAAAATGTCCTAAAATTCCCCCCTTACACACAAAAATTCTTCCTCACATACAAGACTCTCCATTTCGGTCACACACACACATTCTGAAACCAGCTTATTTATCATGTATGCCAAATATCTGCATCTTGTTGCTCAAGAGGCCAACAGTATTATCTTGTGCATCAATGTGTCATCATTTAAACCTTCCCTGCTCTGAGGTTTGGGAACGTGTACATGGAAACACATGTGCACACATCTATGCTGGGGGTTTGAGAGATCATGACATGAAGAGGTGAGAGCCAGGTCAACTAACAAAAGAGTGAACGAAGAATTGAAAAAAAAAAAAAAAAAAAAAAATTCATGAGAATTAATGAAAGTGTGTTGCTTTTTTTTGCCTCTTTATGTCAGTGGTTCTCAATCATGCTGCTGGGGGACCCCAGCACTGCCTATTTTGGAGATGTCTTTTATTGAAAACACCTGATTTTTATCATCAGCTCATCAGTAGAAACTACAATAACTGAATTTGGTGTATCAGATAACGAATATATGCAGTGCTGGGCTCCTTCAACACCCCAAATGAAAACCATTGCTCTAGTTACAGTGAGGCAAAATTAAATACAAAGTATGAAAGCTATGCAAAAAGACACATGGACATGTCATTGAGGTAGGTGCGGCGGGAGCCCAGGTCTGGTCTGAAAGCAAAGATTCTAGAATGACAGTTCTGGAAATGGAAATCACTGCACAAAGAAATGAAATTCAAGCCTTCAGTGGAATCTTAAATTTGAAATAATTTGAATGAATGGAGTACAGCCCACTTCGGGGAGAAAAAAAACTCATATTTTACATGCTCTTCTGAAATGTTAAAAACAGCATATTAACTAGTTAATTTAATTCTCCATGAAATCAATCTAACAGCAACAAAGAAATAAAGTTTTGGCAAGTCTGTTGTTAGAGGCAGTTTTGTTTAATGTAAATAGTTGTCTCTTTTTTAGAGAATAAAATATTAACACAATTTAAATGCGTACGGAACGTTTTACCCCAAGAAAAAGACCCTTTTGTCGAACTAAAACATCTTAAAAGTGGAGACGATTTAATGCCAACTTTCACTATTTACGCAAAATGCTTATGACGAAAATACAATTTCTCCTGCAACAAAACAACATTTGACAGCTTTCCCCCAGTCCACCGCTCTCTAAATCTCTAAATGAAAAATCAATAAAAACTAAACCATATGCGAGAATACGCTCAGCAGGCAGTGAGAACAGAATGACAGGTAGGTTAAAATGCCTCTCAGACCACACCTGGTGATACCCGCCTAGTAAAAGTTTCAATTACACACCTGCCCCCCTAATGTTTATTGCCCGAGGGGACATATTACAGAGGTCTGATTTAGATCCAAAGCCACTGACAATCTATAACCATATCAATTAAAAGCCGATGTGATAGGAAGTTTAATTTATGCGCGTTACCGTGCGTTCCCTGATGGATTACTTGAGCGTGCCAAATCCTTACAGCCTCGCTCTTCTAGTAGGCAGCTGAGCGTATCTTCTCGGGTAAAATCCACACGCGCTTCTTTAAAGCAACATAATTCTCGAGCAACTGACTTTCTCACGGGTATGTCTTCTTCTAAAAGCGAGAGAACAAACTCTTCAAAGGCGATAAAAGACGGAGAGGCGCCTCCCTCCGTGGCCAAGCCTCTCTCTTTCTCTCTCTCTCTGCGAGCACCTCATTAGATGATCCTGAGAGGAATGAAAACCAAAGTCAATGACCATGACCGGCTTAGCAGTTACAGTAACAATAATCATGATAATTATGAAAATAATATTAGTAACAATAACAGCTAACAACTATTAGCTACGTTGATATTAGTCTAATTTGTCAAAACTTGTCATTTTCCAAATAAAGAAAATGGTTATAATTTAATTTAAAATACCTTCCAAAATTCAACTCTAACTTACCGTGTTAATAAAAGCTGAAAACAGTGTTCCTCTGAAAATTTATAATAAAGGTAATAAAAACAATTCCATTCGCCGCTTTGATTTGAATCGATAGCTTTAATGTGATTTTAATCACAGTTGTTCTAGCTCTGTGATGGTCCCACAGAGAGACTTTGAGAGAGAATTTGAGCTGTGAGCGGACACAACCATTTCATTAAATAACCTCCTCAGTTCCGAGATGCAAAACTTTACAAACAAACGATGCTTAGTTATGATAATAATGTCAATGTTCAAGAAATTTTAATATTTTCTGTTTCTGATTAACTTGTAGACTCGACATTTAGACATAAAATACAAGCATTAGTTTAGCTACCGTATGCTAAAGTTTCAACCCAAAAAAATAATAAAAAATAACTAAAACATTAATGCAAATTATGAATTAGCAAATAGGCCTAGTTCACATTTAATAGCCTTAGCTATTTTTTATATTGTAGTGTAATTAAACAAGTAGCCTAATGCTGATGAACATGGATTTATACGCTAAGTATTTTCTGGAGAAGCTTACACATTGTTATTTTCAGTAGCTACCTGTTGTAAATACCCTATGAAATGTACAATATTGACACTGTAAAATGCTACAAAGTCCAAACGTCTAATATCGAGTGAAAGTGTTGTATAAATATATATATCTGCTATTGTCTACATTTCACGACAACGGTGAAATGCTTTAGTATGACAAATGATCACAAAATAGGAGAAAAAAATAGCATGTTTTTCACCCAGTTTCATTTGTCTGCTTTGTGACACAATTAATCCTAAAATCTTATTTTTTTCCCCCCAACACCTTTTTTTTAATCAAAAAAATAATCGAAACCCGTTTAAACAATTTCCTCGTTGCGTATGAGATTAGAAAAAACACAATGATCCTCAAAATGGAATCACGCACAAGTATTTAATTAATATAGCCTACCTTTCTGTCGCGACCACAAGTTGACTTATTTATTCACAAAAATACTATAATAAATAATATATAATTATGATTTTAAAAATACATGTGAAATAGCTAAAAGGACGCTCAGAAATGAAAATTCTGTCATTTACCCATCCTCATGTTTCGTCCAGACCCATATACTTTCTTCTGTGGAACACAAAAGGGTATGTCAGAATGACAGCCTCAGTCACCATTCAACTTCACAGTATGGAAAAAAATGCAATGCAAGTGAATAGTGACTGAGACTGCCAGTCTCTCCCACACCACCCAACACTGAGGATAAGTGTGTCAGAATGTTCTTTTTTTTTTTTTTTGGTCAGGTGATTTTATTCCTAATTAGTTAGTTTAGATAATTTTGAGTCCCTGCATGAACTCTAAACAACTGTGTTTAGAAGATAATCAATGTAGCCTAATTAAACTGAATATTACTAATTACTTGGGAATATATATATATTTTTTTGTTATAATTGAATGTCAGCTATCTCTCAAACTCAAGCAAATACTTATTTAAACAAAAAGATGGTTTAAAGAGCAGACTGCTGCATTTGACAGTCAATATGTCTGCATAGATGGCAGATATAAGGAACTCCTCAGCCTTTGTTCTGTAAAAGCCCTTCGCCCGCCTTCTCCTCCTCAAACGTTCATCTAATCTTCTGCGGAGTTCCCTCCACCCACAGACATGCGGTAACTTTGGCACTCCTTTCACTACAAACACCAGGCTCAAAGCACAAAGACTGGCTAAACAGGGCCTTGCTCACTTTAGGCCTTCACAAAACAATACAACAAATTCATGGGAGGCTCTCCTGAGCTCTATTTATAGACCAAACCAACAATACACACAACTGAGTAAGGGATGGAGGAATGCGAATCACAGCTGGTCCTACAGATGATCCATAAACAGTGTAAAGTTCAAGTTCAAAAAGATTGATTGGGAAATCTCTCATGGTAACCAGGGTTTCTCCTCAGGTGACCCTGCTTGAGCCACAATGGATGGTGATGTGATTTAAACAGATAAGATCAGTGAGTATGTAGCCGTCGTGATTTTCCGAAGTTCCTTTTCAGGAGCACCACAGCATGTCCCACACAGGGTTTCACCAGGTGCAATCTAGGTATTTTCCAAGCTACAACATTTCAGGTTTTCTAATGTCCTGAGGCGGTGCTCAGCTGCTGTTTCATTTGCGCTCTTTATAGTACTAAGATTTATTACTTACAATGTTTTTAATAGCTGATTACTGGCTATTAAACAGCTGGAGGACATTGAATGTCTAATTTATCTTGATGAAAGAATACATAAAATACATACACAGATGACTTCAGTGCATAAAAATAAGAAATGGTCAACTGGGCATGAAAATGAATTCACTACTAAAATAATACAGCTAAAAATTCTTAAGAAGAGTCCTGAGCGTACACCTTCTCTAATATGTGGTTGTCTGCTTGAGTGATGAATGTGAAGGTGCACTATTGTGTAGGGTTGAAGAACACGTCCTGTGTGTACTCACCGCTAAGCCGATGAGCACATGAACAACAGATACAGGCACCCAGTAAACAAACCGCTCAAACACCATTAAGGGTGACTGAGCTATGACAAACACAACTGACACTTGTCATGCATCCCCTCCCAACGGCATCAATGCTCTCAGCGAGTAAGCCATGCTTTCGGTTTACCCTCACAGCTCCAGTTTTTAGCTCCAGGTTTAGCAATGTCACAACAACATACTGGAAGGTTTCCCTAATAAGCATTCTCATTTACACTTGGAAACTTCTTAAAAAATTCATCTTGGACACCAGGTCTGTTTCAAAACATTTAAAAATTAACAGTGATTTAAGACTCAAAATTGTGAGATTTAAAGTCACATTATTTGTAAAGTTTCAATTGCAAGACAGTCATAATGTGAGATACTGTATGTAACAATTTCAAGATAAAAGCCATATAAAGTTATAAAATATGAATATGAAACATTTAGTAATTGAGGTGCAATTGCAAGATTTAAAGTCACAACTGCAAGATATAAAGCCACATTATTAGTTATGAAGTCTCAATTAGTAAGCCTCAACTGAATATATAAAGTCACATTATTAGTTATAATGTCTAAATTTTGAGATCTTTAGTCACATTGATAATATACATATACAACTTTTTTTAGATTCCTTTTTTTTACTACAATACTTATTGTTACAAATATAAACTGATAAAATAAATAAATAAATAAACAATAATAATAATATTAAAATACAAAAGTTCTCTTACATAGGAACTATGTAGAACAAAACATGTTTTGTAATGTATGTCTACACAGTTAGTCAGGATGGGATGCTCCTCCCCTGGTCTTCAATTGTTTGTTTATGTACATTTGTGTAAAGCCCTCAGAGGATTGTAAGAACATGCTGTACCCAACTGGAGGTTGTAAATGTCATGAAGAGAGTGAGGGTAGAAAACTAAGCTGTTTGCAGAACAGAATCTAACAGAACAAGCTCTTACAATGCAAAACAAATGAAGCGGCACAACAGTGGCGCACACATGGGCATTTCTTCCTTTAACATTTACTATGAAACTACAGTAAAACCCATCTATTTTCTTAACCGCACATGGTTATTCTGAAGTTATGTGCTGTAAAATCAGGACCATTTTTTCTTCAAAGATTCACATAAAAAGTGGGAGACACGTTAGCTCAGCTAATCCGCCGGTTAACAAAATGCTTATCACATGCATGTCTGGGTATCTTTAAGTTATTATAATGGCAGTGAAAGCTTCCATCGGCATGAACTTATGCCAAGTTATCCCAAAAGTTATTTAGCTAATTCTCAAGAGCAGGGTGCAAGAAACATGGTTCCAGATGTGTAGGTCAGTTAAAAGTCTTCCACAAGCGGCTTGTTTTACATTCACAATTTCACAAAAAAACCTCCTCCTTCTGTGACTCTGATACTTACGGAGCCCCGCACATGACTTGCAAGAAAAAAATTAAATTGTGCACACAATTTACTAATTTGTTCCCTCAATGTATTAAAACGCACACACGATTACTATTTCGTGTGCACGATTTAGCAAATCGAGGGAACGAATTAGTAAATTGTGTGCACAATTTATAAATCGAGGGAACGAAATAGTAAATCATGCACACGATTTCGCCTACTATTTTTTCCTGCATGCCATGTGCGGGGCTCCATAGATACTTTATTCAACCGACTCCAAAATGTAACAATTTTTAATAAAAAGCCAATAAATTCATAGAAGAAGATTGTTAGAACAGCTCTTGATGACTAGATTTGTTTGTCATGGTAAAGGACCTTGCTTTTGGAAGGTGTGGGCCTCAACCATTGCATGAAAATGAAGAAATGTGGTGGTGTTTAGAAAGAGGTCATGATACTGTAACTCCAACTAGTATTCACTTGACTCTGAACATGCTCAGGCTGAAAGCTTCCAGACTAACATACAATATGCACCAATCTCATGTGTCACGTTAAGCGAACAGACCCCTCAGTCAATGTAATTGCCCAACAGTGAGACATTCTGTGGTTGAAGGACAATTCACAGGCTGTTTTGCTCACCTTTTATGAGGTATCAGCCAGAGAACCATGGGTTGGATTGCTTATCTAGAAGGAAACACAGTTGAATTTACGTCTGAGTGCAAAAGAGTCAAATGATGGGAGTTAATTTTCTAGGGTGGCTCCCTTCTGAAATCTATCAGTAATGTGTGAGAGCTTGTATTGTAGTCAGGATTTTATGGTTGCAGTGGGACTGTTCAGCCACCTCAAAACGAACTGCCAGAATACAGAGGAGAGTTTTTCATGCCAAAATGTTGAAGGTTATATTACTGGCCTGTATTTACAGCAAGACATGCATAACCACAGTCACTTTAAAGGGCCTGAGTGTCAGCCTATCAGAATACAGTTATAACATCCAGCAGCTGCACCACTGCACTCTTCCTGCTCCAAGCCCAGCTGAGAGCATGTCCCACTGTTACAGGGGATCTTCCAGAGCCACACAGATGAAATCAGATCCTTGTCCAAAATACACTTGAGCATTAAAATAAATAAAGGGAAGGAGAGAATCAAATAAAGCAATATCCTTCACTTCATTTTCACACAATCTCTCTCTGGTAGAGTGAAGGAAGGCTTTTCTCCCTGTCTGACACTTATTTTCAGAAGGTCCTGATGGATCCAAGTTGTAAATGAGGTCATATTTGTTTTAAAAAAATCACCAATTACTATTATTATTTAAAAGAAGTTTATAAATGAAAACTCTTATTAATTTTATTAACTTAAGGTTGCACATTTAGTTTACTCTGATCAGCCACAACATTAAAAACCACTGCCAGGTGAAATAAATAACATTGATTATATCATTAAAGTGGCATCTGTCAAGGGATAGGATACATCAGGGAACAAGTGAACTGTCAGTTCTCGAATCACATGCATTGGAAGCAAGAAAAATAGGCAAGTGAAAAGAGTGAGTGATTCTGGACCAAAAGTGACGGCTTGCCAAAATGGCAAGTTTTGTGGGCTGTTCCTACTAGTATACCAATGGTTAGTACCTACCAAAAACGGTCCAGTAAACCAGCATCAGGGTCATGGGCACCCAATGCTCACTGATGCATGTGGGATGCAAAGGATTGCCTGTCTGGTCCAAATCACACAAGAAGAGATACGAATGGCTGAATGAATTGGGTCCTGGCATTCATGTGGATGTTACAGTACTTTCACATAACCCACCTGCCTAGATTGTTGTAGATCATGTGGCAATGGTGTCCCCTGATGGCAGTAGCCTCTTTAATCAAAATAATGCAATCTGATACACTGAAAAGAATTGTTCAGGAATGGTTTGAGGTGTTGCACTGGCCTCCAAATTCCTGACTTCTCCATCTGATTGCGCATCTATGGAGTGTGCTGTACAAACAACTCTGATTTTGCTCTGATCCTTGGACTTAAGGATCTGCTGCTAATGTCTTGATGCCAGGCAACAAAGCACACATTCAGATGTTTTGTGGAGTCCATGCCTCGACATCAGATTTGGCAGCATGAGGGGGACCTACACAATATTAGGCAGCTGATTTGAATATTGTGGCTAATTAGTGTACTGTATATCATGTTGCAGACTGACTTGCAAGAGCTTTACAGCTTTATAGATCACTGCACACTTAATCACTATTCTCATTTTAATCTTGATCTACAAAAATGTTGCTGTAATCCAATCACAGTGCACATGATAAAACAAACAATAATAATTTACTTACCCTCATGTCATTTCAAACCTGTATGTCTGTCTTTCCGCTGTAGAACACAAAATGAGTTGTTAAGGAAGGACACTAACAAAAGATTTAAAAAAAAGCATCATAAAAGATCCAAAACTGGAGTCTACATGACACTATATGTCAACTATTCTGAAGCCAAATAATAGCTAAAAGATTCTGCATTATCAGTTTGATTCACAGCAACTGCTGTTATATATGTTATTTTGTCCTCAGGTCTCCTACACAACATGGAGATGGAACAAGGATTTTCTCCAGAAGCTCTTTATTTTTTGTTTTCAGTACTAAGCTTTAAAAACAAGCCTGTAGGTTAGATAGCGCTGTATATGTCTTGGTTGACTTGTAATCTGGCTGCGGTTTTGACAGCAGGTCATTCTAAGTGCAGTTGCTTCAGGATGCTCTGTTGAGTCTTGGTCTGGAAAATCCCAATTCATCATCATAGGAAGGTCTACTCTAAATAATACAGTGATTAATCACTACTGTTTAGGCTCTGCATCACTTCAGTAATCAATCAGTAGGCTATAAATATATTCAGAGAACAATTATATACCAGTATATAATTACATATCAGCATAGTCACAACATTTCTTTCCTTACAATATTCTGTTGATATTTTTATTTAAGTATTTAAATGTCTCGCAGTTCATTAATGAAAAAGCAGACTGTCCAAACAAGTGAAAAATCTGAGATGGATGTTTTTCCAGCACTTACAGAGCTATTTTTATGAGGTGTAACCAGCTCATGATGAAATTATGATACTGTGGGGTATATGATTTACTGATGTAGTTGTCAACATCCAACCCTATTAACTGCATAATTATTTTTACAATACACACTAAAGTTAAAACTAATAAATAAAATGAAAAACAACAACAACACTGTTTGTATAGTCATAAATGTCCCCATTCTTCACCATAACATTTTAAATACATTAAACAGAAAAATCTAATCAAATGGTACCTAAAAAGATGTCACTTATGTTCCAACAGTAATATTGTGAAATATTATAATTTAAAATGCTCAAGAAACATTTATTATTACCACCAATGTTTAAAACAGTTGTGCTGCTTAATATTTTTGTGGAAACTGAAATACATCTTTTCAGGATTCTTTGATGAACAAGGTTTTATTTGAAACAGAAATCTGTTGTAACATTACAAATGTCTTCACTGTAACTTTTGAACAATTTAATATGCCCTTGCTGAATAAATTTAATAAATACATTTTTACTGACTTTTGAATGGTAGTGTAATATGTAGTTTTACATTTTTTTTTATTATAGACTAAATAATAATAATAATAATCAGTTTAAAAATCAGTTTAAGAGTTTTTTTTTTTTTTCTTCTTGGCACAAATTCAAAACCATTATCTCTGAATAATGTAATCCATCCATTTTCCAAACCGCTTGCACTATGTAGGGTCACAAGGATGCTGGAACCCATCCCAGTGCCTTTAGGGAAACACCCTGGACGGATGGCCAGTTCATCATAGGGAAAACACACAAAGACAAACACATACCCGCTTACATCGACCAGCAATTTTAGTGTTTATGTTTTGTGTCGATGATATTTGCTATAATGGATAAAGGTCAGTTTTTGAAAGAGAAATGCAAGAAGTTGTCCTTGATTTATTATGATTGTGATTTATTGTAAGGTACAACAAAACTTTAAAATACTCGTAGATTTGATTTGTGTAATACTGAAATTATCAAATCAACTGTTTACTGCGAATGAACAACACTCCTTCAATTTCTGATTCAAGTATACTTTGCACTGTCTTTGAAAATAGCAGAAAAAGATAGACACAGTCTAAAAATTCCATTTAGGGCCAAACACATTTATTTTATTACAACTTAAGGATATATATATATATGATATATATATATATATATATATATATATATATATATATCTATATATATATATATATTATATATATAAAAAAATAATACTTTTGTCCTTTCAATCCCAAAAGATCATTATAATAATGCTGATTGGTGGTATAATGCACAGTATAAATGCACCTTTCCATGAGAGCTCTTTCAAAATGCGCTATGTCAGGATAATGACTGCTCCCTGCTGTGGGATCTTGATGAGTCGAGTACCAGATGTAGTGAACATCTATGCTGTGCAGTTTTGAGGTTTATTTTGATGAATTCTCATGGTTAGTGCAATGGTATGTTTCCAGGACTCTGCCCATGTTGCAGCTTTTCTCTGAAAGCTCGCAGCTCAAACTTTAATGCACTAGAACAAGTACTCCTTAAAATGGCGTGTACTGCCCAAAAAAAAAAAAAAAAAGTACCAAAACTCATAACTTGAAAACAGTCCTTCTTGGTGAATTGGTAACTGCTGCATTTGGAAAGTAAGAAGGCAGAATTCAGGATGGCAGTGTACCATAACGCCAGCTGATTTTAAGGTCTATCTGAATAGTTACTAGGGATGCACCAATCCAATACCAGCATCCTACCGCATTGACGCAATTTTTGTCAGACAAGATATGGATGACATAGGAACAATCTTAATCAGAAACTGTGCATTAATCATGGTTGTTACTATCAAACTACAAAAAAGGATGGGTATTTAAGTTCACAAAAATGGTCAGACTGATTTACTTCTCTTTGTCCCGAGTGGGACATAAGGCATCAACAATTTGTTTCCACTTGGCTTGATTATTTGCAGCATGCAAAAACGGTCAGTTAAACAGTAAAAACCTTGTCTGAGATGTCCCAATGTCATGCATAATCTGTATACAAAACGTCTGAGTTTTTGTTTAAATGTACTGTATTTTGCTGAGGTTTATTGTGGTTTCTTAATGTTGTAGTTCTGGGTGTTTACTAGATTAATGCACTGTATGTTTTTTCGTTTGTTTTTGAAAGTTGTCTCTTATGCTCTTACTTGATCAAATACATAGTAAAAACAGTAGTATAAAATATTAAACAGCATTTATTTGAAACAGAATTACCAATTTTACAATGTAAAATTCATTACTGTCACTTTTGATCAATTTAATACACTTTAGTACAGGGACCAATTCTCACTATTAAATATCTGCTTATTAGCATGCCTGTTATTAACACATTAGCTGTTTAATAGTACTTAAAAAGCACATATTCTGCATGAACATACAGTACTCTACATCCCTAATCCTACCAATACCTAAACTTAACAACTACCTTACTAACTATTAATAAGCAGCAATTTAGTAGTTTGAGTCAAAAGTCATAGTGAATTTTTTTAATAGCGAGAATTGAAGCTTATAATGAAGTGTGACCAATACATCCTTGTTTAATAAGAATAAAAAAAAAACTGACCCCAAGCTTTTGAACAATAGCACAGAATATGTATGTATACGTTTTCTATGGATAATTCAATCATGAAATGTCAAATGTCATTATGCATTTAGCATTATTGATTACAACAGCCAGAACAGTAAGACCCTGGTCCCAGTTGTCCCAATGTTCCCATTGTGCATAATCTGTATATAAAATGTTTTTGTTTGTTTTGTTTAAAAGGACTGTATTTTGCATTTTCTAAATGTTGTTGTTCTTGCTACTGTATAGGCATGTGACGGTATGAAATTTTCATGTTGTGATTAATTGCAAATGCTTTTTATCACGGTATATGGTATTATCACGGTATTATAATTTAGTTGCAAAAAGTGTTATCATAAACTTTAATACTTTTTTCTTATTACAAAAAGAACTGATCATTTACATACAATAAATACACAAAATATATAAAGTAAAAAAAAAAAAAAAAAAAAAAAAAATCACACAAAGTGCAAAATAATTATAAAGACCAATAAGTAACACTTTACAATATGATCTCATTAGTTAACCTTAGTTAATGCATTAACAATTCATAATGAGCAATAGCTATATTTGATACTGAAAAAAAAAACTGTCATTAAATAATAGTTGCACCTTTTGATTTCAACAACGTGCTATTAAATATTGAAATTACCTGATTAATGAATATTTAGAAGAATTTTTCATTGGCAGTTTATATTAACTAATGAATTAACTAATGTTAATTAATAGAGCCTTAATGAAGCCTAAAGTGTGAGCAAACAATAAAGAATCAAAACATTTTTAAACAATATCTAGGGCATGTTGTAGTCCAGATTAAAATAAAATAAAATAGCCTGTTAAGTCTAAATATTTAAGTAGGTTATTTGATGCTGTGATGAACACCACTGCGAATACAAAAATCTGAATGGCGGTTTAAACCATAGATATGTATCTTTGGTTTAAACCATTTAAATATGTTTTTAGAAATTAGTGCAGCTGCTTTATTTCCAGGGTTTCTGGGGTAACGGCTGCATTTTTGCTGTTTAGCGCCATCTGCTGTCAGAGAGTGAATGTGCGCTTTAATTCAGAGTGTCTCTCATGCGTTCTGCCACGCGCTTCTCTTCCGTGCTTGTTTACATGAGAGTGCTCATGCGTCTTTTACTATTAAATAATTATTCATGGTATTTTAAAGTACCCAAGATAACAATATCGTGCATAATTATTACCGTGATAAATTGCATTACTGAATACCGGCACATGTCTACTACTCTATTATTATTATTATTATTTTTTTTTTTTTTTCAGAAGAAAAATTTATTTGAATATAGTTAATGTAATAATGTGAAAGCCTTTACTACCACTTTTGATCAATTTAATGCATTCTTGCTGAATATGATTAATTATAAGATTAATGCTTTCAAAAATAAAAAATAAATAAAAATAAAAATAAAATAAAATAAAATAAAAAATAAATAATTCCAAACTTTTGAACAGTAGGATAGAATGTTTCTCCATGTGTTTTCCACTTATTCATAATTAAGTAGTGTGTATGTATAGCAGGTTTCAGGTCAAAAATTCAGGTATCAGAATTATATTGGAAAAAAGTGGTATCGGTGCACCCCTAATAGGTACTCAGTTTCCCACCTAAAGCAAATTGCGGTATTAATGATCAATTTTGTAAAGGGAGCTTTCCAAAAAAAACAAAGGCCTTATTTCTGTGTACCAAAATAAATAACTTAGAGACTGAGCTCCTTTCTTCGACAAAAGAAGCCGTAAAATAATAAGCTCACATTCAGGAGATAAAGAGCCTCCTGTGCTCAGAAGAAGGGCTGAATCAAAGACCTGCCTCTGCCCTTCGTCACACTAGGGAAGGATATGTACTGATTGCCCTGGACGGAGAATCACGTGTGAAGGCAGAACCCCAGGGGCCGTAGCAGTTCATTAAAATGCACCGTAAAAATCTTTAATATTTACACCGTTAATACATTCAGGCAGGAGAGGAGAGGGGCATCTCCTTCGAAAGAGGTACATTTGGCACAATCAGTTAATGTTGCGACTCGTTCCTCAAGCACTGTGTGTGTTGGTCACCTCAAAGTCTCTGATATCTTCCAACTGTACTTGAACAAGGATTGTCTCCCGAGACATTCAAGAAACCTTCAACGTACCACTCAGAGGAAGCCTGTCGGTTAGAAGGCACATGTGCATCTTAACTGAGCCATCGCTCCCACCTCTGAAATCTCGCTCCTCTGTGTTGTCTGGTCCAGGGTTTCCCAGGACTCTGTGTTTTTGAGTCCTCCTAGAAAGGCACCCAACCTTGGGAGGTTCAAATCCCATTGGTTAAGTCTGTGATAATGTTGGCCTTCACCAACTTGCGGAGAAACTCCTTTTCTTTTGAGATGTTGTGAGTCCATGACTGTGGGGGAGACATAAACAGAAGACTATCATTTTTTACTGAATGTGGCCAACTTTCTTGCATTTACAGCACAGACCCTCTCAACATGACATTCTGCCCTTTTATTCTCATTAGCCCAAGAATGTTAGAGACTTTTGCCTATTAGCATTAAAATTGGTGAAAATTGGACAAGCAGCATTCATTAAGATATGCAGGGGCATTTTAGGTAATAGACTGTGCAAGTGATAGTTCAGTAATCACGTTATTATCTTTGCATATTTGCAACTGATGTGCTATTGATGGAATGTATTGAGACAGCTTGTTTGCAATCAGAGTTAGTTGCTTATGTCCACTGCCTTGATAGCAGGCAAGTAACATAAGTTCATAACATAAGGATCACATCCAATATATGTTTTGATTTTCTGTTTATACCTTTCTCTCGTAATAGTGTCTAAACCAGTACAGAACAGAAAAGACTTCCTTGCTGCTTTTTACTTACTGCCCTCCATCTGAATTTCGCGTGTCATCAGAAACACATGATTGCAAACAAGCTACGAGGTATACATTAGCCACTAATTTGCTCATAAAAGTGGTATAATTAATGGGATATTATATATATTTTTTTCTATTATAATGCTGGAAGGTGGTTAAAATGGCAGAGAATGTAGATCAGGTGACAAAACAAAAGCCCAATTTGCAAGTGACTATAGCTGATGTAAGTAACTGAACTGTTTCTATAATACTGTGAACTTTTTAAGTCAGTCAAGTCAACTTCATTTATTTAGCGTTTAATACAATACAGATTCAGTGTCAAAGTAGCTTTACAGGGATAAACGTTTTTAAACAGGAACTCTTATTTAGAAAACCACACGACAATGACCTAAAACCATTTATCACTGCTAAGGGTGACGGATAGTTTAAATACATCTTGAGATTGTTAATGCTGTGGATTAAAGATTTGGAAAAAAAATAATGCTCAGGGTGTATTTTGTCACCATTACTGGTGCCCTGGAGACATTTTATGTATGGATAACTGCTGTTAAGTTGCATTGAAAATGGCCAGTAATTATTTTATTTTATTTTATTTGTTGTTTGGTGGAGGTCAGTATCTACACATGATAAATAAGCTACATTAATTCTTAAATCCACAGCACCTCACATCCACTAGAGTCTATTATTACAACAATAACAGATCTCTGAGTCACAGGACAAGGATTGAGTGTGTTCTGGGATCAAAGAACTGGAGCTGTACTGACTCCTGTGAAAACCATCCTCTCCAGTTTTCTTTTACTATCCTATTGTTCTTCAACATGATTTTCAGAAACAGAAAGCCACAGCAGAGGACCTACAGGCCTGGTATTGCTGGATGAAACCAGAGCTTTGGGTTCCTGTGAGAGGCTCTCGGTCCGAATGGGTGGACCCCACAACTGCCCCTGACAGGATGTTCTGGGCCTGCTGGGGCCGTGATACTAAGCCAAAAGCATCTCGTCAGAGTCTCGGGGCTGTCTGCGTCAGCCTGGTCAGCCCTTGTGAAGGATCACATTCACGAAAAATCCAGCAGATCCAAGAGTAAAGTTTCACTCTCCAGAAGAGAGAAAAGGGCACAGGCCAAAATGAAAGCTGGGTTAAGAGCCTCCTTAGGCCAAACTGCCTTAGGGAGATAGGGTCTGAAACAAGCTCTTCCTTATGCCTCTATAGTTAAAGAAATAGCTCTCTGCTTTTTGGATCCATAAGATGTTTTAATATTTTTGAACGAACCAAGGCTACATTTATTTGATCAAAAATACAGTAAAAATGGTAACATTGTGAATTACTATTACATGTTATTATTACTATTACATACTATTCTGAATTACTATTACTATTCGATTACTATTAAAATATATATATTAAAAAAAATGTTTTCTATTTTAATATATTTTAAAATGTAATTATTTTTGTGGAAACATTTTTCAAGATTCTTTGATGAACAGACAGTACAAAAGAACATTTACTTGAAAATGAAATCTCTTGTAACATTAGATGTGCAATTTAATGCATCTTTGCTGAATAAAATTATTTTCATTAAAAAAAATACAGACCCCAACCTTTTGAATGATAATGTATATAATTTTTCATAATATATTTTGCATAAAATGCTGCTAAACTACTCATATAGACATTATAAAGGTCTCTAAATAATTTCTAGAGTCTTTCTCACAGGATTTTGAAGTACTTTCATGTATGTGTTACATTTTCCCCAACAAGGTGGTGAAACAAGCTATTACTCTAATCCTGGCATTACCACTGAAAGCCATGAAGTCAATCTAGAGTTGAAATGAATCCCTTACATCACAGCTAGGATGAACCTAGAAAGTACCTGTCAAAACCTAGAAAGACAAATACCCTATACTGTTATAGTAGTACTATGAAGTACTCACTATACAAGGCCAATAGCTTAAATCCCATTTGTTCAAGACTAAATCACATAGTGTAGAAGTCTTAAACTGACAGAAAACAGGCCGCAGGAAGCGAGTGAGTTCTGCATGAATGGTACCTGACTGTGATTTGACAAGGATGGGTGCCAGAGCAGTCAGGAGCTAACTATGCATTAACAGCTCTGTTTTATGAGTGTGCTTTTACAGCCATGGCAAATGTGGGCAGAGAGGAATTTATAAAACACAACAACAAAGTTATCTTCATACGGACTGATCTAAGGTCAAAAATGAAAAAATAAAGTAGCAGGTAGCCCAGGGCATTCTGTTAATGACATCATTGTAATTTTCCATAAAGTGAACAGATAAACAAACACGGACAGAAACAATAGGCTGAGGTACTGTACAAAATGTTTTGTCTATGCATTCAAACACCTCTTAAAAAAAAAAAAACTGATTTTCATGTTTCACTTTAGAAGTTAATTTGCCAATTAAAGAAACATAGAACTGTTACCTCTTTTATGGCAGACATTTTCACTGTTTCGTAGTAGTGCAGGGGTGCATGAGGGGTGTTCATGTCATAGCCAAATCCAGCAACAGCAACCTCATCGCAGTTATGAAGGGCCATCGTTATGGCGACGGTGCCCAACGTTGGAATGTTCTATGGAAATAAGCACAAGTTTATCATCTATCAGATTGTCAGATTATAAAATAAAGCAGCATTTTAACATTTTACCAACAGGTTCTTAACATGCAGGCTGTTCTCTGGTGAAGATTGAGCTGCACTGATCCACAGACTCTCACCCTAAACCACACTACAATATCTTGTGCTTGTTATGTAAATCATAATCACCAAATATTGATGCAAATCATATGTTAGACCTGATAACAGACAAGAAAATACAGTTTACTGCTTGTTTAATTGTGCGTAAAATGCTAACATGCCATAAGCACTATATTTAACATTCAAATCTGCAGCGTTAAAGCAAATTAAATTATTTTAATATTTTAAATTGTGAGTTTAGAGTCTAAATTAAATGGACTGTGTATACAATAATAGAATCTCATAACAAACACACACACACACACACACACACACCCTAGTGAAAAATAAATATACTAAAATGTATTTGAAATACTTTTCTTTTGTGCCAAGTATGCTACAAATATGTGTAAATATTATGTAATTAATAAAAATACCCTGCAATTGTACTTTTTGTATACTAAACGTGTATATTTAAAGTCAGCTAAATTAGAACAACTAATTTTGTGCTTAATGCACTTAAATTGTTCCAAAGTAGTGCTGAAGTTTCAACTAAAGATATACTGAAGTTTATCTGATTGTGCTAAAGTGGTACTATTATAAGTATACTTCAGGAAATATCTTGCATTTAAAGACCAATATTATTCAAAGATCATACAATCCTCATCAATAGTGACATTAAACACATTTTAGGTTTATATATATAGGTTTATATATATATATATACTATATATATATATATATATATATATATATATATATATATATATGTATATGTATGTATGTATGTAGTGTATGTGTATATATATATATATATATATATATATATATGTATATATGTATGTATATGTATATGTATATATATATATTATATATATATATATACACACACAAAACATATTTAACAAAATGTTAAATATGCAATTAAAATCAACTGAGTTACGAATGATTCTGTAAAATTTAACGATTTTAAATGTGTCAATGTCAGCACGAGTAAAACCACAAATGAAGCATGAATAAGTATGCTTGCTGTGCTATATTTGAATCTATTTAACATTGCTGTCTGTGGTTTGCTCTGGTCCACAGCTCTTCCTTGAGGTCGATATGGCATTGTGCCTGAAGCGTTCTGGCTTAGTTCTGCTCTGCAATTGTTAACTCATCTTGAGCTGCGTGTGATTAACAATTTGCTTAAACAGACCCCCACCCCTGATACACCAATTTCAGGAGGCAGACCTTCACTTCCTCATCTCCCTGGAGGAGCAAACCATTCTAAATCATTAGCTTGCAGTGGCCTGGGGTCTGATTCACACACACACACACACACACACACACACACACACACACACACACACACACACACACACACAAACACACACACACAGTGTCAGTGTATGCAGCCTTAAGCAGGTGGGTGTTTGGAGTGCTCAATGGAGGAGGCTGTCAAAATGTATCCCACCTTGATCAGTACCGTATGGGACAGCTTCCCTCCTGTGCTGCCCCCCTACCCACACAAACCTTAGGGGCCTGAACTCTGCTCCACATGCACTGCACATGTTCCACCATTCAGAGGAGGTCTGAGTTTTCAGGAGGTGGCCGAGCTCCCACACAGACCCTTGTCTGTACTCATGCCATGATGGGATGGCTGAGAGCTTCATCAAGCTATGATGCTAGTGGCATTTATCTACTTTCTCAAGTCCAATTTCCTGAGACTGAAAGTAAAGAGTGTTGTTTATGAGCTCCAAGTAAACGAGTACTCTTTGCTGTAGCCTGTGTTTGAGGTTTGAGACATATCACACAGTTCTTTTATGACAGTGCTGATTCCCAGTCTGGCCCTTAGTATATGGCACACCCAACACCCATGTCTGAATAAAATGTGTTTGCAAATAGGGTGGGGGTTTTCCGAGTGTGGCTACAATATACCTGACACATTTTAATAGAAGAATTTAAGCATGTCAAATAATATACGAGGCTTTCTCACCGAATGAATTTTCATGAACTTTCCAGTTGTTTATGATTACAGGATAATGATTTTTATTATTATTTTATTTCAAATTCTGACGGATTTGCTAATGAATCCATTTCATTGAAAGAAGAAAAACTCTTGGGTGTGAATTTAAATTATGGAAAGTTAAAATTCAATGAAATTTAACAGGTAATTGGAAATGAAGTGCTCTTCTACCCTCGTTAAGAAAAATGTATTACATTTATTAAATAGGTTGAAATTGAATGCTTCTATTGTCCTCATTTGTAAGTCACTTTGGATAAAAGAGTCTACTAAATGTCTAGATGTAAATGTAAATGAAAATGTATAAACTAATACATTTCTATAGGGGGCATCTTAAAAATGATCTGTTAGTATTAAAGGTTTATAAAGCATTGAAAATTTCTTAGAATTTCAATTCATTTTAATTCTTCTTAAAGTGCCCCTATTATGGGTAATGAAAGTTTCATATTTTGGTTTTGGGAGTCCCCAACAACAGGTTGACAGGCATGCAAAAACCTCAGGTTAAAGAATACTTGCATTGACTTATAATATGCATTTATTTTTACTTTACTTGCTCAACGACTCCCAAACGATTCGTTTAATGATTCATTTTTCCAAACCCCTCCTTTGCGTGACGCTAAACTGCATGATTAGTCCAATTGGTCTCGTTTTCATTTCATCATGCCTGTGATGCCTGATAAAGCAGCGTTTGCAAGCGCAGTGCTTCTTTATGTACAGCGTTACCGGGGAAACTGCTATTTTTACCGCTCCAAAAGCAGCACCTAGTGGTAGAGATTGAATCTGCATCTTTAGTCAGACCAATGAAAAAGACCAACAAATGGGCGGGCAATATGCTAATGTTTCACCTTGTAGTCAGCTTGAAACACTTGGGATTCGTTTTAAAAATGACTCATTTCAAATGATTCAGAGTTGACTCTTTCGTTTGAGAGACAATAACTTTATACACGGTGCACTTTCAGATTTAAAACTTTGCAGGATGTTTCATTTCATTAGAGCTGTGTTACACACTGCATGAAAGTTAATTTTCAAAAATTTATAATATGTGCAATTTAAATTCAAATAGCAATTCTGCATCCAGTTGCTACATCAATTTAAATTAAACTCAAATTCAAGAATTGAACTGAATTTAAAAAGGCATTCTTGATTTAATTCTGAATAGCAAACAATCCTGATCACTACAGATTGAGCAACTTTAATGTTCATGCGAGTTATATCTAGTAAAATAAAATAAAATAAAATAAAATAAAATAAAATAAAAGTCCCGCAAAACATAACAGGTGGTCTGGAAAACGACACAAAATACAACTTATATTTAATGACCTTTGTTATTCATACCAGCAGTTTTTTTTTTTTTTTTTTTTTTTAAATCAACTATTTTGAAAACTTATTGCTGTTTAAATCAATTTCATGTTAGGCACTGGAAAACAAGGTTTTAAAACACAGCTTTGTCCAGGTTTGGACAAAATATGCACCATAAACTCTCCCCACCCACTGGATTAGTCAAGCTACCTTTGACCTATGGTGATCTTTATGGTAATTACAGACTAATTGAGGAAACATGTGTCTAAGGCTTCCTGTGACCCCTATTAACATAAGGTTGACTAAAGGCACTGCCTGCCATTTTGGTTCAATAAACCAGGCAGTCGAACAATTATTCTCGAGGAGTTACCAATTCTAGTAACTTCATAATAGCTTAACGTAAACAATGTCATGAAAAGTACTCAAATTCAACAAGCATGTTGCTTACCCCTTTACCCATGAGGCCATTGTTCTGTGGAAGGCCAATAAACTGGAAGGCAGCCTCTTGTATGAAGTAGGGGTTGAGGATCCGTATCTCCGAGGGTTGCCGGGGCACAAAGTGCGCTACAGACTTCCAGAAGCCCTCTGTTCCTTGCTAAAGAAAGAAAGAAAAAAATCATTAGAGGGAGGCATTATGCTATGGATAAATGGACTCTGCACATCCAAGTTTGCATCATGAAAAATGCATGGAAAATTTTTATATCATCTTACAGCAGATGTGAAGAAATCATCTATTCCATAATCATGAGTTCAGACCCAATACCTATAATGTGCCATCACTGCATACTGATGGAAGCAGTCTAGACGGCTTTCATTAAAAGTGAAGCAGGCCGTCCAGGTTGGACAAGCCCAAAGGAAGTGGACAAATGAAATCCTGACCTCCACGAGCATTCGGGGAGCAGCGGCCCCCAGCTTCTCCCATAACAATTACTCTGGAGACCTACAGAGTGCCATAGCTCAGCAATTATTCAATCTGCGACCTGGCACTGAGATCATCAGGTATTAGCGTCCCGACTAGACAAGCTCTGCGAAGCCACGGCAGCACTGCTGGCAAACAGCCAGCCGGGTCATCGGACTTAATGGGAGTCACCTGTTCAAATAAGCAGACTGTGCCTTTGATATAGCCCAACAATAGGAGCGACTATTGAGCCAGGCAAACGGCTTTGAAGCAGTTTTGGAAGGCCCCCGCGCCCACAACAAGCCATGGCAAGAAAACATCATCTCTTCTGTCAATGGTAGGGTTTTGCAGAACAGAAGCAGAAATTCTGTGGAATGCTGCAACCACAAGCAGGTGTAAACAGGGAAAAACTTGACAACAAAAATAAAAATCACAGATTCTGGGGCACATTTACCCAACCACAGAGACACAGTATCCAGCAAAGTGTGAAGTATATACTGGATACACGTTGCCAAACTGAAGTATGTCTTTTTCCGGAGCATAACAGGATTTAAAGTGCAAGTAAACACATGGGAAACGTGCTGGCATCCGAACCCAGTAGTGTTTGCTATAAGAGTGATAGGTTGTTTGAAAAAGAAATAAAACAGGAAGTCCCTGATTCATTCTTTTAAAATCACTTAACACAAGTAAGGATGTCTCTGTAATCTTCAACATTCCTTCCAGTGCATCGGGCTGAGATGGTAAGATCATTTAGGTCTCGAAGGACAGGTTTAATATTGTACAGGAGTTACTCTTGTGACTTACGTAACAGAGTTGTTATGGAAAAAAACCCAGAGAACATTCCTGGCCAGACTGTAAATAATGACATTAAAATTCAATCTTTCATCGAAATCATTGAGTGTCTACAGAAGCTTAGGTTCAGCTTACTCCAAATCCTTTCAAACAACACTGAATTTTGTATTGATTTGTTTGTCTATTCATTCATTATTCATATATTCATGAGGTATTAAGCACTAAAGGCGGCCAGCACTAATAGTCTCGCACAGGCGTGTTGAGGACTGTGACTTTTATAAGCAGTAATTAAACATCCTAGGCAAACACTCTTGTGTTCAGTGGGACAATAAAACGCTAAATGTTTACTGGACATACAGTGGCTTGAAGATCAATGGTTAGCCGATTAAACGACTGCTGTTGTCAGTGCTAAATTTCAAATAAATCTTCTTCTAAATACATTTCACAAGATTTTAACATTTCACATAATTGCAGCAATAATAAGAAATGCATAAAAGAAAAAAAAATTGCCTAAAAACAACTAAATATAGAGTACAGTTATTTATATTTCCATACTCACATATATCTGTACAGTTGGAAACAGTACTGGAAATGTCAACTGAAAATACAAAGAGCACAGTGACATATCAAAGCATCTGAACAAGCCCAACCCAAGAGTTAGTCTGGTGACAGACTAGTTAAACAAGTTAAATTGGAAATAGTAGTACTTAAGTAAATGTCCTAACTAAGACTGTGAACATTTTTATAAACCAGGTATAGCATATACACTCACTGGCCACTTTATTAGGTACACCTTGCTAGTACCGGGTTGGACCGCATTTTGCCTTCAGAACTGCCTTAATTCTTCATGGCATGGATTCAACAAGGTGTTGGAAACACTCTTCAGAGATTTTGGTCCATATTGACATGATAGCATCACACAGTTGCTGCAGATTTGTCAGCTGCACATCCATGATGCAAATCTCCCGTTCCACCACATCCCAAAGCTGCTCTATTGGATTGAGATCTGGTGACTGTGGATGCTGTTTGAAAAAAGTGAACTCATTTTCATGAGCTTTGAGCTTTGTGACATGGTGCATTATCCTGCTGGAAGTAGCCTTCAGAAGATGGATACACTGTAGTTATAAAGGGATGGACATGGTCAGCAACAATATTCAAGGTAGGCTGTGGCATTTTAACGATGCACAACTGGTACTAAGGGGCCCAAAGTGTGCCAAGAAAATATTGATTTAAAGGCAGGATGGATCCATACTTTCACGTTCTTTATGCCAAATTCTGACCCTACTATCTCAATGTCGCAGCAGAAATCGAGACTCATCAGACCAGGCAACGTTTTTTCCAATCTTCTATTGTCCAAGTTTGGTGAGCCTGTGCAAATTGTAGCCTCTGTTTCCTGTTCTTAGCTGACAGGAGCGGCACCTGGTGTGGTATTCTGCTGCTGTAGCCTATCTGCTTCAGGGTTCGACATGTTGTGCATTCAGAGATGGTATTCTGCATACTTTGGTTTAGGGCTGTTTATCGCGATTTCTTTGATCAATTTTGCAATTTCGATTTTAATAACGATTTTGACACGCATGCTTTACAGTCATAAATGCATTCGGTATGAATTTGAAACATATTTCCAAAAGAAAACCAATTAGAGCTTTATCAAAAAGTTGTAACATGTCTCTAGAACAGACATAAGTCAAAATAATCACTAAGTAAAGGTGTTACAAAATGTCTAGACATTTGGCAAAAAAAATAAAAATAAAAATAAAAATCCCGTGTCCAGGGATTTTTTTCTTTTTTGTCATGCATTGGTCATAGAGCTCATTGTAGTGGTGCCTCAGGTGTTTAAATAGATTTGTTATCCATTATACAGGTTCACAAGTACTCCGTCTGCAGTGCGTATACAGTATGTGTATGCGGTGCAGAAGCAGCAGCGAGAGCGCATTATTGTAACGCAAAAGCACATCCGCTCGCATGTAGATTTCCTTTGCTCTGTCACAAAACCAGACGCGCATGCTCAGATACACGCTGCTCTCGCCCGGAGAGAGTGTGCGCACTGAAAACATGTCTCCTCTTGCTCAAACTGCGTCCTGTGCACTCACAACTCTCTCTATGCTCATGTGCTAGATATTAATTATTTTCGCACCTTTCTATTTCTCACCTTTTCTGTTCACATCTTTTCGCATCTTTTTCTGTTAACATGGGCTCGGGAAAAATACGCATCACAGACAGTGTGTGAACCTGGAGTTACGTAGGCATATGCCCAGTCTGTTCTGTTCTCACGCTCCATTTAGGCGCGCTGCATTCTGAATGGATGGATAGCATACTGCGGGAGGTCGGGGCCACGGAAAATCATGCTACAAAGCAATTTAGAAATCATGCACGCTCAAATCGTGATTTTATGACGATTTCGATTAATCGCACAGCCCTACTTTGGTTGTAATGAGTGGTTATTTGACTTACTGTTGCCTTTCTATCATCTCTAACCAGTCTGCACATTCTCCTCTGACCTCTGACATCAACAAGGCATTTTTGTCCACACAACTGCCGCTCACTGGATATTTTCTCTTTTTCGGACCATTCTCTGTAAACCCTAGAGATGGTTGTGCGTGAAAATCCCAGTAGTTCAGTGGTTTTTCAAATACTCAGACCAGCCCATCTGGTACCAACAACCATTCCACGTTCAAAGTCCCCTTTCTTCCCCATTCTGATGCTCGGTTTGAACTTCAAGTCGTCTTCACCACATCTAGATGTCTAAATTCATTGAGTTGCTGCCATGTGATTGGCTGATTATCAATTTGTGTTATCAAGCAATTGAACAGATGTACCTAATAAAGTGGCCGGTGAGTATACATGTATACATATTTTATTTTATTTTAGAAAGAAATCAATATTATTTATTTATCAAGGATGCATTAAATTAATGACAGTTACATTTATAATTTTACAAAATATTTGTATAAAAGTTAGCAAAATGAAATGCGCCTATTTGTTCAAAAACTTTTAAGAAAAGTTTTTTTTTTTTTGGGTATAATATGTTAGACTTTGTTTTTTTTATTTCTAAGACAAAGAAGTGACTAAAAATTAACTCAACTAACTTAACTAAAATTTGCGTGTCTAGATTTTCTTATTGACAGCCTGATTCTGGTTTGCATTACAATCCCACCAAAGTTAGACAAGGTCATTCTAAACATAGCTCTATTGTTGACATCTTCTACATTGGTTCCGCCTGGCTTCACTCCAGACCTCTCATCAGCATTCCAGGGAATCCCAGCCAGGAATGCTTAGAAAGAAAAAGTGAGTGAGAGATACCCTGACTGATCATCTCTCCAAACCCTCAAAACCACAAGTCGTTTGCAGTGCAGGAACTTTAACAACCGCCACACTTTTGTCAAACAGGACGGGCCCTGAAACTGATCCATCTAATAAAACAGCAGGTGAGAGAGGCCACTCAATTCCCGAATGCAGCTCCAGCACACCCTTAACAAGCTTCCAGCATGGCTGCCGAGTGTTAAATCACTCCATAAAAATCACAGGCCACATCGCCGGCCTCTCTCTCCATCAGCCGCTGGAAATGAGAGGTCAGGGTGAACGTTCAGTGGTGGCTGGGAAAACCGCAGATGTGTGGTGGGAAGAATCTTCCCAGGAACAACTGGGGAGAAGTTTCTTAATTAACAAAAAATACTAGCACTGACAAACCAGAAAAGAGGAGTCTGAACTAAAATTTTAGAATTTTGATGTGTAAAACCAGCTGTCATGTTTTTCTAGTGGTATTTTTATTAATAGAAATGAAGTGGAAATAGTGGCACATCATTTCTTCCTCGTTACAAACATCTGAAAAAAACTGATTATAAAAAAGTGGGGAAAAAAGTGTGGATGGAGGTAGATTTATATGCAAGCCTGCAGTTGAATTCAAGAAAGGTGCAGGTTCAAACTGACTAAAAGATTGGAGAAGTCTGGCATACATCACCAGAAAGAAATCATTTCACCAGAAGACTAAGTAGTACAAGGTCAAAAATGAAACATGTATGGACGAAACATTCACATTAAGATCAATGAGATCCATAATGAAATTGACTGAATTTTCATTTAATGCCAACTTTAAACCTATCTTTGTCAAAAAAATAAAAATAAAAAATGCGGCTGGTTTCTAAAAAGCCATAGAAGTTATTACACTGTTTGTAGTCTTTTTTCAAAGTTTATGAGATTTAAACATTTTTCCTGATTGAACACAAACTTGGAAAATACATTTAATGTTTGTCAAAACACAAAATTACATTTAGTGCTTGACAAATTTGCATTCAACAGCTCAAGTTTCAGGGAGGAATATGTAAAAGTTGATGTTATTTGCAGTGAAGTGTGAAGCTCAGTGTGAAAGGTATTTGATTTGTTCTCCTTTGACATCGGTGTAAACACTTCTGATTTCTTCCATATGTTATGCAAACGTATGGCTTAGATAGCAAGAAAAGGCAACAAATATAAAAGGCGAACTTCACTATAAAGAACCTGCAAGCCAAAAAGTTAATGCACAATGAGAGGATAAATCTGGCCCCTTCAGGGCTCCACTGAGTAGACTGTAAATCAACCACTATGTAAAGGTTATTTTAGTATCACTTATATAATATTACAGTTTTTACTAATATTTTTAATTTGATTTTATTTTTATATTTACAGTTTATTTTTAGTTTAAGAGTATACACCCAAAAGATAATTTAAAGCTATTATTGTGTTAAATGATTAGGATACAATGGCCTAACATAAAGTATGGAACATAAAAGAAGATGATTTGAGAAACATCTCAGTATTTTTTGTTCATGCAATGAAACTTTGGTCACTAGTGACCAAAACAGCTTCGTAACCAACAGTATTCAAAATACCTTCTTTTATGTTGTGCAAAAGAAATTAAGTCATTCAGGTTTGAAACGACAGGAGGGTGAGTAAATGATGACAGAATTGATTTATTTTTGGTGAATTATCCCTTTAATGTTTTTATTTATTTATTTAATAAATGAAATTATACTTTAAACAAGAAACTAATGCCCCGTCCACATGGAGACGTGTTTCGCTGTATATGCATACATTTTGTATCGTTTCGTCCACATGGATCCGGCGTTTTGGGAGAGTGAAACCTATATTTTTTGAAACCGGGTCCCATAGTGGATAAATTTGAAAATGCCGCCCTTGCATTTTTTGTGTTGAAATCTATTTTTTTTGTTTTCTGGTACAATGGTGTATTAATTTGAAGTCTTGTCCCTAGTCAGACACCGCTATGTCACGTAACAGCAACAAAAACATGAACAAACACTGAATGATTGTCTTTTTATTAACTAAAATTAACACCGATTAATAAATGTATTGTTCCATGTTCGTTTGTATACCGCGCGCAAGGTTTATGCGTATAGTACAAGTAGTCTTCTCCATTTTTAGTGTATCTCTGTGGCAGAATTACAGCACCACATGCTGGTCTGGCATGTATACTACATCGTTTTGTGTCGGTTTTGTGGTTTCATGTAAACATATTTCTTGAGATGAGAAAAAAAAAAAGATTGGATAGGGAAAGCTTTGGCTTCGTGTGGACGTAGCCTAAAACTACCAGCAGGTGGCGTTAAATGTCTTTATGAGTCGATTCGTTCAAATGGCTGATTCATTCAGGAATGAAGTAAATGGCTCTCTTTATGAATGGGTCTTTGAATCATTGGTTCACACGATTCGTTCAAAACGCGAATTCATTCAGAAACTAAACACAGTTGTGTTGCTCGGAAACGCACAACAATTCTGCTATGGCTTTTTAAGTAATATTTTCATATTATCGCAAAATGTAACAAAAACACACTTTATTGTGTTTAAAATACAGTACAATATTAACTTATTATTTACAGGACTAATCACATTTGCACTCTTGTGAAATCGTTCTCGCTGGTGGTGTGATATTGCATATCATATGATATAAAGTTAAATATGACAAAAACTCATACAGGGGCATTTTTGCCCAAATATCTTGAATTTCAGCGCATAACTGCATTTATGGAGTTGTTACCCTGCATTATATTTGCCGACAGGTCTGGGGACGGGGCCAGTGCTTTAACTGCGTTAAAATATTTTAATCGGGTTATTTTTATCATAACTAATTAATTAAGTTAACACGTTAAACTTACAGCCCTAGTGTGTGTGTGTGTGTGTGTGTGTGTGTATTTATTTATTTCATTTTAGTACTTAATTATTTAGTTGCCAAGGCAAGATTTCTAATTTATCTTATTTTTTATTTTTTTGAATTAAAGAAAACATTTTTTGGAAAGTTCGGAGTTGAAAAAAAAAAGATTAGGTTTCGAAAAGATCGAGTTGTACAGTATAACAGGTACACAATCTAGAAAAGGCAAAAGAAAAAACACTTTCAAACAACCTAGATGTATTCATATTGCTTTGATCAGGTTTATACCTGACATGGTCAGACTCAATAAGAAACTTCCGAACCATGAGTTTCTTTCAAAAATGATGCTCAAGGAAATTTGATCTGGTCACAGAGGGGCAACAGGTTGTCAATGGACCATTCCACAGGTGCTCACGAGGAGAAAAAAATAGCCAAGGGCTCCTTAGTATTACGTGAAAAATTTAGCTGTTCTCCTCAAAATAATCACAACCTTTTCTCTCCATTTCTCAAGATACTGCACGCACTGTTCAAGCTAAGGAAAAAACAGGCTATTTTGAAAAAGTTTCCTGTTTATCTTTAGGTTTATATTTAAAAGGTCAATAAACTTGGGAGGTACACTGTTAAAGTGAAATGATCTGTTTTTATGGTGTGTGCTCTAGCCGACAGAGCTGCAATCAAAGCCACGTCTTCTAGAGGCTCAGGCACGCTGTCGGACAGATGTTGTTTCTGCTGCTCTAGTTGCCATGCTCTGAATGCCTATAAACATATCAGGCCAGATGACAAATTTGCAACTGCAGCTAGGCTGTGACATATCAACATGCAAATTTATACCACCACAGTCAGTGCTGAAGCCTGATAAGAAGTGTAAACCTGCACTGGCAAACCATTTCACTCCAGGCCCTGTATGATTCATATGAACTTCAGTTTGTATATAAAGCACTGAAGGTTTATGAGCGCTCCATGTGCACATTTCGTAGAGCACTCATCCAGAGCGGGTCAGGTTCATGAAATCTAAATCCCGTTGCTCTTGACCGGGTCAGGAATCCAAACACTATAGGATACTCCGATGATACTCCTTTTGTTAGCAGGAATCTGAGCCATTTGCTCGTTTTTGTTGTCTTTTCGTCTAAGTTCTGACATTTCTTTGCCTTGAGCTGTGGGTTTCTGCTTGCTAGACTCACTTGGGTCATCCTGTGTATGAGATCTGCATCTTCACACTTCATAAAGCAGCAAACAGGACAATTGGATCAACTGACTAAATCACTTAGGCTTAAGAAAAGGTTTGTTAGTAGAAGGCAACCAAAAAGCAAATAGGGTGTTTAAAGGGAAAATGACGTCCTAAGTATATAGTCTCATGTGGCCAGAGCTAAGGAAATAATACCTCATGCAAATCATGGCCTCATTGCTTATCAGACTGTTTAACTGATATGTAAACCAAACAATCAAATTTTTATTTTATCATGTGCCATTTATGGCTGGGTTCAACTTAAATAATCCTCCAAATAGCACAGTTTAAGCAAAAATAAAAAATAAATCAAGACAGAACAGAACAGTTGTGTTTGTAGATATCTATTTAACAAGGTTCCTTCAACAAAACTTGTTATCTTTGATGCTACAGTTTGGCTCATCCAGTAATTTTAACCCTTAAAATGGCTTGTTGTAAACACAACTTCATTCCAAGTACAGAAAAATAAAAAAGTCAGTCAGAATACTGGTCAACAAATGGCCTGTGGATGGTTCATAGGTGGTTATCAGAGACTGAGTCTACCCCTAAGCATCAGTGGAGTGGACTGGTTAAAGGATTGACCTACCATTTTAATTTTTACCTTTATATTACCTCATATGTTCAACAGAAGTGACTGTTAGGCTGATTTGGAGGATGAAAGCCTGACTGTTGGCATGTTCAGAGGCAAACATCCATAAGTCCCCTTGTCAACCCCTGGCTTGCTGCCCCACTGGGTCAAAGGGAGAGACGACACCTGCATCAAACTCTAAAAACAGACAGGTTTCTACAGAAACACCACTACAAAGGGCTTGAACATGCTGACTCTCAATCAAGCCACAAAGAGATCTAAAGTGCTGACTCTCGATAATCAAACATCAGAAAAGAGGGAAAGACGACACCTGCATCCAACTCTAGTTTAACTGACAAATAATGTTTCGTTTTTCAAAAAGTGTTTATCATTGTTTTTTGATTGTTGTTATTTTTGTTTCATTATTACCCTGATCCCTCTAGTGGGCTGTTAAATCAATGAATGAATCATTTAGAGCAGTTTTGTGAACTGGATCGACTGATTCATTGCAAAGAATGACTCGTTCATGAATCAGTCACTGCTATTTCTTTCATGAATGCCAGGTAGGGCGAATTAGACAAACATCGGTTTCTGTCTAGACCTACTATTATGTGTTGTGAAGAATTGGATTATAATATAATAATTCAGTTGTTATTATTGTGTTGGTATTTTTGTTTTTGTTGTTTTTGGTTATCTTTCATTTCATTATATTGAACAGCTCAACTGTTTTTGAATTCCCCAGGATGAGTAAACGACAAACAAAAATTCTGGGTGAAGTATACCTTTAAGGTTTCGCAAATGTGCCATGAGTCACCTTTCCTGAGGTTTTCTTGAGTAAACAAAGGCACGCTCTCCACAGGCACCCACAGAGATAAAGTCATGGAGGAGTTGCATTTTGACATACAAATAAAGCTACTACAGACTAAACCACAAAATATAACAGACAACCGTTATACAACAGGCAATGCTGTGCATCACGCTAACACATGGAAAGTACCTTCAATAAACGCCAACAGCAGGAGCCTGAAGGAGTGTCTGATAAGTGACACACTCTTGCCTCACTCTTACCATGTAAGGCTGAAATAATAAGGGATTAAGACATATGGGAGAGGGAAGTGATGGGTAAATACATTCAGACAGAAGCCAGAGGATTACCTAGTCAATGGTATTCTGAACGAAAATAATTATCGTGGGAGCCACATGCTCCTTAGCGACCTCCAGGACTCGTTAATTAAGTACGCTCTTATCGCACATGACGGCTGGCCCAATGCCTATTTTCAAATAAGGCTCCTGCATACGTTTTTACATGAGTGACCTCTGAGGCAGTAATCCATTTTGAATGACTAAAATGGGTGAAATCAAGAGAAACGTGTGACATACAAAAGAGTTGTGTTGGTTTGTGTGAAAGGAATGTTCCAGATTCAAAACAAGCTCAACTCAACAACCACAGAAAATTGTCTTAAACTTGTCGCAAAAATCAAGATGTCAGATTTTGACTCAAGGTTAGGAGGTAAAGAAATATTTGTAAAAAAATATATGCATGAATAATGTTCACTATAGAGTGTCGCAGTCGTGACATATTTTTGCAGACCAACCCAGAAGCTAGCATTATTCTGGTAGGATTTTTACAATGGCTTTTGGATAATTTAAAAAAAAATAATCTGTGTGACCAACAAAAGTTTAGAATCTTTCATGTTTCACTCATCAAGATAATCTTCTTAGATGTACACAACTTATGAATTGACACAATTGTAAACACAAATGGCAGAAGTAAAAACTAAGCGTGGATTATAAACTACTCTATGGTCGCATTTAAAAAAAAAAAAAAAAAAACATCTTTGAGCTGGAGTTAGATGGTTGCCTATGGTGTTATTATAAACACAATGAGGCTGTGAAAGCGAGTAGATGAGTTTACCAGTTTGGTGTAATAATGTTTAATGTTCCCAACAACCTCTTTAGTCCCATTTAGTCACTTAATTTAGACATATGTCAAACACAGAAATATCTTCAGTTTGTGTTAACCTCAGACCAGGCATTAGTAAAAAAAAATAAAGACGTTGGAACCAGACATGCTAAAATATTAACTAGGGTTTTGATCTACAAAAATACTGTACCTAATCCCTGCTTCACCTCTGTAAGACCAATAACATGCATAAGGAAAATATACAGTGCCAATTTTGATGTCATGTCAACTTTAATGGACATTACTGATTTACTGTGAAAGATCAATCACATGCAAGTTATTAAAAAAAAAAAAGTTTTTCTTCATAATCTTTCATCAAATTGTAATAATTTGACTGACATTTGGCTGTTTTCCAATGTGTATCTGTTAAGAGCGCTCAAGCCTCATGGCTGGATATTCAGGTGGACTTCGCAAAGGTTCTTCAACGCTGGGAATGCATCCATCTACTGTTCTGTCAATACAAACTGAAAAGGCTGGCATTCCTTCCACCCATGAGCGTTCACAGTGTACAAAAGAGCAGAAGATAGAAAAATACTTCAAAGCGGCAAGCAGCCCCTGTTCAAAGTTACATCGGTGTGACTGTTTGAGATGAAGAGAGTGAGGAGTCAGTGCTAGTTGAGGATTACACTGAAGTTTAAAGCTACGTGCCTTTCTAAAGCCAACTGCCCACACAGTCACACATGCTTTTATGTGTTCATCTCCAAATGAAAGACGTCACCACACAATGGATTTCAATCGCTGTCACCGCTTGCAAAAACAAAGCATTTTCCATTTCGCCACCATGTTTCTGCCATTAAAGGGAAGCATTCATATGTTGGCAAAGCAGCAGCAACTTCACCACAAGTCACTCAACAGAATTTTCATTGTATCAATGATATTTTCAAAGATATGTCGCAAGATCTAAATAAGACTTGGAAGCGGGCCGCAGGGAATGTATTTGTTTTCAAACATGAGATGAACTGTATACTGTTGTTAGGGACACAGTGTTTGATAAGATTATGTGTGATTAAGCATGGCGATGAATGCCTGTTATTGTTTAGAGATTACTCAAATTACTCAAAGAAACATCTGTGGTACGTATAGAGCGCGCAAACTAGATAAACGCTTAGTCAGATTTTCATCGGGCCCTAAAATACCATCCCTTTGACTTGCCAGTTAAAAATAAACAAAGCCAAAGTTAAACTGTTTGAGAAGGGAGCGAGGGAATGCGAGGGGCTCTTGGAGCCTGACGTTGATCAAGAGAGAAGAATAGAAGTCAGTCGTTTTTCATCCGTAAGAATTCACAATAGCGATAGGCTTCATTTGTCAAGTGACAATCGGTTAAAAGCCACTTTAAACATGATACTCTTACAACTTAATACATACACGGGAGGTCACATAGACTAGCTAGATATAAACATCTTTTACAGCTGTGGCTGTCTGCCGGAGGAAGAAAAACAATCTGAAACTGCATTTTTACATTTTCTGAAGAAAATCTGAGGGCTGCTTGTCTGAACAAAAATCGCTGCCAGGGGTTTTTATGCGGTTGCTACGGTGTTCTTAGTGGTTTATATGAATTGCAATGTGGTCGCTAAGGTATTCTGGGTGGTCTCTGATATTCAGTTCCTAGATATGGCTCGAGTCCTTTCTTCATCGTAAAACTAAGAGTTTTTTTTGTTGCCTTTTTTATAGTCCATCAGGCAAAAAACGTATTAGTGTGATTGCTCTTTCTACAAAAAGCCACATTATTTAGGGAGGTATAATAAGCCACATACAGAGATTCCAGCAAGGAGAAAAAAAATAAAAATAATCTGGACAAATTCTGAAAATTCTACGATTAATCACTACTAGGTCCTGATACAAGGGTCAAATCTTCCAGCATTCCAGTTTGGATTCACACAAAATTCTCTCCAGCAATTTCACTCCTATGTTCCAGAAACACAAAGCACAGTGTACCTAGCGTTAATTTCGTTAACGAAAACTATGACGAAAAATGTTCATTGACGAGCTTTGATCAAATAAATGCCTGCCAATGATGTCACACCCCCTCGATTTCCAGTTTTGTTTTGTAGAAAACATGGAAACAAAAAAAAGGCGCGTTTAATATGTTGTGCATTTTATTAGACAGGTGACGACTGCACAGAGTAGTATTGTAACAGAACTTTCAAATGTATCTAGTGTGATAAAACAGCACAGTTTTTTTTTTTTTTTCACATACGCACGACCGGAAGGAGCGGAAGTGGCCAACTGTGGCATAATAAAAGCTCCGCTGCTTTTGAGCCGTGTATCGCGCTCATTCAGCGGCCTCGTTTCACTTCGACGGCTTTCAGCCTCACCCTGCTTCATTCTACTACCTTAATAAATCATTAGCTCATCCCTAAACATGATTTCTGCCCGAGTCCCGTCGAACTGTGTCAGTTGTGGGGATGAAGACCACAACTCCCATGATTCCACACTCTTTGTTTATTTTGAATACGCACCCTCTAGGGCGAAAAATTACATATTGTTTTTTTTTTTTTTTTTTTATTCATCAAAAATCCTGACAAAAGTGTCACAGGTTCCAAAATAATAATAATAATAATAATAATAATAATAATAATGATAATAATAATAATATTAAGCAGCACAACTGCTTCTATCATTGATTATGAATTAACATGTTAGAATGATTTCTGAAGGATCATGTGTGACACTGAAGACCGGAGTAATGATACTGAAAATTCAGCTTTTATCACAGGGATAAATTATATTTCAAAGAAAACTGTTAATTTAAAAGGGGTCATGTGATGCTGCCAAAAAGAACATTATTTTGTGTATTTGGTGTAATGAAATATGTTTATGCGATTTAAAGTCTAAAAAACACATTATTTTCCACATAATGTACATTATTGTTTCTCCTCTATGCCTCGCCTTTCTGAAACGCAACGATTTTTACAAAGCTCATCGTTCTGAAAGGCGAGGTGTACGCTGATTGGCCAGCTATCCCGTGTGTTGTGTTTGGCCGAATACCTCAAGCGTGTGACAGAGATGTTACGCCCCTTACCATACTGTGATGCCGTGTGTTCCGGCATGACAAGACAAAAAAAAATAAAAACCCATTATAAACGAGGCATTTGTTCCATCCAGTGGGGACATAATTACTGATTCTAATGACTTATACTGTCTTTTTATGCATTACGTATCGCGCTGCATAAACATAAAACCATGTCTACATTTGTGATCGGAGAAACGACAAACAACAAGCGCTACTCTACACTGCTCAAAACTCACGTTTGAATTATCAGTGGTAAATTGTTTAAATATGAAAATGTACTTACAGACTGTGAGTCAGAAGCACCAGACTGTCCTTGCTAAGTTGGAAGTGCCCTACTGTATAGAAACAGACACTGGCATTGTATGCTACTCTCACAGGAAACTGTCCTCATCCTCCACAAAATGCACTGCACACATCTGAATATTTGGGTTTAACTGTTCTGGAACAGTGTTGAACCACTGATTTCTAGTTGTGTCCTCTTTTAGAAGGCCAAACAAAGTAATTCTGCTTTCACAATGAAACACACAGCATCTCCACATGGCAGCGACAGCGAGAATAAATGTTACGCCTTTTTTCTTTGCATGAATGTTTGGGCGGTGTTATGCAAATCTTCCCAAATCGTGACGTAGACATGTGGGGTGTGTTAAAATGAGCCACTTTAGGTAGGAGTGGTTGACTCTTAAGGCAGATTTATACTTCTGCATCGGACATACATCATAGCCTCTATGCCGTAGGCTGTGCATTGGTTTTTATTTATACTTCTGCGTCGTTGTCCGCATCGATGTGCAGTATACCTGCAAACCGCTAGTCTGCAGTGTCCACGGGCATGCTGTTTGTGTAACCCGCAGTACCATGACAAAAGCCGAAGAAGCAGCAGCTTGTCGGAGAAGCATCAGCCATGACTGTGGCAAAAAAAAAAAAAAAAAATCAAAGAACAGATAATTTATTTAAAACTACAAAAAAAAAAAAAAAATAGAGAGACCACAACGGAACAGCAAAAGATGGCATTTTTTCAATCTCCATAAGAACTTGTAACGTACAACAAAGTAATGTAATGCTACGTTTTATAATAAATGATAAAACACTTGTTCTTTGCTTAGTTTTATTTAACATAAGAAGGTGTAACATTAAAATATATTAAAGTGCAAAAAACACACACAACACTCAAATACATGAGGGAGGGGTACTAGCAGACCAATCACAGCCCTTGCGGTCCGCGTAGATTTGATGCGCTGTGACATTTTTAGAGAGGTGCAGGTCAGAGTCTACACTGTAGCCTGCATGTACTACACACAACCTAGGGCATAGCTATGGCGTAGTTTCAACGCAGAAGTATAAATCAGCCTTTAACTTTCATAAAGAACATCTCTTTGGATTTGAGAGTTTAGTCTTTGCAACTTTTAGGGGTTGCACCGACTAATCGACTAGTCGACTAGTCAACTTCAATGCTCTGCCATTTAAGCTTGACGTCGACTAGTCACTGGTCCTATAGAGGGCACAACAGGATAAGAAATCTTTGAAGGACTTCCACTTTACGATCCATTTCTGAACAGTTAAAATGACAAATAAATGCATGCTTTGAAAGCACTCCACAAGACGTGTGATTATATTACTGGATGCTCGATATTGAATGGGAGAATGCACGTTTTAAACAGCCTATTTGTACAGTAAATTAATCTCCATTCTAATCTAATGCGCTGCTGCACTGTAACGCACACACATAGGCTACAGACAGATCGCGCGCACACAGAATCATTCAGTGTGGAAATGTATAAACACTGTTCTGTGATTTCTCAATAAAATAGCTTAGAAACTGAAAAGTTCAAGCATATATTTCTTAACTAGATCCCACAGCTTCACTAGTAGAGAATCGCTGCCAGGTAGAATTAATTCACACACGCAACGCTCTCACTAATGCATTCCTATGAATGTAATCTTTATTGTGCTACTTTATCTGTATCTGATTTAGAATGAGCTGTCGGAAATATAACGACCCAAAGACAAAAGAACTGATAAAAATGAGCTGCTATAGGAGCAGTAGCCACGTGGGCAGCGCTGTGTCATATGCCATAGCTATAATTATTTTTTTCATTAATGACATCATCAGCGACTAGTCGACTTCGATTCGACTTTACCGATCTTCTTTATGCACCAAGAGCTTGTAACACTCCAAAGAGAAAGAAAAAAATTTAAATAACATCATATGACCCATTTAAATTGCAGTAAGATTTCACAATATACTTTTTTTTCTGTATTTTTGATCAAATAAATGCAGCCTTGATGAGCAGAAGAAACTACTTTAAAAAAACAATAAAAATCCTACTGATCCCAAACTTTTGAGAGGCAGTGTGTATATGTGTGTGTGTGTTAAGAATATGTCACTGACACTGTGATGTAAACGTGGCACTAACATATTTATGGTATGAAAGTAAATGTATATGACCAATGGAAAGAGTTATGCTTATCTTTTCTTATTAGCAAGTAGTTATGTCAAGTATTTGGAATATTCCTGCATTAACTTGGCTGTCTAAATATTGCCCATTTACAACCATTTTTACAACCAAGAACCTACCTATTAGATTCCAGTATAGCATTAACGTTCAATTTTCCGCTTTCTAATTCAAAAAAGCTATTTAGTTACCTAATACTGCAGTTTTCATCAGTCATCATTCTCTGAACGTGGTTTCTAACATTATGGCAGACACACTGGAGCTTTCTTGACCCCTGATTTGGTAAAGGAAATTCTTCCTTCCATGAGATCAAAGCCAATGTATCAGAAGCCAGAGGGCAGATCAATTATCTGAGCACTTTCCACTGTCCAGCTTGTTACGATCAGATGTTCAGACAAAACAGGCTCTTTCAGGGGCAGGAGGGGAGGGGAGTAATCAAATAGCTCCTTATTTTTCTTCCTCTGCCGAGTCTCTTGCACATTGACAAATGTCACCCTGTAAAACAAATCCAGCACTGGTCCCCTGAAAGCCCAGCAGCTGTGCTGTATGGGAACTCCTGAGGCACGTTGCTGCCAGATTCGCAAACAGGTGTGCAGCTGAGGAAGACAAGTATATTGGAAAAGGGAGATCATGGGAGAAGCCACACATGCCGACCAAACGCCTTGACCATGATTACATGACAGACGAATGGGAAAAAAAAAAAAGAAACAAAAAACCCTCCTTGAGTAGCCGAGTCAACTGACTTCAGAGGAGAACAGAGTGCTTATGCTTGCTCTTTGTGTGATAAGAAATGGGATGGAGCCAGAGTCATTAAAACTGTGTGAGATAAGAGAGAGCTCATTCAGACGGGCCGACCCTTCTGATTAAGAGGCTAATTCACTAGATGTCAGTCAAACCTGGAAGGAGAATGTTTTACCACTCGCTAAAAACGAGACAAAGTCCTTGAACAATAAGTCCTTCAATAACTATTCCTAATCAAAATCCTTTAACCACAAAAATTCCAATACAATGCATTTTGTTGGAGGGCAATATTAACATTACTCTAAATTCATGAATGACTTCAAGTGTAAAATTCTAAAAATTCAGCACAGGAGGAGGCTTAACTTGAAATTGGCCTATGAAAACAACTGGCATCAATCTGTTTCAAAATTAGAGAGTGTAAAAACAGAAGAAAGAAAAAAAAATCAACAGATTTTAATGAGAGAAACAAGACAGTATAGTCACATACTACTGCATTTTGTCTTACCAGTTTCTCTTTGAAGACCATCTGTCTCAACCATTTAAAGTCAAGAGGTTTGAAAGCAGAGAAGACAAAGAGGGAATCTTTCTCATAGCGCTCGGTCTTCTGGATGGCCCCTTCGGGATAGGTTATCCTCAGGGTGGTCTTAGTACCTACATCCCTGGTGTAACCACTCACTGGGGCCTCGTTGAGTCTAAAGAATAAATATACCAAGAATCAGTGCAAATCAACTGCATGTGTGTCTAAAGTCCTTTTGTTTGTTCAGTGTATTGATTTGGTCATTAAAAAAGCAGAACAAGGTGCCTTTGAGGACACTCACCTTATCACAACGTCATATTCATCAATGCGGGATCCTAAAGACTTGTTGCTAAGGATACCGCCATTACCTACTATTATACATCTTTTACAACTCAAACTGCAAAGAGAACAAAATTGCATACATCTTTACAACCATAATCAGTATATAAAAAAAATTGCACAAGCATAGTTGCACAGTTAGGTCAGGTAAAAAAAAAAAAAAAAAATTATATACATGCATTATGCAAACATTGACAATCAGAGACAAACAGAATGTTTTATGCTTGAAAAAAAAAAGTAATTATACACACATATACATACAGTGCTTCTCAAAAGTTTGGGGTCTTTTTTTTTTTTTAAGCAAATATGCTTTCAAAAGGGACTGTGTAACTTCTGAAATGTGAAACAATCTTATTGTTCGGCGACAGCATTAAGTAAATTGGATTATCTAGATGGTTAGATTGCTATTTCAATAAAAGCTGTCCTTAAAAGTATAAGAATCCTGAAAAAAAAAAAACATTCACATCACAGTTTCCACAAAAATATGAAGCAGTAAATCTTTTCTCGTTTAAAATAAGAAATTCTTAAGGATCAAATTAGCATATTAGAATGATTTCTGAAGGGTTATTTTGAGTCTGAAGACTTGAGTAATGGATGCTGAGAATTCAGCTTTGCCATAACAGGAATAAGTAACATTAACATTAAAACAGAACTCAGTTATATTACATTGTAATATAACCCGTAATATGTGTATTTCACAATATTACTGTTGTTACAGTATTTCTGATAAAAAAATAAGTAGCCTTGATGAAGGCTTTCCAAAAAAAAAAAAAATAAAAAAAAAAAAAAAAAAACAAAGGAAATGAATGAATAAAAATAATTGTAACAACCCCAGACTTTTGCAAGATCGTGTATATAAAAATGAGCAGAACTCTTGGACACGGACCTTTAGGCAAAAGAATTTGTAGTGATGCATTTCAAAAGTCTTACCTATCTAAATCTGGACCCAGTCCATACTTCTTTGTGGTAGATAATATAACATCTATGATTCTTTCTGTAGAAAGATAAACAAGAAAGAACAAAGCCATGAAACAAAAACCACTCTAGATGGTTATGGCACTGATCTGAATCAAATGATTTTCTTCATCAATCATCCACACTCCTGGTGGTCTGATGGAGGAGCATGATTGTGTTATTCACTCCTGGAAGTTGTATTAGCAAATGAAAATAGGTTACTGACACTTTGAAAAAACAGAAGTGGAATGTCATTTGCAAACAAATAAAATTCCTGTGCCAGAGACTTTCAGAAAATTCACAGATCTGTTTGGCCATAGCGATCATTCCTCCGATACCATCGCAGGCATTCATGGCTGCCACACATTATGTCACCTGATGTCAGTGAAGACACCGGTTTTCCTAGTAAGGGTGCATAAGCGTGGCCCATTGAGTTGCCTAAAAGCATCAGTATGCATACTATAAAAGTCCAAAGACAGGAAAACAGTTTGGAAAAGAGCTAATTCAGTGACGTGAAATGTGCACACCCTTGCCCATTTTCCCAACATACGTTTTTGACCCTAACTATAATCCAATGAACAAAAGTCAAGAAGGCATAACACAGAGGGAAACACTTTGGGAGGTCTGCTAGGCATTTTGCAGTACGTGTACGGCACCAAATGTACATCTGTACATAATTCTTTCTTTTTTTTCTTGGTCTGGTGGTTTGAAAGCATCTACCTTAATAGCTACCATTACTGTTTCTGACAACAAAGAGCTCACATGTGAGCTTATCTTTTTTATTGGCATAGACGCTATGTTATTGGGAGACAAACATAATAGGATGTACCGATGTCGTCCTTGTGATTTCAACAATACCGCATGTGAGAACCTTCTGTAAATTGATTTGCCCTCCATAAACACAACAGTCGGTGTAGTGCAAAAGATAACGTAAGAGCTTAAAATTTGTATTGACCCTAAACTGTAACCTTAATGATTAAAAACCATCAGGGAGTAGCCGTCATTGTTTGGACAAAGCGCTGACGGCTCACATCAAGCATCACCATGGACTACATAAACAGTGGCGGGACCACACTGGAATAAGAAACGAGAAAAAAAAAAAAATATATATATATATATATATATATATATCACCGTTTCAGAAAGAAATGGGAAGAGCAATAGGTTCAAATTGTTTTGAGATAAACGGCATACACATTTCAGCCAAGTATCACTCTTGGCAGTTAAAACAAACGAGCCCCTCATCTTTAACATACACTGTTTTGGCAAGTGGAAAATCACGCTCTGAAATACAGCAGAAATAGTCGGGTTTGATGCAAATACAGTACTTTTAGGGGCCATATCACTAATTCATCTGGAGTGTGACCTCTGAGACTTCGAGTCACATAATGACATTTCTTTCATAGGATGTTTGTCAAAAATATTATTTTTTTTGTTTAAAAACTGATCAAACACACTCATAAACTAGTTCAGTATAATTCATTGCGAGTATTAGAGGAACTTCACTGAAGTAGCCGAAAGTGACACTTTATCCTGAGTCACTGGAGACATTTAAGAGGCTACTTAATACTGTAAGGCACTTATAAAAGGCCAAACTTACAGTCAAAACAGCCCTAATGGTTTATTCTCTTTTGAGGTATTTGGTTCTCCCTTCTGTGAAGGATGTTGGGATTACCCTACGGACCATGTGCAATGCTTTGACTGGATGTTTTCCACTGAGGGCGATGTAATCAAGAGCAGAAATCACAAAGTCGTAGGTGGCCATAGGGATCGCTTATATTGGAATTGGTAGTGCAGAAATAAGACATCTATTTTTATGCCTTTCTGGCCCACAACTTGAGAACCTTTGTCAAGCTCTATTCAAGATCCACACGTATCAACCTTTCCAAATGAATAAAGTTAAAAGTGAAGTCACGCTAGGCTCACGATCCATGCAGCAAACAAAAACCAGGTGTAATGTAAACATGGGACCTGCTCTTTTGAAAGTCTTTATGTGTGTGGACACGGCAGGCCTTAACTGAACACAAAGGTTACATTCAAGGTACCCTTATGTGCCCGCTGCCCTCAAGTGCTGGAACATTTGACAATGTGCTGAAATCTAAGATGTAATCATCTTTTCAGACAGAGGGGAAAAAAAGGCTTCAAGCAGACAACGGTGGATTACATTAACAACCAATTGGTTTCAAGAAACCGTTGCCTTATCTACAGGTCTTTTCCAAAGGTCTCATTCTCTTTGATACATTCACAAAGCTCAGTAGAATGAAGTTCTTGTTCTCTGTTGAATGGAATAAACCCCCACATCACTGAAGTACATAAATGTCTGCCATACTGTGCAATGCATCTGGCCACGTACACACTAAGTCACTCCTGAACCTGTGGTGCAATGCTTAAACATAATAAGAGTTTGGCATCCTAAAGCTATAAAGAAACATGCATGCCAATAGATTAAATCATTTGGAATTTATCATTAGAATAATTTTTAGGACCAGTGCATTATTGTCTATCAAGCCAGGGCTCTGAACTGCTTCAAGGAACAAAAACATAAAACAAAAACAAACAAAATTAACAGGAACATAAAAAATGGAAACTAAATTACATTTAATCATTTTATCATCCCCTCTGACATTTTAATTTGGCAAACAACCAATGGTAAATTGAAATGGCACAGTCTATGCAAATGTGATGCATCCAGCATGACTAAATTGCCCACACTTTTTTTTTATAAAACAAAAATTGTTACCTGCATGCATTTGGGGTGGGAACAGAACAAAATATAAAAGTTGTGGACAAAATATAATTTTTTTTTTTTTTTTTTTTTTTTTTTAGAAAATTGAGAAAGCAGGACTAAAAATAAATAAATAAATAAAAAATAAATCCGGTGTAGTCCTCAAAAGTGCTACAGACTGATTCAAACTTTTTTTTATTTTTTTATTTTTTTTTATTTAAGTATTCATTAAAATAACTGGTTCATTCATTTCTGGAAACAAGAAAGCATTTGGACAACATTTTGTTGTTAAGGGGCAAAGGGCCAGATTTACTAACAGCTTGAGCCAGTGCAAACCGTCCTTTGCCGATAAAAGACTACTGTCAGGATTTACTAAAGACGTGCAGTGAAGAATTTGCACTAAAAAGGCGTGGACAGTTATTTTTGAGCCTGAATATGCATTTGTAGGAGTTTTCCTTTAAGATGCAAAATTTATGTGAGGAGAGTATTAAAAAGAATCACGCAACAGGATTTACTAATGTTTGCCCTTGTCAAATTACTGGTATTTGTGCCATTATTTAACGCCCAAAAAAAGCATGTCTTAAAGCAGGTGGTAATTTGCGCTGCTCTTGGTAGATTGCGCTGGTCAATATGGAAGGCTGAGTCTGTGTTCTTTAATGTGTGCATTGTTAGTAAATCACACGCAGAACCACCCCCCCAGTCTAAGTGTTTATATAACTACACTCTAATGCTTAATTTGCCCCGTTTAGTAAATCCAGCCCAAAGTCTGTGATAAATTAATTTTAAAATGGATACATACCTTGTGTTTTGAATCCAAATGGAGGTAAATAGTTTGTAACTTTTGCAAGTCGCTTAAAGTTTCGGTCCAGAAACATGGAAGCTGGCTTATTAAACCTGCAAAAGCATAATAAATATAATATAATGAAAATTACCAAGGACAACTAACATTCAGAATAATAACTATTTTTCACATAAATTCTATTTTAAATTATATTATTCATTCAGCAAATTTTGCACAGTACCAAAAATGTCTCCATAGCAACATGTCAATTCCATATCAAAAGGGCTAATAACATATAGGCAAACAACACATTCACTTCCCGGACTTCAGGAGGTGGGGAGTCAAAAGGGGCTTTTGTCTGTGAGAGGTCTCACTTTGTGTCTGCTTTGGCCTGTGGTTAAAGTTTAAAACAGTGTGGCTGAACCAGCACCAATCAATCACAAAGCCAGGCCTCTGTTCACCCCTTCTCGAGAGGAGTCAGGGGATACCCTACCCGGAGGCCATTTCCCAGCACACTCCTATCTTAAGGCTAGATGTGCAAACGCAACGATGAATGCCTGGGCCTCTGACCCGCAGATCCTCACTGTCATTTCTTATCTACTCCGCCTGCTACCAAAGGGCATTTCTACAACATTTAAAGCAATCCAAATGGGAAATCTCCAGGAAGTGGAACACTGAGCCGCTCAAAGGTGCCGGTAGGCAGTGTGAACTTTCAGAAGCCATCAAGCAACTACATTTTTCAAAAACTAAATCCTTTTCAGGGGTCATTTAATGATTCAATTTAATAAGAACCGAGTAAGTCTCAGACAGCAGATGCATTTTCTACAAACATGACTCTTTTCTGCTTCTGGAAGTGTGGCCACACGATGGATGTCTGTTTTTATGACCCTCCCAACTCAGCAGGGTCATTATTCATTTACAAACATGAGGTTATTGGATCATTTTTCAGTTTTTTTCCCTTTCTTTCTCAGGTCTTTTACGATTAAGTTAGAAAATTGCAGTAGATTGGTTTGGGGTGGGGTGGGGGGGGACTAACAAGGAGAGCTTGTCGAGAGGTACAGAAGGTTTGAAAAAAATTACGCCCCCTTAAGAAAACTCAAAAGACTAATCATGGGTCAGTAAAGAGAACAGACGGGTCATTTAAAATAAAGGTTGTGCTTTCTGGGGGGAAAAAAAAAGCAGAACCGCTTTCCCAACAGTTCTTTCCAAAGTACAGAGTGGCACAAGTTCACAGCCTTTTTAGTAATGGAGACCGCCAGTTGCTTTTAAACCACCTTAATCCACAACAATGTCCAATATGTGGGGAAAGTGAGGACAAAGATGTCAATTGAAGAAAATGTCAAAGAGCAGCGACAGGAAATAAGTTTAGAAAATGAATGGGAACACAATTGGCAACGGTTTAACAGTCTCTGATAAAAGTGTGTCTATTTCATGCGCTAATTGCTTAAGGCCAAAGGATGTCCGACAGTGTCAAGAAGAAAGGAAAAAACGTTGCATCGGATCCTCTCCTTATATCACCTGATAAAGGCAGACAAAGCAAGACCTTGCTAAAACAAACTAAGATTAATTAACTTGTGGCTTGTGGGGTGCGGACTAACTCCCATTATAAATAACTGGTTGAGAGCTTCAGGCCTAAAGACAGACAGGCGTCTGCTTGTTATAAAGGGTCCTGAACAGGAGGCCTGTGCACATTGTGCTCATTTCCTCATGGCTATCTCTCACTGGGGGCTGTATTTTCATAACCGCCCGCTCAAGTTCAACCAAGACATTTGATTTAAGAGTCCAATACAAACAATTTTGGGAAAGGAGTGGAGGTGTTGAAAATAAAGTGGATTCAAGGGGTAAACTAACAGAGGGTGGGATCACATGGCTTCAGGTGCTTTCCTACACACGCAGTGATTCCCCAATAAAATGTAACTCCTAAAGGGCGAGACCAGTGATTGCCCAAATGATCACATGCTTAACATGCCAAGTGGGTATTAATTAACAGGACCATCCCTACTTTATGCAAAAAAAAAAAAAAAAAAAAGAAAAAGAGGTTGACGATGGTTCAAATCCATATTTGTCTATTCAACGGAATTATTTACTGTGAAAATGCACGGATAAAAGTAAAATTATACTCCGTGACACTTAAATTTTAGTCTTAAAGTTCTTTATCCAAACACGAGGACACAATTCTGTTGTCTTAGAAGCTAAATAAAAAAAATATACTCTTTATACAATAAAATTCAATTAATTTTACATTAGTTAATGCATTAGGAATCATATCATCTTTTTTCAACATGTATTAATCTCATGTTAATTTCTACATATACTTGCATGTTTTACAAAAGTTTTATGAATTAACATTGTTGTATTATCAATGAATATTTATAATTATATAATTATTAGTTAATTAACAATTAAATGCTGTATATTGAATGTAAACAAAAACTTTATTGCAAAAAGTTACTGACTGCAACTTTCAATTTAAATTTTTGTACAATACCTTTCTCCATTTTATACATTCAAAAATGACATAAAAAGTTTCAACCGTTATTTAGTTCAGATTCTGGAAATATCTAAACTGAATCAATGTATCCTAAACATCATTATAAATAATTTATCACACAAGAAAAACGCTTAAATATTTGTGTTGTAATGATGTGGCAGAAGTGCCTTTTGACCCCAAAAGATAAACAAAGACCCTGAGAAGCTTGATCCATCACACGTGTTAATTAGAGGCACATTGTAGACACCGTTAACACATATGCGGTTAATTGGGGGCTTGTTAAAAAGTTTCAGGCACCAATTCAGTCATTGCTCTGTTAATGCTTGTGCTGACCCTAGAGACATAAGGACACACCAAAACTACATCTTCTGCAACATGAACTCGTCACTGTTGTTGTCAAAATGTCTTTATTCTCTCTTCTTTAAAATGTTATTCCATGAAATTAATATTTTTGTTTAGTCCGTTTTTGTTTAAACCAATCCAGGGCAACCATCTGACTTGGACTAAATATTGCTGTTGCTATTGTGTGATAGTTGCTGTTTTGTGATAGCTGCTCAAATCCTTTCCAAAATAATCTTGCTTGATTGGTGGAAAGGCTATTTCTAAACAATCATATGGCGATGAAAGAAATATCCATGAACAAACCAAACCGTGATGCTTAATGTTTATCATCGCTGGGCATGCTGTAGTGGAAAAATTACTTGTGCTAACAATAGCCAGCCTAAAGATGAGGGAACAATGGAACACGGACGCCAGCAAAGATGGAAAGTTCCATCAAAGGCCTGTGACGTCACCGAGGGTCGCTGAGTGCTGTGTGACATCATTGAGGGTTGCGGAGCGCTCTGAGGATTTAGTCAAACTGAAGAAGTTGACTCATTCGGTCCTTCACAGTGGCTGCTTGACAGGGCTTTCTCCTCTCAGCCGCAAAGACAGAATCACTGTCCACGTCCAAACTGAGATACAACAGGCGCACTGTGGAGCTGGCGAGCAAGCGGAAGTGGTTGTTTGTTGTGGTAGGTCACAAATTAACAAGGACTTAAAGGATCAGAGGAGAAGGTTTCTGTTCAGTAAGAGATACTATGAGACTGGCCTCAGGGGCTTCGTAACGGAGAAGTGACAGTGTCTCTCGAAGGGTGACGGGCGAAACCAGGGAGAGTTGAACACATGAGGAACTTGGTAAATCAGAGCTAAAGCAGTAAATCTTTAACAAAGCAGTCGTCAATTCACAGAGTTTGTACTTCATTCTGTTGGCTCAATATCACAAAGCCTCGCAGAACAAAAGCAGGTTTAAAAAAGGCACACAAGATTCAGCCAAAGCCTCTTTGTATTCTTCTAAACAAACTTCCATCCAACTTTCATCTTCAAATATCCTTCCCTTGAAATATGAAATACCTTTCCTCAAAATACAACCATATCTAGCATTAAACCAATTTATAGACCTCAATGCAAGTATCAGAATTTTTTTCTGCTATTCAGCTTTTTAAGAAATTATTTATTTTATATTTAGACCTTTTTTATGTTAGAGAAAACATCTATCAATAAGTTTATTCTAAAAATTTCAACATTACCTAATGTGTCTTAGAGAAAAACAAAACGTTCCAGTTTGCAATGCATCTGTTCATACTTTGGATAGATAGCACTCATTTTGGCTGCTGCATAGCCGGGTTTGCAGGATCCTTCACTAAGGTTTCCGTACTTGTACACCAACTCCGGAGGCCTGTAGACAGTTAGAGAAGAGAAGAAAGAAGAAATTCATTTTAATTAGACAGGAATATCACGCAGCATAACTATGCTAAAGAGTAATGGTGAATCTGAGGTATATTGTTTTTTTCTAGCCTGGCACATGATGGATGACATCTAGAGCAGGATGTGATGGATTACTTTTGAGAAACTCAGTTTATCGCTGATGTGTTAAATAAATGAAATAGTCAAACAATAGGAATGCAACACATTTTGCTGGCTGCACAAACAGTGAGTGTGTTTATTTCATACTTTTATTCTGAAAGAATGTTCCAAGCTCAAAAAGCACTCTAAAAGACAGCATATTTGACATGATGTTAACAGCACAGAAAACAATTTTGACTTGCCCATCAGTTTTTTTTTTTTTTTTTATAGGGGAAAAAGGCAAAAACTGGTTACACACTTACAATGGAACTAAACAGGGCCAGTGTTCTGGGTTGTTTAGAAGCAGAAATGTGAAGTACTTAGACAAATTATTCCATAAAAACTGTTTATTATTCTATGAAGCTATGAAGTTGCCTACTTTTCTAGATGAATAAACATCTGGTTATGCGTGACAGAAGTTTGCCTCAATACAAACAATGCTTAGACAGAGTTATGCCATGTAAATAGTGTAATATTAAAAAAAAATAATGTTTATTGCCTTCATTGTAGGTGCCTTACTTTAATAATTTAGTGTTTTTGGTCCCACTTTATATTTGGTGGCCTTAACTGCTATGCACTTACATTTAAATGAATCATTTGATACAATGCACTTATTGTGTACATACATGTTTTTACATTGTACTTATATTTAAAAATACCTGTATGTAATTACATTTATAGTTACACTGTTAACCCATCCTTTACAACTTAACCCACCCATAAACCTACCCATACCACCAAACCTGTCCCTAGCCGTATCCCACCTCAATAGCAGCAAAAGTCTTTTGCAATACAATATGAACACATTAAGTACATTGAACTTATTTTTACCACCTGAATTGATCAATGTAATTAATAATTCTGAAGTAACAGTAAAACATTAAAAATCTATGATCTCTGAGATTAAATTGTTAATTAAAAAGCCACAGATTTCAACACCAAATCACACTGTCCCACACTAAGCACCTTTTCAACGGTTAAAATAGAAGCCACAAGACACTTATTTGCTGAAGCCTTCATTTTGATTAAGTGGTTGGCCCAATGGGTCAGTGTCGTATTTTGCTGTCGTGACAGCTCTGAGTCTTTAAGCAGCAGAGAGGACGGTGGATTGAGGCCAGCTGAATGATGAAGTGCACCACACAGACAGTTTTTGCTCACAGCGTCAATGAAATCTAAACCTGTCGAAGGCTTTGCTTATTGTATGTGTGCATGGTGTGGAGAGACATGTCTTCTCTGATACTTAACACGGAGAAATTAGGGCGAGGTGAGAGTCTGAGAGTTTGGCTGCTTCAAAGATGAAATGTAAACATATACCTACCACACACAGACCTATAATACATCACACCTTAACACCTCATACAAGGTCAGTGGAAAAGATTGCACAAAGACACTGATGGTACTGAATGAGGCCAAAAGCCTTTATTGCTTTTGAGACTTTTAAGACTACTTAGTACCCTAGATTTTGTTTCTATTTATATTTCATTACTGTTACAACCACTTGATAGATTACAGGTTCAGTAAGATTTTTTTTTTTTACAAATATTTTAATTCAGTAAAGTCACCTTAAATTGATTAAAAGTGATGGTTAACACATTTATAAAATGACAAAATTTTTCTACTACACATATACGATATTCTTTGGAACTTTCTATTCATCAAAGAATCCTGAAGAAAAAGTTTCCACTAAAGTAAAGTGCAGTAGTGTATATAACTTTTGTTGAACTTTTGTGTAAAGGCAATTTACTCTGGAACAGCAATAACATTCGTATCTTTAGAAATAAATTGCTTGCACTTAAGGATGACTGAACAAAACTAGAGCATAAGTAATGTTGTGAAAAATAAATAGTTAAATCATTAAATCATGAATATATTTATATAAATATTTATTTTAAATAAACTGATTAAATAATTCAAATGAATTAAAAAAAAACTTTTGAAACTGGTTAAAGTAAGTTTTCTATCTATTGGTGAAATGTATAAGGAAGGAATACAGAATACTTACAGCTTTGTGTCCAGATTCAGCAAGAACCCTTGCTTATCAAACTCTGCAAAGAGAAATATAACAATTAGCATTAACTCATAACATCAGTCAAAAAAAAAAAAAAAAAAAAAAAAAAACACCTTGTAGATCCTCTCTTGTTATGCCTTCATCCTGTCAAAATGCATGTATAGTGCATTTTGAGACAACTAAAGATGTTAATGATACGTTAACATTCATACAGATCTCATAGTTATGTCAGCATCTAAAGGATTTTAGTGTATGTAGAAGTTGCAGCGATATTAGATCAAAGCAGCCAAAACATTCCACAGTTCAGCTGGGAAAATGTGTTAAAAAGCAGCTGTCCACCTATGCAGGCTTCATTAGACCATAGGTGTCAATGTAGCGAAGCCTTTAAAAAAAAAAGAGAGAAAAAACAAAAGTGTGAGTGGGGGGAAAAGGTAAAAGCTTTAAAAACCAAAACAGATTGCTATGCATACTTAAGTATGCCTACTTCATTTCTTCAACAGGTTTGACTTTTAGCATGCTTACGGTGATAGCCAGAGCAGTGCAGCTAAAAACAAACACACATTTCACAAAAGACCAATAATTTACCAAGCAGACTGAAATAATGGGCTCAGTAAAAGGACTGGTGAACAGGTAAATGTGAATCAAAACATGACATTACTTCAGCTGCTACATTCTCATTAGCATCAGCATTGCTTATCAGATGGCACTAAGGCATGGAAAGGGAGAGTTTGAGAACTCCACTGATGCTCAAGTCTCTAAACAGATGCTGCAGAATGGAGAGGAGGAACTGGTTAGAAAGTGACCACTGCTGAAACCAAAAGGAACGTTTAGCAGATGCTATTATTCACAGCAACTTGAAATTGGCCATTTGCTATGACAGACCCTCCAAGTGTGTCTTAACTTGGTGTCTTAACTTAAAGTGTGTCTTAAACCCTTTCAGACGGTGGCCCAAGTCTTTGTTTACAGTTTCACAGGGATGTAAAATTGGATTTTGCAGGGGAAAAAACACCAAGTACACACAATGGGCCTCATTCATTTAACACGAGGAGAATTATTTTTTTAACATTCAGAAAGCTGAAATTTTCAGAATTTTCAAAATGTTAGTTGGTACAAACACACACAAAAAAAAATGTACACTTGCTCCCAACCACATATAAATAGTGTGTAAACCACAAAACATTTTGTTGTTGTTGTTTTTTTTTGTCAAACTGATGACACTGCATTTTGATAAAACTATATGTAATAATATTTCACAAATTAATTTATCATATAGTTTGTTTGTTAAGATATTAAGGTTAAACTAAGGTAAACGGAGTGTAACCTTTGGTTAAATTTGGCTTGCTATCTGCAGTGAAGGAAGTGACCTCATCTCAAGCTCAAATAAACCCCCATGCTTTACTATTGTTTGGGAAATGAATATGAATGGCAAGATACTTAAATTATGTTGGTAGAGTTAAAACAACTGATGTCAGAGCAGCTAATTGAAAAATGGTTTCACACCTCCCAAAACTGCATTTAGGAATTTCATTAAGTAAAATTAATTAGTTATATGCAAAATAAAAAAATACAATAAATTGCTAATAAAAAAAAATAGACAGCCGCATAGCATGCTTCCTTTTGATTGCTATATGAGCACCAGTAGTATCCACATGTTTAACTAATCTGAGGTATACAATGTGTTTGTGAATCAGGACGAGAGTGTTTTAGCTTTTCCCATTTTGCATGCAAATTACTTCAAATTTACTCATATATTTACTAAAATTTCAAGAATGAGGTCCAATGTCTTTAAAGGTCTGGTAGGTCTAATATGGTTATGACATTGACAGCCTGCAAATCACTGTGATTTATATGTTGTACAAGTCTTTGTAAAATGAAAGGTGAAAACTCATTATACATTTATAAGCAACACATTATGCCCTAGGCATAAAGACATTCATTCTGAGTTCTGAAGGCTAAGATGTGGTTACTGGTACTGGATGCGTCTCCATGACTGTATATACTTACTATTTTTCATGGGAATATATGAGGCAATTTGTCCCTATTAATCCCTATTAAACACTGTTACATTTTAATGGATTTACTTAAAATAAAAAAATAATATAAAAACATACATTAACTATGAAGTATTTCAAAAATGATTTTACTGTCGGTTTTAAAATTGAAATTATCTTTATCGCCACATTAAAAAAATAAAAAAAATACCACATTTTAAATAAGTTTCTCTTGGAGACTTTATCACCATTTCATTGTTTATACTTACACTGTTCAAATTCAACTCAGTTACGGAAAAAAATGATGTTGGTAAAAAGCGCAGGAATACTGATGGTAAATAAATTCACTGTCTATGGTAGTTATGGACCCGATGCTTTGGGCCTGCAAATGTGATTTCTTGAAAGTTCAGTAGTAACCTTTTCAAATAAGACGGGGAAAAACATTTCCTAAAAATGACCCATGTACAGTATCTTTAGACCTTTTCACACCAAGTGTGACATACAAAATTTTGAATGGAAACAATTGACTCTTATGCAGCTATTCACAACTTTTGCTGTCAATATTGTGTTGTGTGGTGAAGATTTTTTGTTTCACCTGGTGATGAAAGCACACCGACCAAAAAGATCTGAGTAATATTGATTGCATATGCACTACCATTTAAAAGTTTGGGGATGGTAAGGTTTTTTTGTTTTTGTTTTTCCAAGAAGTCTCTTATGCCCATTAAGGCTGCATTTACGCAGCTGCTTGTGTGTAAAACAAATAAAACACTGCAGTTATTGTGCCTAGAAACAATAACTAGAAACTTGTCAGGCATACAGCGGGGCACCATTCAGGTATCCATTTTGGTCAGTGTGAGCTTCGCTGTCATTCAGCTCCACCTGTTGTTCTGGGACAAATTTGCTTTATTCTCTTGACAAATATTTGCTGCACTGTCAGTGTAAAAAGACTTCATTGGCTTGTTTTTTGTTCCTTTTTGTGTTGCATTTGGTGTGAAAGGGTTTTTTCGTGTGTAATGTATTGAAGGACATTATCTCAGGACTACCCGGCCTGCTGGGGTTCTCATGTTGACCAGAGTGCACTCTTTGCAGTGAGGCTGTACCTGAGCCTACTATTCGTCCCACGGAGACAGGGCCCTCCACCACCGGCTCTGAAACACAAGACCATCAGTTAGGCCCGGTGGTTCTGTGCTTGACAATTTTTTGGAAACTTCAAGGCCACGCTGAATGACCCTCAGGCCAAACCCACAAAGCCCAACCTATTCAAACAGTATGAACTAGAAAGCTGCATTAGCTCCAGGAATTACATGAGGTTGAAGAAATATTAGGACGCCCATCACCGTAATTTCCAGCTGATACCACAGGCTGCCTGTGCAGTAAAACTGATTATCCCAAAAAATTAAAAATAAATAAAATAAAGCCCAGATGGATTGAGCGTTAAGGATGTTAGTGCCCACCGGCGAGCCCATTGATTATTTCACCAGTCCCCAATAATTGTCACAAAGGAAGAAATAGTTTCTACCTTTGGTCACAGTGGTTTTGACAGTGGTTTTGACAGAAACACTAGTGACTTTACTGACTTTTACAGTGGGCTCCACACCTTTATCTGTGAAATAAAAGAGTTATAAATTAGCAGACCTCCTAAAATACTATATATGAAAGTCAAACAGCATGATAATGAGGGTAAACTTTTTCAACATGTGCAAACCAGAAAAACATCAGCATATAGTGCTTTCAGAAAGTTTTCAGTTTTCATGCCACAGAACGTTTTTCCAAAATGCACAAAACAGATTTACAGAAATGTTATCAGTCATTTGTAAGACCAACTTTGACAATGACGAGAGCAAGTCTTCAACACTACATCTTGATTGCGCCAAAGCAGCATGTCATCTCACAATATTCATTAACATGGACCAATCATCTGCCTGATTAAACTTAATTTTTTTGCCTGGGTTATTTTATATTAGCACATTTTATACAGGCATACACCTTTCTAAATAAAGCCCAATTTATTTACCACTAGTGGAGCTTTATAACAGTGTCATGGCATCTTATTTTTAATACATTTCCTAAATTTACAAACGTTATCATACTGCTATGCATGGCAGTTATGTGTTTAGGCTACTACAGCAATCAAACCAACAGAGCGCTGGGTTCTTGCCCACTCTTTGCCATTTATCATCAAAATAGGGTTGCGTTTCCTTCCCTCATACCCTTTTCAGAGCCATTTATTGTGATTTGTCTTTACAATGTGTCCTAAGGTGCCTTTCATAACAGGGGTTAGGTTCAAAGAAACCCATCCCAGGTTCACAAAATTTTCCAAAATAAACTGGGCGCAGCTGTCGAAAACTGCCGTTTATAATTAATCTAACTTTTTCCACAGAGATTCAAGATACCGAAGTCAGCGAATGCAAACATGAATTGAACAAACTGAGAATAACTCGCCTGGTGAACACTAAATAATCTCAGAGACTGTACATGGGGAAGGGAATAAATGAAGAAGCCTGCCAGATCCATTTCCTCAGCTGTGTTTCTGAGGGCCAATAAGAAATCATTAATCAATAAAACTTCAAAATAATTGCAGTAACCAAATAGTTATTTGCTTCATCACTGCCCAGTCTCTTTTCCACAAGGAATGAAAACATGTTCTTCTGTCTTATCAAGTAGAACATCAATCAAATTTCCACTATTTACACATTTCGGGCCCCTTTGCATATCAGGAACATAGGGACCGTTCTGACTTGTCTGCACCAGGACCGACCCGTTTTCCAACAGCATGCTAAAGTACTTTAGTGTTGTACATGACAAACATCCTCCTGCTGTGGTGAGTGTGGACTGAAGGCACTTTTCCACTATCTCTTCTGTATGATTGTCTCCTTTCGCCCCCTAGTGACAGTTGCATGAAACTTTCAAATTGGTAGTGGGGCAGCTTATAACTCTTAAAGATATTTGTAAAAAATCCCTGTCTGAAAATAACTTGCAGAACGAAGGTCGCTGCAAAAGTGATTGAGCACTGTTGCAATGTCTAATAATATCTAATATCTAATAGAATCTGCAATCTAACAATCACGCAATATACTATGCTTAAACTTACAGTGATGGTTTTATCATCTTAGTGTTGTTTTTCTAAATGTTATTAATACTAGTTTTGCTAAACAAGGTTTTTAGAAACAAAAATCGTCATTGATGACTTTTGTCTTTTTAGGACTGAAAGAAAGATTTGGCTTGCTTCGAGAAGGGAGACAAATGCTCACCAATGTGAACATGCCTCCAGTGCCCACTGTGAATCTGACCCTGTAATGTGGTGCTCTCCCTCCCTCTAGTGGCTAAAAAATGTTGCAGTGATGTTAAAATGTAAATGCCAGTATCTTGTTTTGGGATTCACCTAATAAATAAGAGAGCACTGTAATGGAACAACATAAAAAGACTGGCCATTTAACATTAACATCTCTGCAAGCTTTCTATAGACAAGTACAAAGTCTGTGTCTATATCCCACAGTATGTCTCTACTCTTGATGTCTATAAAGGTAAATAGAACTTGGCACTACTTATTTCCAAAATACAAAAATGCTAAACAAAACATAAAAATAAAAAATCTTCACATTTATTTAAGTAGTATAAATGTGAAGATAAATGAGGGATTAAAATGTATATCTTCAAATCAATAACAACATGCAGTAAACACTTCATCACATTTCATTACTTTTCCAGACACAGCAACATGTCCCCCTCTTCAGCTTATGATAAGCCAAAACAATCATTTGGCACAATAAAGAAGTTTCTAGATAACATAATTGGATTCACTCTTGAAACTCTTTTCATAAGGCATACTTGTCTCATGTAAAGCTTCATCTAGTTCAGGCCAGTTACATAAACATAGACATGATGTTAAGACTGTGTCTTAAGACCTAGTTTGATCAACTAGTTAGCCAACAGGTAAAGTTTTACTTTTCTGATTAAAATTTGGCCAGTCTACATTTTCGTAACTGACTTTAAGCAGTTATGACCAGTCTAGATGAAAACAAATTAGATTTAACATTTTAAGTTTATGCAATTATGCAAAAGTATCAGCGTTCACACACTTCACAATTGGATTTGATTCAGCAAGTTATAGAGAGATAATCTGAAATAATCTAAAACTTTGATCAACAAGGAATGTGAAACTATTTAAAGATGCTGCACAAACTTTGATTCACCAACAGGAACAGGAGGGTATAATGACCTGGCATCAGTAGCACCACTTGTTTCATTCTGGGGAAATGTAATCATCAGAGCCACCCTAAACTTTGCTGCTGTCAGCTAGCATGTTTTCTATTCCTAATTAATCAACTTTCCAAATAACCAATTTTTTTTACATAATTAAATTTTATAAAATAAACAAAAAAAAAACAATAAAAAAAATTATATATATATATATATAAGCTATATATATATATATATATATATATATACACACATACACACACTACACACACACACACACACACTACACACACACACACACACACACTACACACACACACACATAGAATCATAATGTACCCGAGTATACGGTAATGACAGATGTGACAAAAAACTCCAAAGATACCTTATTTCAAAGCATATGCTTTTAAAGGGCATCTATTATGCCCATTTTTACAAGATGTAATATTTGCCTTGGGTGTCCCTAGAATGTGTCCGTGAAGTTTCAGCTCAAAATATCCCACAGATTATGTATTATACTATCTGGAAAATTATAGACAGCAAGGGTCCAAACACATTCAAGGCACAAAAAGGTACCAACATGGACAAAATAGTCCATGTGACATCACTGGTTCAACTGTAAATTTTATAAAGCTACAAGAATACTTTTTGTGCAAAAAAAAAAAAAACTTTTTACTAATGACTAACTAATGACTTTATTCAACAATTCTTCTCCCCAGAATCACCCTCTGCCTCCATTATGGCAAGTACCGCGACGCATACCTATGCTTTCCTTTGAACGTAAACAAGGCATAGCACATGCATGTTCTAAGTCAGCAGCATCATGTACATGAATTGTTTTTGTGCAGATCAAAGCACGCACATGTGTTGTGGTACTAGAGTGACTGGGAGAAGAATTGTTGAATAAAGTCATTATTTTGTCTTTTTGTGCACTAAAAGATACAGTACAGGTCAAAAGTTTGGAAACATTACTATTTTTAATGTTTTTGAAAGAAGTTTCTTCTGCTCATCAAGCCTGCATTTATTTGATCAAAAATACAGAAAAAAAATGTAATATTGTGATATATTATTACAATTTAAAATAATTGTTTTTAAAGAACATGTGATACTTTTTTTTAGGATAATTTGATTAATAAAAAGTAAAACAAATAAAAAATAAAAAAAGAAGCTATGTTTTTAAAATATAAATATTTGTAATAACAATATACACTACTGGTCAGTAATTTGGGGTCAGTAATTTTTTTTTTCTTTCTTTTTTTTTTTATTAAAACCAATACTTTTATTCAGCAAGGATGTGTTAAATTGATAAAAAGTGATAGTAAAGAAAATATATTATTAGAATATATATTATTAGAATGTTTTTTTTATTTTGAATAAATGCAGTTCTTTTTAACCTTTTATTCATCAAATATATTAGACAGCAGAACTGTTTCCAACAACTCATAATAAATCAGAATATTAGAATGATTTCTAAATGATCATGTGATAGACTGGATGTTACATGTGACACTGAAGGCTGGAGTAATGATGCTGAAAATTCAGCTTTGCATCACAGGAATAAATTATTTTTTTTAAAGTATATTCAAATAGAAAACTAATATTTTAAGTTGTAATAATATTTTACAATATTACTGTTTTTTCTGTATTTTTGATCAATTTGTTATATATTGGAGTTTTTGCAAAATTGACGCGTTTCCATTAGGCGTATTTTCAATTCGCAATTTTAATTTGTGTAATTTGAAAGGTAATGGAAAACACAGCTTGTGTCTGCAGCCATTTCCAAACAATGGAAATGTGTTTGGTAAAGTAGGGCTACTGCTGTACACAAGACAACCCTCTGTTGTGTGGTCAAAAGAGTGTGGAATACAGCGACTGAAGGACACTCTAAACTGACATGCAAATGCAAATACACATCTGTTCTCCTGCCATAAATAAGTCAACTATTATAACATCTCCCACCTAAACAATCTCAAAGAGAAGCACAGTGAGCTGAAGCTAGAATAAACTTCAGTTGATTATCCCTCAATAAAACTTGTGTGGTTCCGCGGACCAGCTACAAAATAATACCTGCACAAACATTTGAACAACAAATATTTATCCACGCAAATCCCTACCACGCCTCCAAACCATTTACACAGACTTAAAAAGGAGGATATTTGAAAACATTGCCATTAGCAGTTTTCCAAATTCTCGCCCGATTGCTAAATAAAAGCTGAATTATCCACCTTGAGAAGAGAAAAAAAAAAGAAAAAAAAAAAAGACAAAAACGTGACCTCTTTGAAAACAGTAATGCAAAACTTGTGAGCCTACACAAGACTCATCTGACCTAAACAACCTGCTGTAATACAAGCATGCAAGCGGACTGTTAAGATTAATAATTTAACTGACAGAGGGTCTAACAAACAAACTGTGGCAAACATACATATTGACAGACCAAAAGGCACCCACGTACGGAGAGGTCACAACTTGAAAGATAGATGGCAATGGGAGGCAATACTCACGTGGCTTCTGGCCCCATACGTGCAAATGGAGCTTCCCAGAAGAGTAATAGATGAACCCCAAGACCAGCATGGGACACAGGACGAACAGTAGTTTGTGTGCAGGCTTCATGTTCCTCAACCATTCACATTGTACCGTGTTGTTATATCACCTAGGAACAGGACAGAAAAATCCAGGGAAGCTGAATCACATGTTCACAGCATGCAATGAAGCAGACAGACTCCCATAATTAAAGGGACCCTAATATAGCTTTTACATATTTAACTTCCTTTAGTGAGTAATGTTGCTGTTTGAGCGTGAGAAGGATCTGCAAAGTAGCAAAGTACAAGGGGTGAAGAGTGATGAGCCACCTCACGCCCGGCTTTCCGTTACTCAGAGATGCGCAACGCTTCTGCTGTGGATTCATTTGGATCTATTTTCATTTTTTGATATAAAGCAAAAATAGACAATAATGTCTGAAATGTAAGTCACTTCATATTTACTTCTTGTTTCTAAACTGTACAAAAATCAATTTCACATTTACAATCTGATATTTGGGAGAAACAGCTTTCCTCTTTCTCTCATATTACTTAATTGAATGTAAAAAACAAGAAATCATACATACAAAATTCACTGGTCACTGTCAATGCGTGAGAAAACAGACATGTGGAGTGAGTGTGAGAATAGTCCTCATTGTTTGAGTCTCATTCTGGGACTTAAGTCCCTGGGTGGTCCAAGCATGCGTTTCTACAAGTTAATACAGTGTTGTGTTGTATTGCATTTTGTTAAAGGGGTCATATGATGCGATTTCAATTTTTCCTTTCTCTTTGGAGTGTTACAAGCTCTTGGTGCATAAAGAAGATTTGTAAAGTTGCAAAGACTAAAGTCTCAAATCCAAAGAGATATTCTTTATAAATTTAAGGGTCAACCACACCCCCCCTAAAACTGCTTGTTCTAACATGCCCCCACATCTCTACGTCACTATGTGGGAAGATTTGCATAACGCCGCCCAAATGTTCACGCAAAGATAGAAGGCATAGCTTTTATTCTCTCTGTTGCTCCAGCTGCCATGTTGTGAAGTTGACGTGAAACTGTGTTTGTTCTTCCAAAAGAGGACATGACTAGAAATCAGTGGTTAAGTTGTATTTCAACACTGTTCCAGAACAGTTTAACCCAAATATTCTGATGTGTGCTCCGCATTTTATGGAGGATGAGGACTGTTTCCTGAACCAGTAGCCTGCAATGCATCTGTGGCACAAAGGCTGTTTCTATAAAGTTGGGCAGTTCAAATTTTGCAAGGACAGTCTGCCGCTTCTGACTCACAGTCTGTAAGTAAGTTTTTCTCATATTTAAATAATTTGCCAATGATGATTCAAAGGCGAGTTTTGAGCAGTAGAGTATACTTGTTGTTTGTTGTTTCTCAGATCACGAAGGTAGACATGGTTTTATGTTTATGCAGCGCGATACGCAACGCAACGCGTAAAAATTGTTTGAAACGGTTTGCGTCTCCAGTACGCACTAATCCACAAATAACTTATTTGGTTTATAAACGTGCCTTACACTCCCTCTGACGCAAAATAAACCAATTTCCTGAGTTATTCAGTTACATTGACTGAACTGCTAAAAGAGAACCGATGATGGGATGTGCACGAGCAGAGCAGTTGGACTGAGTCTCGTGCTGCTGGCCTGGAAGACGGCATAATGTGTTAAGGGGCGTAACATTTCCGTCAGACGCTTGAGACATTTGGCCAATCACAACGCACTGGATAGCTGGCCAATCAGAGCACACCTCGCTTTTCAGACTGATGAGCTTTGTAAAAATGGACGCTTTTCAGAAGGCGGGGCATAGAGGAGAAACTATAATATACATTATATGGAAAATAATGTTTTTTTAACCTTAAACTGCATAAACACATTGCATTACACCAAATACACAAAATAATGTTCTTTTTAGCAGCATCATATGACCCCTTTAAGAGTTCGAAATTTAATAGAGTCTGGGGTCGTGTTAAGTATTGTGATAACACCTACAAATGGAACTCACACACTACATATAAGCTTGCAGGTGTAGATGTTTGTGAAAGGTTTTCTCTGTTTTGGGATGGGATTGGTTCTTGTTAAATTAGACCTTATTTACTACAAAATTTGTTAATACTTTACTACAAGTTAGGGATAGGTCATTTTATTATTCATGCAACAATACCGGTTACTGTAATAGTTTTCATTAGTAAGCATTGCTATATGATTTTTGTCTAGTGCTCTTATGAATGTTTTGGCATGACTTTGTGAAAGATAAACTGCTACTTGTTCCAAAGATCTGTGTACTAGTGTTTTTATGCTACTGTTTTTTGTTTTTTTTAATAGTATTGATACCGTTTTACAGATAATTTTTTTTTGGAAAGATACTGATACTGTCATTCAGCAAAAAATTCATTATATTCATTTAAAAAAAAAAATGCAATAAAAACCTTTATATTGTTAGAAAAAAAACTATATTTTAAAATGACATTTATAAACAGTACAGTTAGTTAATTTAAAACTTTAATAATATTTCACAATCTTATTATTTTATTGTATTTCCTAACAAATAATTGCAGCCTTAGTGACCATAAGAGACTTCTTTCAAAATCAAAAATTGACTGACTTTTGATTACAGTGATCATAGCATAATGCATTTGGAAACAGAATAAGTTACTAGTTACTATGTAACAAGAAAACTGAAAAAAAACAACAACACACAAGTCTAAAAGAACATTTACTACTTTATGTTAAAAGGAAAAAGCTTGTAATATTTAGAAATAGAGAATACAAAAGAAATAATAATAATAATAATTATAAGTAAAAAAGAAAGTAAACTGACCCACCATCATTCAAGAGCATGATATAGCAGCAACAGGTGTAACAGGATAACAATGCACATCATAAATAATAATCAATTAAATGTGTTCTTACTGCAAACTGTATCACAAAACCACCAACAACATAAGTAAACATCCCCAAAGGGAACAATCTCACTAACTGATGTTTAATGTTTGAAGTTAGTTCACACAGGCATCTCAGTACATTACCAACAGGCATAGTTCACCACATTAAGTAGGGTCCTATGAAAAAACAAACAATTTAATTAATTAAAATTTTAACAATAATTGTGGCATATGAAATGCATTATTTCTTTCAGAACTGTATTGCACTGTATATCATTAATGTTATTATTACTTTTATTTTGGCAGGCTATAGTCAAGAGCCTTGAGTTTCTGTGTGTATCTTACGATAGTTTTATCACAGAACATGATGAAATGCTCGTCAAGTGAACTCATTCACACAGAGACACACAACATGCGGACTTCATATTTAAATCACAGCCTTTATACGGTTTAATATTCATAGACACTAGTCCATCCATACTGAGATTTAATTCATTGTAAAGTGCTAGGCCTACTTTTCTGTGTTGTTTGCAAATTCCATTTTTATGACTGGATTCAGCGGTTCTGTCTGTTTTTCGTATTGTGGAAATTGTAGGATCCTAATGAACATGTTTCAATAACATTTGAGAACTATTCCTTTTACTTCATACACAAACCAGCTCTCAAGACAAACAACGAAACAATACGTTTTGGCGTGTCAAAACAAAATTTTGTAAAAGTAATGACAATTTTCTCACTGAGATTTGGAGCTAAAAAAAACACACACTATAAAATGGTCAAGGTGAGGCACATTAACTTGCTCTCAGTAGTCTATTCATAAGATTCTATATTTTAATCAGTTTCAGGGATATTTGAAAGAAGGGATTCTGTTTATTTTAACAGCTTCCAAAGCTTCCAAGAGTTCAAATATACAATATTGTTAACTAGGTCTACATGTTTGAAACCAATTTTATGCCACCTAAGTGTAGGCTAGCAGCTGTCCCCACACATTGTATTCACACCAATAAACCAAGATTTGTCTCACCTGGATTGTTTTGAGTATTAGAATTATCTATAGTTACAACATGTAAAGCATAGTCATAGATCAAGAAGTATCCACTGCTAAGGGGCATATTTAACAGAAATCACTAACAGTACCTCAAACGTTAAAATATTTAAGGTCTCTCACACTTGAAATAGTTAACACTGGGTAATTCTAAACCCTGATTCTGGAATAGCATATTTTATGTTTCACATTACTCATACTTTAACCGGAGTTAACAAATAATCCTGCTTATTCATAATCTGACGTGTGACTCTATACATTCCTAAACCCTGGGTTACTGTTCTTATTTGCATATGTGTCAACAGTCATGACTAGCAACAAATTCACATTTCAGCCACATTGAGAACCCAGTATCTATAGGATTTACAATTTACTGAAATGTATCATGTCTCATGTAATCACTCAGTCAATATCTCAACCATCGAAAGATGCCAATAAAACAGCTTGTGATCAATACGTCACTTAACGTTGCATTTACCCCAGGCAAGTTATCTAGTGTTCACGGTTAGTTAGTTAGTTATAATATATAACTGGGCTACTGTACATTTTTTTATGACTGCCATATTCTCAAGTGTTTTCCATGCAAATTAGGTGCACGTTTTTATCATGTGTAAAATTACTGTTTAGCGGATAAATGCAGCTTGTTTTTTTTTTTACTCCAACAATATACTATAGGCGTACTATTTACAGAACAGTAATTTTTCATACTCAATGTGCTGTTGTGGTAGGCCAGTTTCAAATCGCATATTTGGCACACTGTCTTTGTCTTGTCCTCAATCAATTTAAAGGGGTCATATAATGCTGCTAAAAATAACAAGCATGTGACTGAAATATTACGCCCCTTAACATATTGTGATGCCCTGTCTGGCCGGAGCGATGAGACATAAACATAAAACCCATTATAAACAAGATTTCTAGTCGTGTCCTCTTTTGGAAGGCCAAACAAAGTAGTGAAACAGCATCACACACCGTGGCCTTGAGTGAGCGGTTGCAAAGACTAAAGTCTCAAATCCAAAGAGATATTCTTTATAAAAGTTAAGACTCGTCCACAACCCCCAATAACGATCCAATTTTGTGAACGATCCGTGCTGGTCTGAGGCCTAGAGTGAGCAGAGGCCGGCTTGAGAACGGATTCTACGAAGGAGCAACTGATGAAACACTGTGCAAAGTTGATGTATTTCCTCAGCGACCAGCACGGATCATTCACAAAATCGGATCGTTTTTGGGGGTGTGGACGAGTCTTAACTTTGATAAAGAATATCTCTTTGGATTTGAGACTTTAGTCTTTGCGACTTTACAAATCTTCTTTATGCACCAAGAGCTTGTAACACTCCAAAGAGAAAGGAAAATTTTAAATTGCATCATATGACCCCTTTAAAGTGCTCCCACACAGCTGAGGTCTTTTGATTTTTTTTTTTGTCTTCCGTATTATCTTATTTTTGATTTTTTTTCATGGGCTATTCATAAGCCGCTTTTCCACTATCGGGTATAATATCAATAAGCACAAATGTTTCCTCCACAGACCAAACTGTCTCAGACATTTTCTTCTTTTTTATATTGAATGTAGCGTAGCTGTTTACTTGGCTGTTTGATCAAATAGCATGCTTCTGCTTATTTAGCCAGCTACGGTGAAACTGGTAGCTAGGCAACAGAGTGGTAACGTCACGCACATGCACTCTAACAGCACCGAGAATGTCTAACCGTGCTGAGAATTCCGGGCCAAGAACGGTTTGTAATCGTGCAGCACGGTACCATGCTCATGTGGAAATACAGCTGTAACCGTACCTGACAGTTCTTAGAACTGTTCAGCCCGATAGTAAAAAAATGGCTATATTCAAGAGCGAATAAGAACTGTTTCGCGGGGCATCTGAGGTGTTCAAAACAGGTGTTTAAGACAGCGTGAACAACGAGTTCACATGTTTGAACAGACACATACACAGAATTATGTCAACAGTACCCATCTCGACAACCATTCTCGAAAAACGCAGTCGGTAATGTTTAAAATGGATGTAAACAGCTGAGAAAGAAATCGGATGTGTATCATTACACTGGATCCAGGCAGTCGGTTTTAAAGGGACAGCAGCCTATAAATACGTGCTGCTGAATATTTCACTAATGTTAATCAAACAACAAAACAGCTATAACAAAGATTAATCTAAATTTAATTTATACAGTGAAAACTATGCAATGTTATTTTACACTTAATTATAAAATTTTTGTACCTAAATAATATTGTTTACACTTGCCTTTACTCATGTTTGAACTTTCTCAGACTATATTTTTTGCAGTGGTATATGAAAAAGTACTTAAAGTGTATGGAAAGCAAAGTTACAATGATATAAAATTAGTGTCATTAATTAATTAATTAATTTATTTTTTGTGTTCACACTGATGTTAAAATTACATTTTCTGATTTGTAACATTAATTTTTATGTAATGCTAAAACACTGCTGGTCACTTTCAGAAGTTATAGTGATTCTTTCTTTTCCGAGAAAGAATGTGAAACAAACTGCTTTTATAATTTCATTTTTAAACATTTTTAAATATAATTTAAATTGATTTTACACACTTTAAGCAATATCGTATAGAATATCGAATTTCACATTTTTAACAAGGTATCGCATATCGCATTTTTCTTCAATATCACACAGCCCTGCTCTGGAATAATCAGTTTGTTAAAAGTGGAGGCCTGCAAGTATTTTGTCTGTTCAGTCATTCTGCCACCATTTATTTCAAACCTTTAGTTGTTTAGCACAACATTAACACTGCTTTCTTCTATACAGAGAAAATGAACAGTGACCTAGTGCTTTTAAATGCATTATAAAAGTAGTCCATACGACTCAAGTTATATTTGTCATCTGAAGCCATAGGACAGCTTTGTGTAAGAAACAGTTCTCAAACATCATTCATGTCTGTTTACGCATTCAAATAGGCCAGCAGGGGGAATATTTTCAGCAAATACCTTTCTTCATAACTGTTCTTCACACAAAACTATGGTATGCCTTCAGAACACTTGGAAAATAGTCCAGAAGTAGTATGAGCCAATTCCATGACTATCATTTATGGTTCATTTTTGGAGCTTGACTGCTACTGGTCATCACCCCCTTACACTACACATAAAGTAGCATGAACATTCTGCTAACCACTCATTTGATGACATGACTGAAAAACGTACAGGTTTTCAACAACACAAAGTTAACCCATGGCAGCCTATCAAAGAGAATGGAAACAATTCCTTGTATGGTGAAAAATGTAGCACCTCAAGGTTGATCTAAGTCTGTTACAATAAAAAGATCAAATATGTTATTCTCAAGAGTATAACGATCATTTAAAACAACAATACGTGCTATAGAGATGTTCTCCTGTATGAAACCTGAAAACCTAAAAGTCAAAGAACGCATGCAAATAAATTTAAGCCTTTCCCCTAGAGTTCGCACACGAACTACGAACATATTCAACTAATATCTGATAACCAAAAAGTGCGACAACACATTTTATCTTCATTATGTTGAGTACATCTGTTGTTAACAACTGAAAACATAAATACTTTTGTGAAATGCTTTGCATTAAAAGTATAAATAACACTTGCCAACTACGTTGCCAAAACAGTGACATCAAAACATTCTGGCTTAACTATCTATGTACACTGTGTGTGGACAGTGTAACTCACAAAAAAAAAAAAAAAAAAAAAAAAAATTCACTCCATTAGTCTAATGTAACGTGGCGTTTTAAAATCTGAGACGCGAAAGTCCAGATCCATATGCTGAACGCTCATCTGGCTATTCGGTTCTTCAAAGCACAAGTGACTTGCTGCCGAAGCACAAACAAATACATTTTGATAATGTTTATCTGTCTAAAAGTATGCAGACTGCTGTGTGATAATGGGACTGTGATGTCCCGATATGTTCGGGGACATTCTAAAACGCTTATCGTGAAATACGCTTAACGTGATATTATTCACTTTATATGTGGCGTAAGGGCTCGCTCTTTTGACAGTAGTTAGTGTTTATTTCAAGTAAGGTTTGACAAAAAAAAATTGAGTTTCGTTACGTACGTTAAGCGTTTTAGAATGTCCCTATGTTTGCTTTTCTCAGACTGAGAGCGCAGGCAGGCTAACGGTTTACACTTCTCTGTACTTCACACACAAACCAGCGGGCTGCTCTCAAGATAAACAACACAACATTACCGATACATTTCGACACGTCAGACCACATAAAACCGAGTGTCAAAGGAGGACAGTTTCAATCTGACTAAAATACATATAATGGAAAATACGAAGGAAGCGACATGGATTATGCGTTTAGGGGCCTAAAGCAAAGCAGCCTATTAGCGCTCATTCAGCTAGCCAGCCACACACAAATACAGTCCAGACGGACTAAAACTCATTCACAAGAAAGCAACATACGATACTCTTTTAAAAGCATTCATAAATTCATACATTCAACGTTTAACACAGCGCTGAGTTTGTCTGTTGCGCGCAGATTGAATGGCAGCTCTATGGTAAAACAAACGTCCGGTAGAACGCATATAAATTTCCATATAAATCCCCCCTTCCATCGGTTTCACATTACCTGTCCCCACCAGTCGTCAAAATCCTCAGGTTAAAATGTTATCGACCACATTTTTCTTCTCCTCCGCTTTTATGGGCCATCCTTTTTCGGTAACCAAAAATTGCGAGGATACTTTATTACCTCCTCAAAGCAACGAGAATGAAGCTGCGTGTTGGTTTATTTAGGAATCACCCTCTCTCTCTCCCCACCGTTTTAAGTAAGTGGGAGGTCTACAGACAGACCTCAGCACGGACGTGTCTCAAATTCTAGCGAGTCGACTATTTAGACGGCATTGTAGACGGATTACAAATTCGCAATTTTGGGACATCACCTAGTTTTGAAATTCGGATGTTTGACTGTCCCAACACCCCCACCCCGAAAAAAAAGGAAGTTTGGACTATTAGGAAAATTATTACATTTATAGCTGAATAGGCTAGCCTACAAATGTTACAAATAAATATATACTATTTCGTTTCAAAAATAATTTTCCAATCGCTGCAATAGCCTACATCTAATCACAGGAAACATTTAAGTAAATTAAACTGTAACATTTCAGACTAGAGCATATCACGCCTGCATGCCGATAGTAGGCCTAGCCTATGTGTAGTATAATCGAAGTGATGAAATCCGAAATGAAACGATACTTTGAAACGTTAAGGCTATTGTTCAAAAGAACCGATTCGCAGAAATGACTCGGACTTCCCATCAACTAGTTAGGCAAATCGCCTAATTGAAATAACTCATTTTGTTGTGCCTCCGGTGAATGTCACATGTCGAGTGCTTTGAATATATGTAGTGTTATCTGGCAGTTTCATGACAATGAATGCATCTTTTCACAGGCATTTTGTCTTTCTCACATGACAGTCTGTCGTCGTCAGCTAATGTATTATATCTTTGCAGTTTGGCGCACATGATCGTCCGGTTGGGCTTTTATAGGCTATATGCAGTTGAGCAGCATTTTAGTTTCATCATTGTTTGGAGTAGCTCTACAGATGGTTTAGACCTTTTTTGTTGGAAATACCAACAGAAATATATCTATTTACTTTTAAATGTATTACATCTGGATTTATTTTTTCTGGATTATGGATAAATAGCATAAATAGAAGACAATAAATAGTGATAAACTCTTGTGAGGTGTGTAAATAATTTATAATTATTATTATAGTCCCCTGGTTATCTAAGTTAATGTTTAAACAATCTTAACCCCTGTAAATTGTGTATGTAGCAGTTAAAACAGGTATTTTCTTCTCAAGACAGTGCTCTACTTGATCTGCAAGTATTTTTCAGTGTTTGATTGTAAACTTCTATTACATTAAACAGGCAGCTCAACCAAAAAATTTAATTCTGCCACCATTTATTCACCCATGCCGTTCCAAACCTAAATTACTTTATTCTTCTATGAAGAAGTTCAGCAGAATGTTCATGGGTCTTTTGCTCATACAATGAAAGTGTATGGTGACCAGGTGCTTTTAAATGCACCATAAAATGAGTCCATACGACTCAAGTTACATTTGTCTTCTGAATCCACACGATAGCTTTGTGTGAGGAACAGCTCTCAAATGTCATTTGCATTTGTGTTGACATTTAAATATGACAGCACGGGAATATTTTAGGTAAATCACATCTGTTTTTGTCTGTTCTTCACACATATATATTGTGTGGATGTAACGAGTTCAGAAGATTTGGAAAATAGTTCAGGGGTAATATATGCACATGAATGATTTTCTTTTATGGTTCATTTTTGAAAAACATGAATGATTTTCTTTTATGGTTCATTTTTGAAGCTTGGCTGCTCCTGGTCAACATATACTTACATTGTATATGGAAAAGAGTAGCATGAACATCCTGCCATCTCTCCCCTTTTGAGATGATTGTACAAGTTTTCAACAACATGAGGGTGTATGACTACTGTAACATGGAAGCGTGTGACAACAGGGTTGAGGATCCACTTGCAGGCTTTATTAAGATATTGGTTGCACAGACAGGGTCAGTCATCAGCAAGCACAACAACAGAGGCAAGGCATAATCCATAAACAGGCATAAGGTCAGGGTAGGCAGAAAATGATCAACAAACAGTCCACAATAGAAAACAGTCCAGGGATCAAAACTAGGCAAGGCAAGGACCAAGACAGAAAAACAAGGAACACAGAATGGCTAAATAAACAGGCTAACAATAATAAGCGATGTGTGTGAGTGTGAATGCAACCTTTATAGTCCTCCTAATGAGACAGCTGCAAACTGATGATGAGTTCTGATGAGTCCAGGCAAAGGATTACAGGAAATGGAGTCCGGTGTGAATGGTAAAGGTACGGGATGGAGTGCCCTCTGTAGGAGTTCATGGGCACTTTAGCTGGTGATCGTAACAACTACTATCCACCTAACTACATTAATTTAACTCATGTCTGCTGGGCAAACAAAATGGGAGTGTATTTATTTTTTGGGTATTCAAAGACTTATGATAAGTCAAATCTGGTAAGTTTGGTTGATATGAGTGCAACAATCACTCAGATTTTGTTTTGATTTATGATACCTAAATCCAAATCCACAAAGAAATTATGCAAATAAATATAATCTGGAAGATGATTGCACCTTTCACAATACATATAGTGCTAAAACTCAGTTTTACAGAAAAATTAAAGAATGAGATTTATGAGAATTGTGCACAGTGCAATAGGTTGTTGGTTTGATCCCCAGGTGAGGCATGGACTATTGCCACTGGCACTGAGGCCTGGATAAAGCCACATGACACCAGATTGGCCCTAGGGGAATTATCCCTAGAACGGATACTATATGTTCCTCTGGATAAAATTGTTTGCTACATGACTACTTACAAGAATAAACAAAAAAATGTAATGTGATATTTTGTGTTCTAGGTCAATTTACCCGGTCCAGTCTTATTGTATTATGTACGCACAACACATGCTTTATGTTGAAGATTCTGTACTCAGACTCAGTAATGCAAATTACCATCACAGAATATGTTGAGCTCTAAAGGGCTTTGAAACAAACGTAAAGGGTGGAATACATGCAATTTTTGCAGTCTGGATGAGACAACGCTTGTTGCTGAAAGGCAGGGCCTATCTGCAGGTTTTGGTCAGTAGGAGTTGACAGATTTCACAGTAAATAGTGTTATGTATGATGAGCACAGACTTTGATTTCTTATCTTCAGACCATGCTTCCTTTTATTGGGAGGATATTAAATATTTCCTGTTTTGAGCCAACTTCAAAATTGTTAATTTTCTTAGAATATTGTTTTTAATTATCATATTTTACCATCACATTTGAATATTAGGAAGTTAATAGGAGGTTAATCAGATGCCAGCATGGACATGTTATGTGACATGCCCTCATCTTCTAAAACCATGAGCAAAACTTTGTAAGGTAAGAAAAATAATACAACCTAAATTAAATATGGGTTTATTGTTGAATATAAACATAGTTTGTAATAACCACGTGTTGTGTGATGCTTTGTTGTAGGCAGACAATAAATGTTAAATCAGCCAGGTACTGCTTTATGATTAATGACTTATTAGTTAACGTAAATGAAATAGTTATGCTTGCTAGTAAGGGATCATTAATGATCCAACCTCTGTCTCATATCATGAGAATATCAATGATCACAATGGTCAGAAACCCTAACTTTAAATCATGTCTTGTGGGCTATTAGCTTTGTGGGAGTGAGCAGAGGAACTTGCATTATGGGAGGGAAGGCATTTAGAAAAAGGTATGGGTCACACCCTTAATGACTTCCTGTAGAGTAAGTTTAACACCAAACATTACATTTTGTGTGCTTAACAGAGACAGCAAATTTAATACTTTTTATTTTTGGAATATTAGACGTAGAGAAGAATATAAGAAGTACAAAAGACTGGTATAATATAAACAGTGTTGGGCAGTAACACATTACTTAGTAACGCGTTACTGTAATTTGATTACTTTTTTAGTAACGTAGTAATTTAACACGTTATAATTTTCAAAATAGTAATTAGAGTATAGTTACAAGCCGAGGTCTCTACAGTATACGTTACTGCCGTGTTACATTGCTGACAGAATGCAGTGTTTTATAATCTAGAGATAAAAAGGATGTAGTACACACACTGCCGAGTCAAGTGCCAGTGGATTAGAGACCTGCTCCCACAAGACGAATCCTCTCATTATAACACACGAATTGTAGACATTATGAAAGATTCATCATGCATATATTTATTGTGTTACAACAGTGATTTGTGAGATTGCGATTAACTGAAATGTCTTTTAGAGATTATAAATTCAGCGCTCTTTGCTGGCATTCTGCCAAACCATGCACACAGCTGCCGTTTGCTTCAATTAAAAATAACTGTTCGGTGAATGTTGATGCTCTAATAACAAATATTTATCAGGAGCGTGTATGCTGGGATTTCATAAATTTCTTGGAGAAAAAAGTAATGTAACTTGATGTTGTGATTAACTGAGATGTCTTTTAGAGATTCTAAATGCAGCCTCTTTGCTGGCATTCTGCCAAACCATGCACACAGCAGCAGCATGCTTTAGTTAAAAAATTTAGTTAAATTTATCTGGAGATAAATTATCTGGAGCAGGAACAGCAGAGTGGTGCAGGTCGCTGCGCAGGGTTGAGCTATCAGGTTAGAGTTATTTCACACTGGCACAGACCCATGTGTTTCACTCTCCACGCAGCTCTTTGATCTGCCAAGTGTACTTACACATGAGGATCAGCGCCCCTCGTTTTTAGAGCAGCTCAGTCCTACTAAGGGGATCGGAGCAGAATGCCGTCACCAGTGATTTCAATATCGCTGACAGCTTCGAGTTCAAGTGTGCTGCTCGGGCCACGCCCACACTGAGGTTGCATTCACTGAGACAGACAGCTCTCACTACGAGAGTTTGTGTCTCTCTCTGCTCGCTCACGGTTTTCCTTCTTCAATGAAGGCGGCCCGCCCCTCCCATTATCTGCTACGAGTGGATTTGAGAGAATACACGCTGCACCTTTGATCTGCTTTTACATGTAAAGATCAGCAGTACCCCTCTTCTAATGAGTGGTTTGATCTTTTTAGGCAGACTGAAGGAGAATGCTGTCACTAATAATATTACCACTGACCACTGGCGTGGTTCCCACCTTGGTTCAGAGCAAAGACGCACATGTCCTGCACTCTGAGGTGATGAATTTACTGGCAAAGGTACTGTAGAAATGGTCCCGCCAGCTCAGAGTGAGTCAGGCTTCTACAGCCGTTACTTCTTTGTCCCCAAAAAGGATGGCAGCCTCTGGCCCATCCTCAATCTTAGGCACCTGAACTGCGCTCTCGTGAAATGGCCATTCAGGATGACTACTTTGAAACAGATCCTGTTGCAAATACACCCAGGGGACTGGTTAATTTCTCTGGATCTGAAAATTGCATACTTTCACATCCAGGTAGCCCCCCATCTCAGACCATTCTTGAGATTCGCCTTTGAGGGAGTGGCATATCAGTACACGGTCCTGCCCTTCGGACTGTCCCTTGCTCCTCACACTTTTACAAAGTGCATAGATGCGGCTCTTTCCCCTCTGAGAAAGATGGGAATCCGCATTCTGAAATACCTCAGTGACTGGCTCAAGCTAGTATGCCACAGATCCCTTTTCCTCAGCCACTTGGAGTGCCTGGGACTTGGGGTCAATTTTGCCAAGACCTCACTGTCTCCCGGCCAATAAACCTCATTCCTAGGAGCAGTTTTTGACTCAGACTGCATGACTGGCCATACAGCATCCTTCAAATTGGAGCCTCTTGCCCTCTTAAAGCATTTCAAATGATGCAAGACCTCATGACCGCCACATCAGCGGTACTACACCTGGGCCTGCTTCCCATGAGACCTCTTTAGTACTGGCTGAAACCACAAGTTCCACCCCATGCGTAGCATCCCGGATGCCTTCATGTCAGGTTGAGCCAGGCCTGCGTGGCAGCTCTGGACCCTTGAAAGGAGCCCCAGTGGTTCAAGCAGGGCGTGACCATGGGCATTGTTTACAGAAGGAAGGTTGCCTCGACAGATGTATCCAACACAAGTTGGGGAACTTGTGAGGGCAAACCGGCCTTCGGTTCCTGGTCGGACACAGAAGGTTGGCTAAACATCAACTGGCTTGAGATGACGGGAGTATGTCAAGCCCTTCAGACCTTCTCCCCTACCTAAAGGGACACCACGTTCTAGTCTGCTCAGACAGCATGACAGTGATATCTTTCATAAATCGCCCAAGGCAGGCTCACCTCAAAGTGCCTTTTCAAGATGGTAAAATGCCTCTTGGAATGAGTGCATCTCAACCTGCGGTCAATGAGGTTAGCACATGTGCCTGGTGTATTGAACCAAGGAACAGACATGCTATTTCAGAGCAATGTCCCCTAAGAGGAGTGGATGCTCCATCCACGGATGGTTCAGAAAATCTGGGAGATCTTTGGCAAAGTAGAGGTCAACCTCTTCGCCTCAAAAGACAAGGCAAGGCAAGGCAAGGCAAGTTTATTTATATAGCACATTTCGTACACAATGGTAATTCAAAGTGCTTTACATAAAAGAAGGTAAAATAATCATGAAGAAAAATAAGAAAAAAATCTAAAACAAGCAATTTTAAAAACATAAAACAAGCAATTTTAAAACATTGGAAATTGTTTAAAAATTGACTTATTTAAAATGAATTTAAAACAGTTAAAAATAGAAAATGATTTTACATAGAATACAGTGAATATGTAAATTACAGTGCAATCAATTCGGACATCGCACAGTGCTCATTCATCAAATGCACAGCTAAACAGATGAGTTTTGAGTCTAGATTTTAAATGTGACTAATGTTTTAGCACATCTGATCTCTTCTGGAAGCTGATTCCAGCTGCGGGTGGCATAGTAACTAAAGGCGGACTCCCCTTGTTTTGTGTGAACCCTTGGTATTTCTAACTGACTCGATCCTAATGAAATACGTGGTCTGTTAGGTTTATATTCAGTGAGCATATCTGCAATGTATTTAGGTCCTAGATCATTGAGTGATTTATAAACGAGTAAAAGTACTTTAAAATCAATCCTAAATGTATGTGTGATATGCTCAGATTTTCTGGTTCTAGTCAGAATCCTGGCAGCAGCGTTCTGGATGAGCTGCAGCTGTTTAATGGTCTTCTTGGGAAGGCCGGTGAGGAGACCATTACTGTAGTCCACACTGCTGGTGATAAAGGCATGAACAAGTTTCTCTAAGTCTTGGTTGGAAACAAAACATCTAATTCTTGCAATGTTTTTGAGATGATAGTATGCTGATTTCATTACTGCTTTGTTTGCTTTAACATGACTGCTGAAGCTAAGGTCTGTCTCCAGAATCACACCAAGATTCTTGACTTGATTTTTAGTTGTTTGTCCCCTTGAGTCAAGGTATGCATTCACCTTGAGAACTTCATCTTTGTTTCCAAATGCAATAACTTCAGTTTTTTCCTTGTTTAACTGAAGAAAGTTCTGGCACATCCAACTATTAATTTCATCAATACATTGACAACTCTCACTGGCCAATTTATTTTTCAAAGAGTGAGGACACATTGGCCCACGCATAGGCGGAAATCCCAGGGGGTATCCCATCTGAGGGTTGTCCCCCCTAAAAGTATGATTAAAAACCACACTGTGTATTGTAAATAACAATGTTTTACAATTTATATAATTGTGTTAGTAGTAAAACAAAGCAAACGGGGCAAAAATACATTTTGAGTCTCCCCCTCCCTTGCCTCACAGTGCTTTGGTGGTTTTTCCATGGAATTGGGCTACTTTAACACTGTTGCCGCTGGTTGAAGCGAACCCCAAAAACATGATATGAATGTGTATTTTACCGGAGGAACCCCACCAAAAAACGTTTTTACCCCCCAGAACACGATTTTTACCATGGAACCCCTATCGAAATGCGATTGGGCTGATTTTGGGTTAGGTTTGAGTAGCACTGGGCGGGTTTTGTTTGCGAAAACACACACACAAGTCTGGTGAGTGCTCCACTCATATACCATTCATGCTCATCAGAACAGCAAAGTCCACTTAAAAACTGAGCCGACAGGAAATATCTATGTAGTAGGCTACAGCCCTACTGTGCTGTAACATGGTGTGGTATATGGGCACCTCTGGTAATGCTGCCCTCTCATTCATTGATCTACAAACCCGATTCCAAAAAAGTTGGGACACTGTACAAATTGTGAGTAAAAAGGAATGGAATAATTTACAAATCTCATAAACTTGGGATAGGTAGCAATAAAATAAAAGTTGGGATAGGTAGCAATAAGAGGCCGGAAAAGTTAAATGTACATGTAAGGAACAGCTGGAGGACCAATTTGCAACTTATTAGGTCAATTGGCAAAATGATTGGGTATAAAAAGAGACTCTCAGAGTGGAAGTGTCTCTCAGAAGTCAAGATGGACAGAGGATCACCAATTCCCCCAATGCTGCGACAAAAAAATAGTGGAGCAATATCAGAAAGGAGTTTCTCAGAGAAAAATTGCAAAGTGTTTGAAGTTATCATCATCTACAGTTCATAATATCATCCAAAGATTCAGAGAATCTGGAACAATTGCTGTGTGTAAGGGTCAAGGTTGGAAAACCATACTGGATGCCCGTGATCTTCGGGCCCTTAGACGGCACTGCATCACATACAAGAATGCTACTGTAATGGAAATCACAACATGGGCTCAGGAATACTTCCAGAAAACATTGTTGGTGAACACAATCCACCGTTCCATTCGCCGTTGCCGGCTAAAAAAAGAAGCCATATCTAAACATGATCCAGAAGCTCAGGCATTTTCTCTGGGCCAAGGCTCATTTAAAATGGACTGTGGCAAAGTGCAAAACTGTTCTGTGGTCAGACGAATCAATATTTGAAGTTCTTTTTGGAAAACTGGGACGCCATGTCATCCGGACTAAAGAGGACAAGGACAACCCAATGTGTTATCAGCGCTCATTTCAGAAGCCTGCATCTCTGATGGTATGGGGTTGCATGAGTGCGTGTGGCATGGGCAGCTTACACATCTGGAAAGGCACCATCAATGCTGAAAGGTATATCCAAGTTCTAGAACAACATATGCTCCCATCCAGACGTCGTCTCTTTCAGGGAAGACCTTGCATTTTCCAACATGACAATGCCAGACCACATGCTGCATCAATTTTACAACATCATGGCTGCGTAGAAGAAGGATCCAGGTACTGACATGGCCAGCCTGCAGTCCAGATCTTTCATCCATAGAAAACATTTGGCGCATCATAAAGAGGAAGATGTGACAAAGAAGACAGTTGAGCAACTAGAAGCCTGTATTAGACTAGAAGCCTGTATTAGACAAGAATGGGACAACATTCCTATTCCTAAACTTGAGCAACTTGTCTCCTCAGTCCCCAGACGTTTGCAGACTGTTATAAAAAGAAGAGGGGATGCCACACAGTGGTAAACATGGCCTTGTCCCAACTTTTTTGAGATGTGTTGATGACATGAGTTTTAAAATCAACTTATTTTTCCCTTAACATGATACATTTTCTCAGTTTAAACATTTGATATGTCATCTATGTTGTATTCTGAATAAAATATGCAAAATTTGAAACTTCCACAACATTGCATTGTGTTTTTATTCACAATTTGTACAGTGTCCCAACTTTTTTGGAATTGGGTTTGTACTAACCGCTATGTTATGCTCATGTGTTCTGATAGTAATAGCTTTCTAGGACTAAACATTATTTGGAAAATTGGTAAAAAAAAAAAAAAAAAAAAAAAAAAAACTCTTAATGGCCCTACTTTTAGACCTATCTAAAAAACTAAAAAGCTATTTATTTCATTTGTAGGCCTATTGTTATTTTTTATTTGTGCTTTCATTAGTAACTTCTTTATCTACTGCAACACAATTACCCCACTGTAAAATCAAAAATATACTGAGTGATCAAAACTTTGTGAAATAGCTAGTTATAATAGTAATTAAACAATGTTTACATATGAATTAAAGCCTAAATTAAAATTTGTCATATAAATTGGTCTCTTCATTAGAAATTTGTCTGCACACATTCATTAGAAATTTGCCCAGTTGTGGAACTGGGTGAGGAGGGATGGGTCCAGGATGTCGTCCCTAGGGACCCAAGAGCGTTCTTCGGGACCATATGCCTCCCAGTCTACCAGATACTCCAGGAGGCGGCCCCGCCGATGGGAATCCAGGATGTCCTGCACACGGTGAATTGACTCTTCCTCTGCGACTTCGGGAGGAGGAGGTACGTCAACACCATCAGGTCCTGGGGAAGGAGAAACAAGAGGGTCAGTGAAGGGCTTTAACAGTGAGACATGAAATGATGGTGCGATCCGGTAGTGTGAGGGAAGGTGAAGACGATTGGTGACCTCGTGGACCTGCCTCTCGATGGTGAAGAGAACTATATAGCGGGGGACTCAGCTTTCGACAGGGCAGGTGAAGACGGATGTCTCTGGTGGAGAGCCAGACCTTTTGACCTGGTTGGTACTGGGGTGTATCTCCTCTCTTGGTGTCGGCCTGGCTCTGGTGTCTTCGCACTGCTCGCTGGAGATGGATGTGTGCCGAGTCCTATACCCTCTCACTCGCTTCGAACCAGGTGTTGACCGCTGGGACCTCTGACGGCTCTCCTGACCAGGGGAAGAGAGGAGGCTGGTACTCGAGTATGCACTGAAACGGTGTTAAACCGGTGGTGTCTTGGCGTAGTGAGTTCTGTGCATACTCGGCCCATGGGAGGAAGCGGTTCCAGCTGCCTTGGTTCTGGTGGCAGTAGGTTCGCAGGTATCTTCCGATCTCCTGAATCTTGCGCTCAGTCTGACCGTTGGATTGAGGATGGTACCCCGAAGATAGGCTGACTGAGACTCCGAGTAATCTGAAGAAAGCATGCCAGACTCGGGAGATGAATTGGGGACCTCTCTGATACAATGTCTTCTGGTAGACCAAAGTGACGGAATACATGGTGGAATAGTAGGTTGGCACTTTCAAAGGCAGTGGGAAGACCTTTTAATGGGATGAGTTTGCATGCCTTGGAGAAGCGGTCGACCACAACTAGGATACCAGTGTGTGAATCTGAAGGCGGGAGATCGGTCATTAAGTCGACGCCGAGCTGGGACCATGGACGACATGGTATGGGCAGTGGCTTCAGCTTCCCTTCGGGGAGTCGTCGTGGAGTATTGGAGACACTGTATTGGAGAGTATTGGCACAGACTGAGCATCCACGAATGTACTGGGAGACATCCTGCGCGATGGTGGGCCACCAGAACCGGTTACGAAGGAGTGAGAGGGTTCGCCGGCTGCCTGGATGTCCAGAGCCCGGAGACGTGTGAACTGAGTCTATGAGGGACAGGCATAGTGATGATGGAACATATATCCTTCCCTCTGGACCTCTGTCGGGGACAGTTTCTTGGAATAGAAGGCACATGGATGGAGTACTGGAGGCTTCCCCTGCTGCTGTGATAGAATATCTCCCACCCCGGTTGATGAGGCGTCCACTTCGACCACGAAGGGGAGGTCCGGATTGGGATGGACCAGGATGGGAGCCAAACAGAAGGCGTTCTTCAGTTGTTGGAAGGCTTGAGTGGCAGCTGGGTTCCAGGACAGAGACTTGGGCCGATTCTTGAGGAGAGAGGTGAGTGGTGAACTGATACTGTATTGATGAATAAAACGACGGTAGAAGTTTGCAAATCCTCTGGAGGTCTTTGACGGTGGTGGGTTGTGACCAGTTCATGATGGTGTCCACCTTCCTCTGGTCCATTTGGATCCCTTGTGGGCTGATGACATAGCCGAGGAAGTGAACAGTGGTACGGTGGAACTCACACTTCCAACTTCAGGAACAACTGATGATCTCTGAGTCTTTGCAGGACTTGACAGACGGGGTGATGGTGTTCAGTTAAGCTCTTGGAGAAGATTAAGATGTCATCAATATAAACGATCACGAATTGATGCAGAAACTCACAGAACACTTTGTTCATGAAGGCTTGAAATACAGATGGAGAGTTGGACAGCCCATAGGGCATAACAAGATATTCTTAGTGCCATGATGGAGTAATGAAAGCAGTTTTCCACTCGTCACCTCTTCAGATGCGTATGAGATTGTATGCACTTCTGAGATCCAGTTTGGTGAAGATTTTAGCTCCACGTAGTTGTTCCAGAGCGGTTGGGACCAGAGGAAGGGGATAGCGGAATTTGACCGTTTGTTCGTTGAGTGCACGGTAGTCAATGCACGGCCTCAAGCCTCCGTCCTTCTTTCCCATGAAAAAAAACTGGATGCAGCAGGGGAAGTGGAAGGTCGAATGAACCGCTGTTGTAAGACTTCCTTGATATACTCATCCATGGCCTTCTGCTCCGGGATGGACAGTGGACAGATCCGGCCCTTGGGTGGTGTGGCTCCAGGCAGCAGGTCAATGGCGCAGTCCCATGGCCGATGAGGTGGTAACTGTGTCGTTTGTTGTTTGCTGAACACTTCCTGGAACGCCCGGTACTCAAGGGGAATCTCTGTTGGATGGCTGGATTCTGGACTTTCGATCGACGTGGAGTTGAGGTGAAGATGAGGGAGTGGGAATCATCAGGAGAGGGTTTCTGACGACAGATCTTGATGACAGGTAGTAGACAAGATAAAGAGCAGGATTCACCCCATTGCATAATTTCTCCAGTGGTCCAGTTGACTTGCGGGGAGTGTTCTGACATCCACGGGCGTCCCAGGATGATATCCGCGGTGGACCCTTCCAGCACCAGAAATGAAATCTCCTGATGAAGACATCCAATGCGTAGTGAGACTATGGGGGATTGATGACAGACTTGACCACGGCCCAGCGGTTTACCCAAGATGGTGTGGATCGCTAACTTCTTCGTGATCCTTCTCCTCGGAAGACTGAGCTTCTTGAGGAGTTCTTGGGAGATGAAGTTCCCTGATTAGCCGGTGTCAATGAGAGCATATGATAAAACAGAGTGGGAACGGGTCACTATCATGACTGGAGTACGTGATAATGGTGATATCATAGGAGGAATCTGGATTGTACTCACCGCTGGGCGTGGTGGTCGCACTGGGCACTGCAAAATGAGATGTCCTTCGGAACCGCAGTAGAGGCAGAGGCCATTGTGAATGCGTCGTTGACGTTCTACTGCAGTGAGATGGTATGAGTCGATTTGCATAGGCTCAGGTGCTGGAAGGTTTATAGATGGTGTGGGAGGCAGAGGTTGCACAGCGGATTGATCCAGATCACATGCGGTGAGACGTTGAGAGATGCGAATGGTACGCTGAATAAGGTTCTCTAAGCCGACGACATCATCATAAACTGCCACTTGATGGCGGATGGTAGGATTCAATCCTTGACGAAAGCAGGTGATAAGCGCAGTTTCATTCCATCCACAGTTGGCGGCTAGAGTGCGGAAATGTAAAGCATATTCACTCACGGTCAACTTTCCTTGACGAAGGCGGTACAACTGATCATGGATGGAGAGAGCGGAGGTGTTGAGGCCAAAAACTTCTTTGAAGTGGGTGGTGAAAGCCTCCCATGAGCGAGTGAGGGGGCCATTCGCTTCCCAGATTGACTGAGCCCATTGGAGGGCGGGACCAGAGAGGAGGGAGATCAAATAGGCGATCTTAGTACGATCAGTAGGGAAGGCATGTACTTGCATCTCAAAGTAGAGTGAACATTGTAGTAGAAACCCGCTGCAACCCTCCGCCTCACCGGTGTATGTTGCAGGTCGGGCCATGGGACTGTGAGAGGCAGGCATTGAAGGAGAGTGAAGATGAGGTGGATCACCAGCTTGTGCTTGCTCGGGGAGAGAGAGATGTGATGGTTATTATTTGAATCTTGATGCTCTTTGCATACAGTCGGTCTGGTCTTCTGTCACGGACAGAAGAGAGAGACAACAGGGTATGCAGGTAAGTAGATGTTTATTGGAAATATGGAGACAGAAGATGGTATCACACAATCTTGCAGAGGAATAGTTGAGCAGAGTGGGATGTTAAGAGGATGACTTGAGGATACTTTCTGTACAGACGAAGGGTGGACACAGGAGGAACTGACAGGACACGGATGACAGATGGTGGTAGGTAAGCAGAAGTTCAGTTATTCAGATGATTCCCAGAGTAGCACAGAGAGTAGAGTCGGTGATTCTCTGACGAGACCAGACAGAGAGTGAAAGGAAGTGTGGGCTTAAGAAGTGGCAGTGATGATCGTTGTGTGATTGGGATGTGGTGGTGTTTGGCTGGTGTTTTTTGGTGACTCTGTGATGGTGTGGATTGTGTTACTGGTGGATAAGTGAATGTATTAGTATTATGATTGTTTGTATGATGTTATATTCTTAAGTTCTTCCCTGCTGTACCGAATATCTATACTTTTAAAAGTATCATATCGAAGTTAGAAATTCAAGTATTGTGACAAAATTAATTTTGTAGGGTGCCACAAATTTGTTAAAATTTCCAAAGGGTGCCGCGACTAAAAAAAGTTTGGGAAACACTGTATTAGACTATAATGTGACAGTCACCATCAGGGCTAAAAGAAAGTGAAAACAGTATGTGTTAAAAGATATATGTAAAAGGTTGTATTTGCATCAATGAATCATAAACATGTCAGAAATCACAACTGAAATCTTGCTTTTGCCTTCTTCCCCCCAATTGTAAGTCGCTTTGGATAAAAGCATCCGCAAAATGACTACTTATAAATGTAAATGGCTATTCTCCGGGGATAATCTTGAGGCAGTTTATGAGAAGAATTCATTTTGTAGCCCATCTACATTCCAGACTTTTGATCTGATGGAAGGGAAAAAAATAAATCCTTCAGATTTGTACAAAAGTTCAAGGCAAGGCTGCATCACCTACACACACACACACACACACACACACACACACACACACACACACACACACACACACACACACACACAAATCCAGTGAGCGAGAACAAATCAATAGTTGTAGAACTCAACTGTCAAGGCTACTTTATTCACTTAAATATAATAAAGTGATTAATTTCTCTATAATACAGATGATGCCAGTGTATTTTTCGATGAGTCTGCTATGTTTGCAATAATAACGTTACCTGCTTGACGGATGTAATGTCTACAATGGACATAAGTGCTGTTGTGGCATGACCACAACAGCTTAAATTTGTCTAATTTGGCACGGTCTCCCTGCTGCACTAATAGTAGTAAGGCTGTGTATACTTCTCGTTACAAGTACAATTTTAGCTGTGTTATTTGTGTCCCCTTCAAAAATTGAGAAATTTCATGTTTATTAAACCACTCATTAGAAGAGGGGTACTGCTGATCTTTACATGTAAAAACACTGGCAGATCAAATTGTGTTTGAAGTCACTGATCTGTTTGTCTTTGATTTAGCATGATTCCTTTAAAAAAATGTCAATTATAGAAACAATAACAAATTAAGTTCTTCTCTCTTTCCATATTTGTTGTTTTATTTTTTTTTTTTTTGTTTAATTTTTGTTTTTTGTTTTTTTTTTTTGTGTTTTTGTTTTTGTTTCTGTTGTGTTTCCCCTTATGGATCCCTTCACCTGCCAGGAATTCCTCCTCCTCCTCCTGCTGGATTACGGGGACAGATCTCTCGAGGACCATATGAGACTGTTCCAGCTGTTAGCTAGCACCACCAGCTACCCAGACAATGCGCTCTGCTCATTCTATGACGCAAGCTTGAACACTGCTAGCAGAACGCCATCGTCCGAAGATGGTCCTCGAGAGGATCTTGCCACCTTTGTGGAGTGGACTCTGGCAAGAAACGGATCGCCATCCACTACCTGCCCCATGGATGATCTCGCTAGATCCACTCCAGACCCAGTTCCCAGCCCACCATCTCCTCGCAGTGTGGAGCATCAGCCCGAGCCCACCGATGATGGAGAGCGGATTACCACTGCAATCTACGAGCCAGCGCAATGCCGAGCGACTAAGCGGAGGATTGCCCCGGATGTTGAGCTCCTCCCATCAGACCAGATGCGAGAGCCGGCGACAGTGCCCTCTGTGAGGGAGCAAGCTGTGGATGGTGAGAGCACGGAGTGGAGCTCCACCCACTGCACTGCAGCTGAAGGTGAGCTAATTATACATCTGTGACTGCTGGACTTAGAAGGGGACCTGATAGACTGGGAAACAGATCTGAAGGTCGACTTGAGGGGGCTCCCATTTCCCAGTCCAGCCATGAGTGGGCTCTGATTCCCAAAGGCAGCCCTGAGAGCCCCGGAGGCTCACGAACAACCACCCACCTTCCCACTACTGCCTCCTCCACAGCTGTTATCTGGCAGCCCCTCTGCTCGCCCTCAGCCCACTATCAATACGGTGTGAGCACCGCAGGTCTGCCTGCGCCGCCGTGGCTAGAGCATCCCTCACCTCTGCCTCCAGCCTCCGAAGCCTGGACTTCACCTCGGCCCCGTAGACACAGCGGCACCACCTCAGCTCATAGCTCCCTCAACTCCACCATCACCCGTCAATCCACCAGCTCTATTGGGCTCCCTGAAGTGAGCGAATTCAAGCGGAATAGGTCTACCTCATGTGTGGGGTGCCAGAGCATGTCAGAGGAGGTGCCTACAGTAGTATAAATAATTAATTAATTAAAAAATAATTAATTATTGATTACTAATTTGAATCAATACTTTATAATGAAAATAATACCTTAAAATTGAAGAGAACCGGAACTTATTTTTTTCCACTTCAAGCACTGATCAGGACATAATAAAGAATTATCCGGTCCTTGGTAGGACTTAAAATTTGGAAAATAAAACCTCAGATGAACAACAACACATGACATATCACACCATGTCATTATTTATTTCACAAAAATAAAGCCAAGATGGAAAAGTGTTTGTACTTTTTTTTTGGAAAATTAAATTTAAGTAATCATATTCTGCATTGTTATGTGGGAATTTTTGTCCACTCTTCTTTACAATGTTGCTCCAGTTTATTGAGGTTTGTGGGGATTTGTTGGTCTGTACTTTGACTGGGCTATTGCAACCCCTTGATTCTTTTCTTTTCAGCCGTTCTGTTGTAGATTTGCTGGTGTGATTAGGATCATTGTCCAGTTGCATAACCCAATTTTTGGCCCAACTTCAACTGTCGGATGGATGGTCTCACGTTTGACTTTAGAATACTTTGGTATACAGAGGAGTTCACAATCAACTTAATGACTGTGAAGTAACCAGGTCCTGTGGCTACAAAACAAGCCCAAAATCATCAGCCCTCCACCAGCATATGTGACTTTTGTTATGAGAGGTTTGTGCTGATATGCTATTTAGGTTTTCACCAAACATGGCATTGTGAATTATGGCCAGACATCTCCACTAGAAATGTTATGGTTTGTTCGATGCAACTTTGCAAACCTAAACCGTGCTGTAATTTTTTTTTTTTTTTTTTAGAGAGAAGAGTCTTTCTTCTGGCAAGCCTTCCAAACATTCCATACTTGTCCCATAATTTTCTAAATGTGCCATGAACTCATTTAACATTAAATGAAATCAATTAACATGTAAACTAAGGCCTGTAGAGTGTTTGGTGTATTACTTGGGTGTTCTTTCATTTCTCTGAACATTACACGGTCTGAACTTGGGGTGAATTTGTTGGGGTGTCCACTCCTGGGAGGATTGGTGTCCATTTTGAATGTCTTCCACTAGTGAATAATCTTCCTCATAAAGACTTCACTATGCATTTGGCTTACTTAGCCATCTCTGCATTTTAAACTGGAATAGAAAACTATTAATATAAAAAATTAATACAAAACTATAAACATGACCTTGAACACAAAATGTAATGTAGATAATTAAAATGGGATTTTATAGATAGCATGCCATAACAGCAGTTTACTTAATATCACTCATCTTTTTCTCCATGATTCTATGGGATCAGTTTTCCAAACATCCTGAAGAATGGTGAAAAATGTTGTTATGGTGTTCCTCTTACATTCTGAGATATGATGGGTTATGATGTTAATGCATTTGGTCTTGGCGGAATAGATCTGCTACGCTGCTCCTGCTGAATTGCTGCTGCTGTTGGTTATTTCTGTACAGTAGTTGTAGATTATTCCTGCTGCTGCAAGCAAGTATGGAAACTTGCTACTGCCAATGCATACGGCAATATGGTGCTGCAAATATTTAAGACATACTGCTGTTGCACAAATAGCATATAATATATCCCATAGCAGATCTATACAGGTGGAGCAAGGAAAGGTGGAGGGTTTCAGAGGAACTGTGAAAGCGCATTGCAAAATGCTTGAGTGGAGGCTAACCAGCCATTTAAATATAAAGCAGCAAGCTCATTGGCTGCATATGCAAAATGAACCAATTAGCTTGTGCAAGTCATTTAAAGCTTTGGATATCATCAGTTAAGTTAATCCTCACCAGTGTCTGCGCCATCTAGAGTTTCATGACTGAACTATATATGTATATCTTTTTGCATTCGTGACTGATAGCACGTACATGAAGTTCACAAGAGACCTGGAGGTGTGGGTATTCCCATGAGGCCTTGTGACTTGTTGCATTGGGGCGAGATGCAATCTGTTACCATTATGTTTAAACGGAAATATGAATAACAAAGACACTTGATATATGTTATTCATGTCTTTTGTTATTCATGAACATGACAGTAAGAACATTCATGTTGGTGGTAACCCTAAATGTGTCTTTAAATGTACTTTAACCTCCTACAACACTGCGGCAGTGACTTAATACGTTCTGTCCCAGTAAAGCAACCCTCCATGTTACAAAACTGCTCTAAATATGTCACTGATATTGTGCACGGTTAACATAACAGTCTCTTGTTATTTGGTTGTAGATTCTGTGAGTGTATGTGTTTATAAACATATTATGATTTTAGATGTGAACTGATGTCATATTACACTCTTGTCAAATGTATTACTATAGTACAGAAAGCATTGTCCCTTACTGAAGCAAGCTTAGTTTAGGCTACATTGACTGACTTTAGACAAGACAAAGGATGTCAGTGATTCTTAACAAAGACTGATGGTTCTGGCCTCCTGGATATGATATCTCTTGTTTGTACTGTTATTTTAGATAGAAAGCCATCCTAGAGTTCTTGAATTTCCTCCGCCCATAAACTGTACACATTTGTGCACTCATGTGTAACAGCTGCAGTTTTCCTCATATAAATATTTCTGGCAAAACAATTGCTTGTTTTCACTTTATGAATAACTCTTGGAATCAGCCCTTGTTAAAACCAAGTACAAAACAAATTTTAAAACAGTACTTAAAGGTATAGTTCACCCCAAAATGAAAAATCTGTTGATAATTACAAACCCTTATGTCATTCCAAAGCTGTAAGACCTTTGTTCATCTTCGGAACACAAATTAATATATTTTTGATGCATTCCGAAAACTCTGACCCTCCCATAGACAGCAAGGATCCTTACACGATCAAGGCTCAGAAACGTAGCAAGGAGATCATTAAAATAATCCATGTGACCATCAGTGGTTCAACCATAATTTTACGAAGCTACGATAATACTTTTTGTGTGCAAAGAAAACAAAAATAATGACTTCATTCAACAATTATTCTGCTCCGCGTCACCCTATAGCGCCATTTAGCATAGGAGACGAATCTTTTAAGATTTAAAGTGCACAATAAATACAACTAAGCACACTTTCACTCAGAAATTGCTAGTAACTTTTACAAACAGTTATGAAGAAACAAGCAGCAACACACTGAATGCTGTAAAATTCTGACATAGAAACATTGAAATAGTATTTTCTTGAAAAAGATTCAAATGAAATAGTATTTTCTTGAAAAACAACTTTAAATAATGATACATGATATCAAATGATTCGTATGTATGATAAGCCATTCCAAGTGAAAAGATTATAACAAGATTCACTTTAAACAATGTCTAATTTGCACAAAATTTGCAAAACAGATTACATGAGCTGCTGCATATAATCAACAAACTGAAATGCAAACTGGCTTTTCGAGTATTCATGCACAAACACACACAATCAACCCTTAAAAATGTAGACATTTATAAGCATAACTTTTATAATTTGCATACAATTGCCAATTTAGTGACAAAGATTCAGGTTAAAAATAAAGCAAAATCACTTAAAAACAAACCCTAGTAGGGAAACAGAGATAATTATTATGCTTTTTACCAGCAGGTAACACATAAAAGCACACAAATTACACAGATGAGCAAACTTAATTTAGCATAGCAAATAATAAACTGCTGTCAAGTTATTAAATAATATGGTGATTCCTTATTGATGCGAGAACTTCTTGAATATAATTGCAAAGAGAGAGCTCCTTAAAGGGATAGTTCATGCAAAAATGAAAATTCTGTTATCATTTACTCACCCTCATGTCGTTCCAAACCTGTATGAGTTGCTTTCGTATGTTGAACATAAAAGAAGATATTTTGAAGATTGCTGGTAATCAAACAGTTGGTGGTTGACTTCCACAGTAGGAAAAAATAATACTATAGAAGTCAATGGGAGCCACCAACTGTTTGATTACCAGCAAAATATCAAAATATCTTTTATGTTGAACATAAGAAAGCAACTCATACAGGTTTGGAACGACATGAGGGTGAGCAAATGATGAAAGAATTTACATTTTTGGCTGAACTATCCCTTTCAATTAGAAGATATATTTAATTGATATTCCTGCAGACCATATCTTTATGAAACATCAATATGAAATATGCATGAACATGGTCAGTCTAAAGCTTTGCTGAATGAGCTTTTGAGAAGCACATAGTTTCCACACTGCCAAGAAATAATTCTTCGCTCTTGGACTGATTTTAAGAATGTTCTGCAGGCTTTGCCAATACCAGCCTTCTAAGTACAGTCTAGTTTGTTGCTTTTAACATTTTTGAAAGCAAAATGCAGATGCATCCTTAACTATCGATGGAATCTAAACAATCAAACCCAAAAAATGACTGTTTTAACTAGTTTAACACCTTTAAATTATAATGGGTGGGGGTTGGTAACAGTGATATATTTTCTGTCTTGAACTAATGCTTCATAGTTCAGAGAATGTTTTCAGCCACATATGGAATATGAGCCACCCTTCCCTGCAGCAATCCCTTATTTTCATCTCAGTTCTTGTGTGTGTGTATATGTGTGTATATGTGTGTACATATAAACATGGTGATAGTGCTTCAGAATACCACCAGTTATAAAACACAGTGCCAACGCAAAGAAGCAGATCCCATAGGGATCCTGGGGGGGTCGGAGGGGACAGGACCCCCCCCACCAATCTGAGGGTTGTCCCCCCTAAAAGTATGATTAAAAACCATGCTGTGTATTGTAAATAACAATGTTTTATAATTTAAATAATTGTGTAAGTAGTAAAACAACACAAACGGGGCAGAAATGCATTTTGAAGGGTTACTCCATCCCGAAATGAAAATTTTGTCATTAATCACTTACACATTAATCCCCATGTCGTTCCAAACCCATAAAAGCTTTGTTCGTCTTTGGAACACAATTTAAGATATTTTGGATGAAAACCTGGAGACTTGAGACTGTCCCATAGACTGTCAAATAAATAACTGTGTCAAGGTTCAGGAAAGTATGAAAAGCATCGTCAGAATAGTCCATTTGCCATCAGTGATTCAACCATAATGTTATGAAGCGAATAGAATACTCTTTGTACACGAAGAAAACAAAAATAATGACTTTATTCAACAATTCCTCTCCTCTGTGTCTCTCCAAATTAGCGTAGCGCCATTTTGGCAATTCTGAGCAGTATGCAGATGGCATACGCTCTTCTGTGTCAGCCGCGTGGCGCCGATGCACTGTTTTTTTTCAAACCAAAGCGTAAATACACGTAAAAAACGTATCATTGTGGCGTGGCTGATACAGAAGAGCATAAGCCGCCTGCGTACTGCTCAGAATTGCCAAAATGGTGCTATGCTGATTTGGAGAGACACAGAGGAGAGGAATTGTTAAAGTGCTTTGGTCCAAATGCCTGCTTTTCTCTTTTACATCACCTCAGTTGCAGAGTCCATGGTTTTCTCACGGAACTGGGCTACTTCACACTTTTGCCGCAGTTTAAAGTGACCCCAATAACGTGATATGAATGCGAATTTTACCGGAGGAACCCCGCCAGAAAATGTGTATTTTTTACCCCCATAACACGATTTTTCCTGGAGAACCCCCCTTGAAATGCGATTAGGCTAGTAGTCATTGGGCGGGTGTTGTTGCGGCTGCAACCATCTCCACCCCCCACGACAATAAAAAAAATTGGAGAGAATTACGGGCATCTTGGCTGGAACAGGGCCAGGAGGGTGCTCTGGGGCTGAAGCCGACACTGGAGCGAGCTCTGGGGCTGAAGCTGACACTGGAGCGAGCTCTGGGGCTGAAGCTGACACTGGAATGAGCTCTGGGGTGAGGATGAGGGCTGAGTACAGTTTTTTCTCCTCATCCTCCTTGTTTGGTTAAGGGTAAATTGCGTGGCCGGCGGGCTTGACTCAGGAACGGCCAGTGGGCTTGACTTCCTTTAGTATAGAATGGGTAGGTTTAGGTTAAGGGGTCTAAAAACCTAAATCGCTTATTGATAAAATGATTAAAAAAAATGCATTGATACGAATATATTAATGATATAAAATATACTTAAATATTTTACATTTTTTAGCTAAAATACGTAGCGATTTGTATGTTTTAGCATTTTTCACTGATATATATTTTAAATATATATATATATATATATTATTTTATAATTTTTTTTATCAACGAAAGATAGAATAAGCAGATTTAAAAAAATATATATATACGAATATATTAATGATATAAAATATACTTAAATATTTTACGTTTTTTTAGCTAAAATACATAGCGATTTGTACGTTTTAACATTATCCACTGATATATATATATATATATATATATATATATATATATATATATTATATATATTATATATATATATATATATGCGATAATATAATATATATATATATATATATATATCAGTGGATAATGTTAAAACGTACAAATCGCTATGTATTTAAAACATACATACATAGTTCATCACATTATCTATGAACATTATCCACTGATATATTTTTTATATATATAATTTAAAAAAAATATCAGTGGATTATGTTCATAGATAATGTGATGAACTATGTATGTATGTTTTTATTGATGCTAAAAATACTTAAAATATTTAAGTGTATTTTATATCATTAATATATTCATATCAATGCATTTTTTATCAACAAAACATAGAATAAGCAGATTCTAAAAATAAAAAACAGATCAAAAGGAAGTTTATTATGTTATATATATATATATTATCATTTAAAACATAATAAACTTCCTTTTGATCTGTTTATTTTTTTTTAAATCTGCTTATTCTGTCTTTTGTTATATGTTAAGATTCACACATTTTTATATGCAACTTGTTTATATTAAAAAAAGTTTTGCTTTCTTAAACTTAAATGCAGCTTTATTAAAGGAATAGTTCATATCTAATTGAAAAACTGCTGAAAATGTATTTACACTCAGGACATCCAAGATGAAGATGAGTTAATTTCTTCATCAGAACAGATTTGGTGAAATTTAGAATGACATGCTACATGACTTGCTCACCAATGGATCCTCTGCCAAGAAATATGTTAAAACAGCTGATAAAAACATCACAATAATTAACAAATAATCCACGAAACTCCAATCCATTGATTAATGTCTTTTGAAGTGAAAAGAAACAAAGCCATCATCAAGAGACTTTCAACTTCAAATCATTGCTTCTGGCCAAAATAGTCCATAATCCATAATATAGCTCACACCAGTGAAAAATCCATTAATGGACTGGGGTCATGTGGATTACTTGTGATTAAAGTGATGTTTTTATCAGCTGTTTGGACTCTCATTCTGATGGCACCCATTCACTGCAGAGGATCCATTGGTGAGTAAGTGGTGCAATGCTAAATTTCCCAAATCTTTTCTGATGAAGAAACAAACTCATTTACATCTTGGATGGCCTGAGGGTGAGATAAATTTTCAGTTAGTTTTAATTGTTTGGTTAAATATTTGTTTGAATGAGTACTGTTATATTTTATGCTAATGGTATTGTTTGGTTGTAATATTATTTTAATAACCTTCTTCATAACCATAATCTTCATGCCTAAATCTCAGTTGACCGGACAGCGAGTCATCTGTTCTAAATCGTAAAATATTGGGTAGGCCTAACACTTTATTTTAAGATGTCCTTGTTATACGTTACATGTACTTACTATTATAATAACAATTATTTATGCATAATTACATGCAAGTAACCCTAAACCGAACCCAAATCCTAACCCTAACCATATACTGTAGTTAATTAATATTCCTCAGTATAAATGTATAATTACACTGTAACAAGGACATCTTAAATAAAGTGTAACCCAAAACTGGTGTCCTGGATGCTGTGAGCCTGGAGATTTTAGTTTACATTTAGAGTTTTTAAAAGCTTGGCTTAAAGTTGTGCTGATTAACATCCGTTGAGAATGTAACCTCACTTGAAATGGAGTAAAAGCCTGGACCCAGAAACAGCATTTGTGATTTCACAACTTAATGAGCAAATACAGCAGGACAAACGTCCAACTATTACATCACAATCAGAGTATATTATGTATCAGTTAGACATCTCTAGCTCATTGATATAGAAAAAGAATTGCGGCAACAGTCAGATGACTTGGAAAAGTGTCTCTCACTGAAAAACAAAAAAACTCTTTGGCTGACCATGATTTAATCATGGACAGTGGTTCCACATGATTGAATCAAGTTATTTTGACATCTAATGTTAATTGATTTACTCAATTTGCTTTCCTACATGAAGAATTTGAGTAGAAGTGACATGTTTCCAATGTGTGGAACCACTGTGCATGACTGAATCATGTTCAGCTAAAGTGCTATTTTTTTAGTGTATTTAATAAGGCACAGAGTTATAACATACTATCAAGCTGAATATTACTATATAACTTTTTTTTCTTCTTTTTTTGAACGCATTATGATGTTAAGATGTTGGCAGTGATAGTTTTGATTACACTGAATACATCCCTAATCAGAATAGTTTTAGAAGTATTACATTATATCTCTCACATGACTTGGAAAAGTGTCTCTCAAGCACATCTGGTGCTTCCCCTGCTCATAATCAATGTCTCTCCATCAGTGGAACCAGGTGAGTGCGGCTACACTGAGGATGTCACTCGGTCACATGCTCAGTTAATTCCAAGCAGCCCTTTGCCCTCCAGGGCCGTCGTTACACAATAAGGATGTTTCCCAGACGGCTACTTTATACTGATTAGAAAGTCCTCTAAAATTAAAGTTTTGTTAGCACTCATGTACGCTTAGTGACTTAATATGATACACCTATCAGAGAAATAGGCACTCAAAAATATTTACGCTTGATGTGTAAAATTTATGCTGACAGCAAAATGGAAATATTTGCATGACTTTCTTACATTTACAGTAAATATATCTGTGACATGTCAGTTATGCCTTGAGGAAAACACAACATCTCACATACATTAAACAGCACAAATATATTCACTGTTTGCCATGGTGGATCAATTTGATCCATGATCAATACTAAGGACTGTGTAAGAATAAGCGTGCACATCAAATTATCTTGACTCATTGAACCTGGAACAAATTAGTGAGATTGCTTGAACTTAAACTGTCGTTTATGGAACCACTTAAGTCCTGATTGATTTGTTAGGTTATTTCAAGTCAGGTTTTGGACTTTAATCTTTGCTTTTCTTAGCGCCTTTTATGAAACAGCCCCCAGGTTTATAGATTTATCTTCAATCAATCCAGCATGTTTCTCATCTTATCACATTTTAACTAAATAAATATCCCTTTTTTCACATCTAGCCATATTTTAATTATGGTCATATAAATTTAAATGGTTTCATGATGGACAAATTTTCGCTGATTCTAAGACATTGAATTAATGCCTTTTGAAAATACAGTATGATTATTCAAAATCAAATAGATGTAAATGGTTAATGATAACTTATGTCATGATTATTTTGAGTGCATATATCTATATTTATATATGACTGATTTAATTTATTTACTGATCCTTTAATGTTAAAAGGGTTTTATACAAATTCAAATACATTTTGGATTTAGGCCAAATTGTTTTTTAAATGACTTAGCAAACCTTCTATGATATCATGCCCTCTGGATTAGTCTTACACTGGTTTGATTTACTTTTGTGTTGAATCCTAGATGTGCACTTAATGTAGCATGCCGAGAGAGTAGTTTTTGTATTATATTTTGACGTTTTGATGATTGAGTGTTGGATACTAGTTTTGAGCTTATTATGTCATTGCAGATTAAGAATGAGAACAGGGTGGCTGTATTGCAAAGACACAAAGGGCCTGTCAGAAATGCATAGTTTAAATAGTTTCAGCCAAATGTCACTGGATGGTTTGCTTTGCATATGTTTTGCATATTAGTGCTAAAACATAAGAACTAACATTACCTCATAAACTAAGTTTAAGTTTTGCCTTACCATGCAATAAAAAGTTCAAATACAAAGACCTGCTTTCTTCTCTCTGAATATATTCAGTATTTGATATGAAATGCCAGTTTCTATGCTTTAAGATGACACAGTAAAATCAGTATCTAGATTAGGTGGGGCAGTCAAATGTTGAAATCAATAAAAGATCTTTATATAAATTTTTTTTTTTTTTTTTTTGAATAATGCTTACCCTATCACTGTTGTTGTGGGATTATTTAATTAGTCATGTCTGATGAGATTATTAGTTGTTGTCTTTTTTTTTTTTTTTTTTTTTTTATTTTTGAAAAAAAGGATTTTTTATGTGGGATTTTTTTTGTGACTTTTTAAATAAATAAATAAAATAAAGTAATTGTGACTTTTTCCTCTTACAGTTTTTTATCTTGCAATTGCAAGTTTAAATCGCAATTACCCTCTAGCTTCAATAGAACATAATTCTTGTTTCATTGTTATATAATAAAAATAAAATAAATTACAAAATGCTGTATATTTTATTTAATATTTAAGCATTAACATTTTACCTTTTGCTCTTTTTAAAAGCAGCATATAAGGTTCATGAACTCAAGTTTGTGTAAAACCTGCTGATTAACGGAAACATCTGAGCAATCTGTACACAAAAGTTTGCAATCAATCAATGTCACAAATAGTCCAGAATTTCAAATATTTTTCAAAAAGTCTTCTGAAAACACGGGTTCCTTGATCAGATTGCTTCAAATCTAATATGGCATTCACTCTGCCTGAAGTCTTCAGCTTCATTTAACATGATACATGTCTGCATTTGTGAAAAAGATTGTAGACCTTCTATCAATGTCATTTAATATTCCCCTTTAATTTTAAGGTGCTGACATGCTCTGATGAAAGGTGAACAATTCACAGTGTGTAAGTAATACTCAAAAAAGACCCACAGCCAGAAAACAGTATGTGCCAGAAATACTACTGCAGTCAGCATTCTCTCAGTACTCACTCAGCAGGCTAACATTCTTGTTATAGATCATAACATGCTTTATTTAGCATACAACTAATCTGTTCATGGACTAGCGTGACAATTTTTTAGGTCCAACTGGCTCAAAGCCTTTGGTCGTGTAAAGTACCACAGTTCAGAAGCCATAATTTATTGCATTGCATTCGATGGACATAAAAGCATCTGTGTGCTATGCAAAACAGATGATATTTACCTATATACATGTTCTAAACAAATACCTCTATTTCATCACAGCTCTACCCTGCTATAGTCTGCCTCTTATTGCAATGCGTGTCCTATTACTATTTGAATAGATGACACCGCTTCACTATTCACTTCCTGAGCTTCATGAAAGAAAAGCTAATGAAAGTAATGCTTATGTAAGCATCAGTGCAAATATATGAACTTCCCATGGTTCAGGAACTGAGAGACCAAGTAAGTGGACACAACAGTTTAATAAAAAATTAATACTGAGAACCTATATTTTATACACAATATTGCCGGTTTATTTATTTATTTTAACTCCAGCTACATAAATAGTTCCAAAGGTAGCCAAAGTATGAGCAATTATTGCGTCTCCAAACAACAAACATCAGTGTTGTTGAACGAATCAGTTGAATGACTGTGTAAGTGACTCATCAAGACTTGTTTTTACTAGGTTTAAAGGCCCGTTCGCAAAAAGAACCATAATTATACTAATAATTACAATGGTAACAGCTTCCACACCAATGTATGATAACATCCAGTTTACTGTTAGCAGGTCTGCATTCTGTTTATTGTCTCATGCTTTAATTGATTGAGCTCTTTAAAGCAGGATAGATTGGCTGGAAAACAAGTTGTTCTGAAATGTATTATTCCAATGTTATGGTGGTGTTAAAGGAATACTCCACCCCAAAATGAAATTTTTGTCATTATTCACTTACCCCCATGTCGTTCCAAACCTGTAAAAGCTCTGTTCGTCTTCGGAACACGATTTAAGATATTTTGGGTGAAAACCGGGACACCTGTGACTGTCCCACAGACTGCCAAGTAAATAACACTGTCAAGGTCCATAAAAGGTATGAAAGTCATTGTCAGAATACTCCATCTGCCATCAGACATGCAATCTGGGTTATATGAAGCGACGGGAACACTTTTTGTAAGCGAAGAAAACAAAAATAACAAGAAAAAGTCATTATTTTTGTTTTCTTCGCTTACAAAAAGTGTTCTGAAACGGAGCATTTATGGGTTTGGAACGACATGGGGGTAAGTGATTAATGACAAAATTTTCATTTTGGGGTGGAGTATCCCTTTAAGGCCCATTCACACCAAGGACAATAAGTATAATGAAAAAAAAAAATAAAAAATTCTACATGTTAAATGATAGCATAGTCCAAATCACAACCATAACGGCACATAGAAACAATACCAACCAAAATCACTAATAAATAATAAAAACTAAAGTCTTTCTATTTCCGCCATATCATTATATTCAAAGAATGTGAGAAATAACTAATTCGCATGTCTAAACATTTATGCTCCATAAATGATTTTTACACCCCTGTGGAACACAAAAGAAGTTACTTATAAGTCAGTGCATGCATCGCTGATGATCACTGGATCTCAAGTTCATCTTAAATGTATGTATTTTTGTCTTCCGTCATTTAATCTCTAGGTCAATCACAAGCAAATGAGCCAAAACCACCAGTTTCCACAACCTGCATGATGTTAACTTACAGAGCACTGTGTGTGCAAGACAGAACATAGATGATATGATAGATGTGGTTTCTTTATGCATTTCTGCAATAAGCATGGGAATGCACTGATGTAGAGAATTGTAGCTATTCAGAGCTACAGTGTGAGGAGCTGAAGTAGGACATGGTAAGAGGATATTAATGATTTATATTGTAATGCTACTACATGAAATAAGAAAAAAAAAAAAAAACTTGTGCAATTTCAGCTTATATAATTTATAAAATGTATAAAAATTGTAGGTGGATTTGACCTGCACCTTGGACAGGTGTCTCTACAAAACATTATCATACCCATAAGGAAGATGTGGCTTTAACACCACTCAGATGCCACTGTTGTTAGAATATCCACACAAATGGAAATAATGCAGAGAAACAAATACATAAAACTCAGCTTCTTGACAAGAGAGCATATGAACTTGACCCAGTCACAAATTCTATTATTACTTTGCATAATTATCCAACACAATTGGCATAACCTGGTAACTGTCACCCGTCCCTCAGGAATCCGTCCCAAGAATATTTCAAGACTAGTCAAGTAGAAGAGCTGCCTCGGAATAACACATTCACCTCATTAGCTCCTTCACACCCTCGCAAGCTTCCTGGGAACAGCTTTTCTTGTTCTCAGAGCCTGGTAACACAAAAGCACTTGAAGGATGATTTCCCTATGGATTTTACGCTATATAAATAAATAAAATGAACTGGTTGACAGCAGGTGGCAGCTTCTAAGTGTATTTTGAGTTAATATTTCAAAACCTTTTAACGTTATGAGTGTGAATGCATAAACTGACATGAGAAAAGGGAGACTGAAGTATTTTCAGACACACCTTAAAGTCAGCATCAAATTAAAAGGATAGTTGACCCAAAAATGAAAATTCTGTCATTAATTACTCACCCTCATGTTGTTCCAAACCCGTAAGAACCCAAATTAAGATATTTCTAATGCATGCCGAGAACTCTTGACCCTCTATAGACCGCAAGGATCCTTACACAATCAAGGCCCAGAAACGTAGCAGGTTCGGTAAAATAATTCAGGTGACATCAGGGGTTCAACCGTAATTTTACAAAGCTACAAAAATACTTTTTGTGCGCAAAAAAAAAAATACAGATGGTTCTATGTGGTACAATAAAACATGAAACCACCTAATGCTAACCAAAATTAATTCAAAGAACCCACCTACTCCAGGATCATGGAAAAGTGCTAGAACGCCAACTTATTTCTGGTTTTTGGCCTTCAAAATTATTCTTGCAGCACTCTGTTCATTTTGACTTTGGATGTGTATGCAGGCTGTGACATGAAACAAGTCTAAATTGAAACAAACGACAAATGTTCAAGGGGGGTAGGAGACATTGCTTTTAATTTAAAAATAAAGTTTTTAGCCTTAAATTAACAATGGATCTCTAATCCAATTCAAAGGAGTGTAATGCCTACTGCACAAAACAACTGAAGACAAAGATCTGTAATGCTATACAGCTAAAGGAATCTCCACAAAACAATTTTTTTTTTTAAATAATGTAGGTTATTTAAAATGAGGCATCTCTTTGGCACGCTCTAAATGGAGCGCTTCAAGATGTTGCCTTCCCTGCCTTAAGTACTATGAAACTGAACTGAAGAGGTAAAAAAAAAGTGGATAAGTGCACCAGTTCGACCATGACTGGTCACAAATCACTCTTACCTGTGTTGGCATAGTAATGCAACTAAACGTAGAAAAAGTAGAGAAAATCTGGCTTTAACACATATAAATACATCTTTTTACAAACTAAGTTAATCCAGAACTAATATGCAATAAGGAAAATGGCATTCCTTTCACTTCAACAAAAAATGTTTTAAATAAAAAATCCAAAGCTGCTGTATCCACCTAAATGTGAGAGTATAAAGCTAGTTTTCTACAATGTCCCATGTTTACAGTAGATAATACATGAGAGCTGCTCATACTAATAAAGACTAGATTCATCCATGAGATTCAGATATTGCCAAGCACTTTAAGATCTATAAAAAAGGTCAGAGGGATGGCACATCCACACTGACTAAAGATTTGTCTGACGGGCTAAAGGTCTGTTCATGTGCAGTCAGCCAGTGGGTCTGCAGGGAGGTGATTAAAAAACAGTTGAAACTGTTTTTGATACCACCACCTGATTGAAGACAGTAGGAGTCCGAGAGCTGAACAACGCCCCCGCTGAGCCTGAGCCGGTTGTGTGCTGTCCGAACAAACAAACACTCTTACACAAGACATTCCTAGCATTTAATCTCTGGGAGTCTCATCTGTGCCGGCTGAAGACCGTTCACAGTAATGAGAATTCATACTTAGCCTGAAGGTCTAAAACTGGGATCTTGGTGTTTTTTTTAAAAAAAAAAAAAGGCTCTGTACTATTTGCAGTTGTTTGATCACGTGATGACGTTTGTCCACTTTAAACAGAGAGACATCTAGCCCAGCCTGTTTTTCTGGCGAATTGATCTGTTTGTTGAAGACACTGTCTGTGTGGAGTAAGTTACTCCATGATGGCTCTGTACATGACCGGTTCGATGTAGTCCCCTCTATAGCGGGAGTTGATCACACGCTGTCTTTTCGAGTCTTGCTTCACCTCCTTCTCTACAAACACTCCTTTGAAGCGCATATCCGATGCCACAGACTAGGGATAGAAATAAAACGTATTTAATGTCTGAAAAGCCACTTGTGGTTCAGTAGCACCGTGTCATGGCAAGTTAAGATTACTGTAGTGGTAAGACAGATAGTCTTGTAATGAGTTTCTTGATGGTGTACCGCACATTATCATTTAATGAAGCAGCGCCAGCAGGAAATCACTCACCAAGCGGGCTTTAACACGTTTGGGCAGCTCCTCGTCCAAACTGTACACGTCTTCCCTCTTTACAGTAAGCTGAGATTCATCTTCAAATTCCACCTGGAAGATAATTCAGGGCCATTTTAATATTGACATTTTAAAATGGAATTATTTGTATTAACATCTCTGCTCAGGCGAGCTGCGAATGATGACATTATGAAATGGTACATAAACTGTTTTGCAATGGTAAACAGTTTACATTTACACTGCCTTCAGGTGATGCAAGAACAATCTTATTTTTGAGTGTGACTGTACAACTAATTTGTATTCATTTTGTGTACTGTTGATGACAGCTATAATGTTTGCCAGAAAATCTCATGTAGTTGGGTAATTAAGCAACATGGTTGACACAATGTTAAAACAATTACAAGAGATATAAACAATTACAAACCTAATGTGCATCCTCTGATCTTAATTTTCCTGTATTATTACTAAAAATCCTGTCTTAGTAAGTGGAAAAAGAAAAAACTAGACCTGTTGGGTTGTTTTGCCTGACTGAAATCACTTAAAATGCGTTGCATAATAAAGTTGACTTCAACATCGTTAACTTTTGGTGGAAGAATTGTTTATTCTTATTACACAATACCATTCAAAAGTTTGTGGTCTGTAATTTTTCTTAATGTTTAGAAAGAATAATGCATTTATTTATTTAAAATAAATACATGAAAGAAAAAAACCCATTTTCTATTTGAAAATATTTTAAAAATGTAATTTATTTCTGTAATGCAAAGCTGAATGTTCAGCAGCCTTTACTCTAGTCTTCAATGTCACATGATCCTTCAGAAATCATTATATAATATGATGATTTTCTGCTCAAGAAACATTTCTCATTATTATAAGAGTTGGAAACTGATACTTTTTTGAAGTTTAAAAAAATGCATTAAAAAAATCTTATAAAACATTATAAAAATATTTACTATCACTTCAATTTAATGCCTCCTTGCTCAATAAAAGAATTCTTTTTTTTTCAAATCAAATCTAAATGTCAAATATTTAAACAGTAGTATAAGAATTATTATGAACAATAACTATAAAAAATATACAAACAAACAAATAAATATTGGTTTATATCATGTTGCCGTTTTATAAAAGCAACAATCCAGTAGAGTCTGTGGGTTACAGTGATTTAACCATAGTAAATGGGGTCTATTGCTGAAATTTAAGCTTATTGTGTGACCTTTAACAAAAGCAGCAACAGCAATGAAGGCCAATGTCACGAAAGGAAAAAAAAAAAAAAAAAAAAAAAAAGACTGTCGTGACTGTACTTAATTATTACGTGATTATGTATGGTACTGAATGTTATGATATTAAACTTTAACAGTACACAATTTAGATTAGTCATCTGTCTTCTATCCTAAATTATAATGATTCTCAGAATACACTGCAAACAGTCATCATATTGTGACGCATCTACTTTGCAGTGTCTGAATTTGAACTCTAACCCAAATAGTGCACACAAGTGTGTTTGCTGTCCTCTGACCTGGTACATTGGGATGATATGTTCAGACACAAATTTGGCTCCATAAATCAGGCCATCTGTCCAGAGCACTTGAACTATGTCTCCCTTCGATGGTGGACCGAGCTGCCTACAGTCTCTATTCTGAAAAATAAACACCAGCACAGCTTCAGTACACTGCTTTTAATCATCAAACATTGTTTTGAGCTGTGTAACCCCTTACATACCACTATATCCTCAGGGAACAAGTTGTCACTGAATGAGCCGTCATCAAAGACGACCTCATAAAAGGTGGCCTGTGTCAGCTCAAACACCTCACAATGGTAGTATCGGCCATTTCTGTGCTTGCAGATTACTTTCTGTCCCTTCTCCAACTCCCGCATAGATGCCTTGTTGCGTTGCTGAAGATAACATCAGATATTAGACATCTCAGACAAACCACATCTTTTGCATGGTTAACAATAATGCTCTTACATAACAGACTGCAGCAAGCAAAAAACGTATACTTATGACAGAACATACTGTACTAGTCATCAACCTGCACAACAAAATAATAACAACAGATGTTGGTGGAAACAGACAATAAATACATACTGGCTCAAAGAACAGAATGACAACCTGATAAACCACCCAGACAAAATTACAGTAATTTTTGGAAGTGGTTCTACTACTTGTCAAATTGTTTCATATGGTTTTGAAAAAAATTAAATAAAATTTGGAAATATATTTTCACATTAATAATTTATTAATATTTTTATGCTTTTGAGGAGTAACGGAGTCATTTTACAACTTGAACTAACCTTGTCTTGTTAAAAAAAAGGTCAAACTAGCTGATATTTTATGAGACTTCCTGACCTTGACACACAAGCAGTGTCCTAATTCAGAGGCTGCATCCTTTGAAGGCCAAATGTGTCACAGTGGGGAGTTGAAGGCTGTCCCATTTCGAAGCTTCCTTCAAATGTGGCCTTCATTTCCCTGGCCATGAAGGGTACAACAAATAGACCCTTCACGGCCCAAACTATCCCAAGACTCATTGCACACTGGTGCCAACAGAGTCAATACTTCATTACACTTACGTATTGAGTTTCAACTTACTTGAATATCCATATAAATGTTACAAAACAATCTTTAAAGCGATTTAAATGTTGACTTCCGTACTGTGATTCAATATATAGTTTAGACTCAATATATAGTTTATTATGTACATAATAAGACCAAGCTGTTTTGTTATCATACAGTTGAATATAATTTTTAAAAGAAGTCCAGCACCAACATTACTTTCACTCATCAACAGCAGCGGTCACAGACACTATCCCCTTAGACTAAATCATCCCTTTAGACAATGCTTGGTTTGAACGTTTCAGCTTTTGTGTGGCCTTTGAAATTCAAGTTTTTTTAAGAGATGCAGTCCTTGAATTGGGACAAAGCTTCAGTCTGAGGGTCTGCAGTAAATGACAGCATGTCCTTCTTTATTTTTGGCAGGCCATATTTGCACCAATATACTATAAAGTTTGATTAAACATCAGACCTTTAATATCAACAAGACAATGAGAAGCATTTTCTTATCCTATTTAAAAGTGGATTTATTTTGCTGCCTAAACTGTGCTATTACACGGTTAGTTGCATTTTATTATTTGCCTTTATCACTGTTTAGAACTACCAGTGCAGAGCAGAGGCTGAATACCAGGAAATAAAGGAGAACCTGTCCTCTTATCATGCCCTTATGTTATTTAATGTATTTAGGGCTGTGCAAAATATTGATTGTCATGCGCATCTTATTAGTAAAGCCGGTTCTGTGATTAGTAGTGTATCTCCATCACATGCTTTCAGATTGAGCAGAGATTTACTACACAGAGCCATAGGTCACTGACAAACTACGCAATATCACATTCATAATCACATTCATAATCACATCACCGATAATGAATGCGATATTGCGTAGCTTGATATTGTGCATTCAATGTATTTAACACAAACAACAGTGAATTTGCTTCTATATGCATTTTCATTGTTTAGATGTCATATCTAGACTTTACTATAATCCTACACGTCTGGGTTGTGTCTATACCTCTATTTGGATGCCACCCTTATGTCTCCAGCAGGTAAAGTAGACCACAAACGGCCAATCATCTGGGTGCATTTGAACTCCAGCTGCCTGTGCACAGCTCGGGTGAAAGGAAGTGGAACAGCGGCCATGTGAGCACTGCACGCAGCAACCCGTGCTCTTCTTCACCCATTTACGGCAAAACTGGCATTTCTAAAAAAGAAAAAAGAATGTCTTTGACCTTAGAAATAGACTTGGGCTCAGGCAAGGTGAACAATCAACAAATTCTAATGAAAGTTACTCAGAAAGTAATTTGTTAGACTATTTCTTAATGATTCATTAAAGGTTTAATGAAGAGATCACATTACCAAAATCCATTTTTATTACACTGCTTAACAGTAGTGCTATACAAACAGTGCTGGTGATTAACTAGGAGTAGAGATGCTGCCAACCTACTGTTATCTACTTTTTTTTTTTTCAGTAATATGAGAATACCTCAGCTTTTCTCAGAATAGCAAAGCTTTTACAATAACAAGGTAAGTTTTAAAATGAGTAACCTGACAAAAGGCAGCACTGCCACATTTCGCCTCATTTTATATAGTATTGCATGCACAAACATTGTTCAAAAGTTTAGGGTTAAGATTTTTTTTTTCTCAGAAAGAAGTATATTATGTTCACTAAGCATCAATGTTTGCTCAAAAATACACTAAAAAACAATATTGTGAAATATTTTTACAACTGACAAATAGCCATACATTTATTATTATTATTATTATTTTATTTCAATTATTCCTGTGATAGTAAAGCTTAATTTTCAGCAGCCAATATTCCAGGTTTAAGTATCACATGATCATTCAGAAATCATTCCAAGATGCTAATTTGTTGTTCAAGAAACATGACTTCTTATTATCAATGCTGAAAAACAGTAGCGCTGCTTCATATTTTCTGGAAACTATGATATATTTTTTTACCCAGATTCTTACCCAGCATTTACTCTAAATATATTTTTTGTAACATATATGTAAAGATATTAATGTCTATCCTTGTTAAATAAAAGTATTAATTTCTTGAAAAAAAACAAAAACAACTTTGATTGATAGTGCAAGCAAACTGAGGCAATAAACAAAAACACACTTATTAATTGTTATGAATGTTGATTAATTTTAGTGAAATAGTTTATTAAAAATAAGTCTGTGTGTCCCTTAATGTCTGTAATTTTTTAGGGGAAATATCTGGGTACATATTGCTTTACCACCATGTTTTTATAAAGTTATATTAATGAGAGAGTTTGTACTTTTATTAATGTATTTATTATGAATTTGTGAATTCCCAATTAATGTGGACACCCGAATTAAGAGACTCATTGTTTTTGCCCTGGCCAAGATTATACATTTCTATAAATTTTCTTTCCCTCTGTATGTCAAATCAGCACTGCATTTAGATTTGTTTTTCACTTTTCTGTGCAAAACATTAACCTACCAGCTTGAATCTCTGAAGCGGGATACTACTGAGATCGACAGGACTGCGCTCTGCAATGTTCACGAAGCGAGCCTCCAGCACTGCTACAGCACATAATACATGAACCCACCTGCAACAAAACCACATTTTCAACCTAAGCAGGTTTCATCAGAGCCTGAGGTAAACCCCTTAACATGAAGTGCGGTCAGCAGCTGAGAGTGGCGGCTCACAAAACTGTCATTAATCTGAGAGGAATTTGTATAATTGAAAATAGCTGGTGTTCACTGTAAGGGGCTCCACCAAGAGGCTCCTGGCTACCTACTTGTCATTGTTGGCCTTCTGCAGAGCTCCTCCTCTAAGAGAGCATAAACAGCAGTCCTGAGGGAAAGACACAAACACTTAGTGCATGATGGCCAGACATAATAGTGCCCCCTAGCAGCTACAAAAATGCATAGCAGTGGGTTTGGGAATTAAAAAACAAAAAACTGTGAACCTGCTCAAATGATCCAACTGACCTGAGTTATAGCATTAGCTTCACAGCGGGAACATCTCCACTCATCCAGATTAGTATCCTGAGACACACCGTAACAACCTGCAGACAAAACATTCACAATTCATCAAATTACCTTGTTACATTTTCAAAAACATATGGATAGCAGACAAAAATCATGAATGAACCTTTCTTTTGGAACATAAAAACTAGGTTATCATTTTATACCAATCAATAAGGAAAGAATCTCCATACAGTTTAACGTTGTTTGACATTTAAATATGACATTAGACAAATGGTTATGGAGACCATGTTTTGCTTTCAAATAAACGAAAAAAAAAGCAACAAAAAATGTGAACAACCAAGGAACATGTATTGAAAAAGTAAAGAGATTCAGTTATGATTTTACGCTAACTTTAAACAGTTTTTAAAGTAGTCTCTAATGCGAACCAAGGCTGCATTTATTTGATCAAAAATACAGTAAAAAAATAAATATTATTACCATTTAAACTAATTTGTCTATTTTAAAATGTACAGTAATTTATTAATGTGATGGCAAATTGAATTACTTCAGTCTTCAGTGTCACACAATCCTTCAGAAATCACTATAATATGCTAAACTTTAGTGATCAAGATACATTTATTTATATTATTAATGTTGAAAACGGTTCTGTTGCTTAATAACATTAAGGAACCCATATATATATATATATATATATATATATATATATATATATATATATATATATATATATATATATTAGGGCTGTCAAATGATTAATCACGATTAATCACATCCAAAATAAAAGTTTTGTTTACATAATATATGTATGTGTACAGGGTATATTTATTATGTATATATAAATACACACACATAAATTATATATTTAGAAAAATATTTACATGTATATACATTTATATATTTATATTCTTATATATTATATTATATATAAATATATTTAATATATAAACATACATATTTTTCTTAAATATATACATGCATGTGTTTGCATTTACATATTAATAATATATATACACAGTATACACACATATATTATGTAAACAAAACTTTTATTTTGGATTTGATTAATCGTGATTAATCATTTGACAGCCCTAATTATATATATATATATATATATATATATATATATATATATATATATATATATATATATATATATATATATATATATATATATATATATATATTTTTTATAGGACTTTGATAAATTTCAAAAGAAATAGAAATCTCCTGTAGTATTGTAAGTATCTTTACTGTCATTAAATGAGTCCTTGCTGACTAAAAGTATTAATCCCAAACTCTTAAAGGGTAGACAAACTACATGGAATGATGAAACGACCAAGAATATTCACTATATAAACGCACCACTCATTCATTCACTCATTCATTCAAGAATATGTATTGAGAAAGTATAATCTGTACAAAATGTAGAAATATTCAATGTAGTCTCTAGTTTAACACACTGCATGTATATAAAAAAAGAAAAAGAAAAAAAAAGCTTTTAAAGTCTGTCACCGCTGTGACGCATCATATCAAGTGCAGATATTTCAGTGATAACAGAGAGTGAAAAACTGCCTACTTGTATGAACGCGCACACTACACACAGAGCAGCTGACGAGTTGGCTAGTTCCGTCTTCCTCCACATTCGGAGTGGACAGGTGTCCTTCAGAGCTGCTGGTGAAGCACATCTCTGGAATCAGTGGCTTGCTCCTCCGTTTGTCTCCTTCTTCAGCTGCAGAACTGCTCTGGCTCAGGCTGATTATATCACTCTATATGGAAAAAATGGCAAAGTGCACAGCACTTAATAATAAAATAAAGGTATAATTACTTCTGACTATATCAAATCTACCACTACATCAGACTACAGCAGTAATCATTGAGCCACTGGCAGTATCAAACAGCCAAAGAGACCAAGCTGCTGTGTTTGCCAACTCAAAAGAACTCTGAGCAATAAGAGATTTTTGTGATGGTAATAGCATGTGTTACCTCTGTGTACGTGTGAAAGAGAGCACACACTGCACAGTACGGAGGTTGCTGCCCCATGCGGAAGTTAAAATCCTTCTCAACTCTGAAGTTGCGTGGCTTGCTTTGCCACATGGGAGCAAGGAGTCTGGCCCAGGGATCGGTCTCCTCTGGCTCAGCTGCTGGCTCTTGAATCTCTGTGGAGAGAAGGAGTTAATTAGAAAGAGCACAAACAGTGATGCGACAATCAATGAACAATGTGAAGCAGATACTATTACTAACCATCATCACTGGAGCTCTCTCGGAGCAGAGGATGCAAGCGCGGCAATTTACTGAGTGGCTGCAGTTTCCTCTTCATGCTCTTATTCTCTTTCTCTCCCTCGATTTCAAGCTGAAAAAAAGCAAGAGATAATTAAATTTCATTGATATTCAAGCCGTTGAGGTGATTTTTTTAAAATATACATTTAACACACACTACGGTTCAAAAGTTTGGAGTTGCTATGCTTTTTAAAATGATTTTGAAGTCTTGTATGCTCACCAAGGCTGTATTTTTTTTAAATAAAAAATAAAAGACAGTAATATTTTGAAATATTATTGCAAAATAACTGTTTTGAATACACTCAAAAAGTACTTTATTCCTGTGATGGCAAAGCCATTACTCCAAATCTTCAGTGTCACAAGATCACTTTAAATCATTCTAATGTCACATGATCTCTCAGTAATTATTCTAAATTATTCAAATCTTTGATAAAAAGAGAGTTCAAAACAACAGCATTTATCATTTATTTGAACATTAACATTATACATGTGTTTACTGTCACTTTAGATCAAATGAATATGTCCTTGCTGAATAAAAGTACTACATTTAAAAAAAAAAAAAAAAAAAAAAAACAATAGTGCACTGTACTAGTAGTGCATGATATTGTGGTATCATCAGTTATCGGAGATTTATCAGAAGTAGTCAATACTGGATAATGTGCAGCTCATTTCCTCTGTTTTTACATTCAAGTTACCTTTGAAGTAATTTCATTCAAAAGCAATCATTAAAATATTAATAATTTAATGATGCCATTAAATGCCTTTAGCAAATAATTTTTCATGCTGTTCATTATAATGTTGTGATTGCTAAATTGACTTAAATTATTTAAAATGGTTGATTTTCGTGTAGCGTTTTATTTATAATCAATTCAAACTAATATTATATAGTTCCAATCTATAGGCCTATTATCAGCAATTACATGAAAATAATCGCTGGCTTAATAAATTATTTTATAATCAAACTGCTGTTTTAATTGCATAATATTTAGTTACTTGATTTTTTTATATATGCTACAGTACTATAAATTCATTTTAATTGCCCCTATCAAATATCAACACACTATGTCAATATATGTACTAACCTTTGTGTTTGGTTGTGGCGTATTTGGCCTCACATCTGGTTTGATGTCTGGCTCACTGAGGTCTTCTCTGGGATTCTCTATGCTGGGTTGTTGAGGTTTATGGAGCACTGGTCTGGCTGCATAGCTGTGGACCTGCAAGGCATCTGAAGGGCTCAGGGTCCGATGAAAGAGAAGGCTTGCCACCCCTGGTTTGGTGGAAATCCGTGGCACAGCTGACAGGCAGTGAGGGACAGCAGGGACAGATGCTATAGAGAGGTGACGCTTTGGGAAGGACTGTGTACAGGCTGAAGAAGGGTTTTCGGCACTTAAACCTGCGTCCCTGGATGCAGTGCTTCTGGAGCCAGGAAGCATCTTTAAACTGGTTGAACCTGTCAGAGGCAGCAAGTCATCTTCATCTTTCAATTCTGAAATAGATTTGGTTTTCATCAAATTTCATATAAATATTCACGATTTTTTTTTTATTTTTTATATATATAATTTAGGCCATTACAAGATAACATACCTGGATACTCTCTGCATTGTTCTGTGTATGTATTCAAGCGGCTCTTCTTGCCATATTCAGCCTCCTCATCATTTGTTTCACTCTTTGGAAGGACTTCCTCTGGTAAATCCAGACACACTCTGTGTCTTTTGGTTCCTATCCTTTGTTTAGCCAAGCTAATTCAATTGGAAAAAGCAGCATTTAAAACTGATATAACATGATTTCTTTTCACATATCAGTATGTGCAAATGAGAGTTTACTGAGTATTTATCACCTCTTTTTTTGTCCTTCACTACTTCGGTTCTCGAAGCAGAGTTCCTGAGCACCACTTTTCCCTTCCTCTCCACCTAAAAACTCAGCTGCTTCGGGCGTAGGCCTGGAGTGGTCAATGGGAGCATTGTCCTTCCCCGCCAACCAAAGCTCGTACCGTTCAGGCTGAAATTTCCTTACAAACACTTCCATAGAGATCTTCACCATGTCTTTTCTACAAGAACACTGAGGGAAAAAATACCAAGATTGATGCACTGTGTAATGTACAGGCATTTCACTACACAATAAATGCCACGGACAAAGATGATTACAAATGTTTCTATATACTAGTTATATTTAAAAAAATTGTTTTTAAGAAATTAATACTGTAATTCAGCAAGGACACATCATACTGATCAAAGCTGACAGTAAAGTCATGATTAAAAGTCATAATGTTTGAACCCCACAAAAACGGTAATATTGTGAAATACTACAATTTAGAAAATATTTTCTATTTAAATGTATTTTCAAACTTTATTTACTCCAGTGATTTACCTGACCCTACACTTTTGAATGGTTATTTATTAATTTGTTTATTTTTACCAGTATGGCTTGCTTTCCATAGTCAATCCATCGTCTTGTGGCAAAGTTGGTAGATTCAGCACAGTTGAAACCATGGTTAAATCCCGCGTGATAGCCATATGGAAATGTTATCATGAACTCTCCAGCTTCCTGAGTGATCTGCAAATCATGAACAGACGACGATATCACAAAACCTTCTCAAATTAAGTTACAAACAAATGTACACTGAGGAAACAGGAAGCCTAAGGCCAGCTTTATACTGGATGCATAAGCAGAGTGGAAGCAGTGCAGGCCTGTTGACTTATGTACTGCAAATACAGATAAGTATTGTACATTGTGCCACATTTTTTAGGTGTTCTCCTCTGACAACTGAATGTCACATGCTCTGTTGATGCAACTGTGTTCCCCTCCTGTTCCACACATACTGTGCACATTATCTGCTGTGTTTCCACTGTGTCTGATTACACTCTGCTTACAGATCTAGTGTGAAATGGGTTTAATACGGTCTACTTATGATAAAAATCAAGTCATCAGTGGGACAAAATGCACTCACAACAACATACCTTTTCAAAAGGAATGCCATACTTCTTTAGAATTGAGGGTGAAATAAGAGTCATCTTGTGCCTAAGAAATGCTTCACAGTTTTGTGAACTTCCAGGGAAAAAGCCTAGGAAGACAATAGGAAGCAATATATATATATATGAGCAAATGTAAATCGAGCAATATAATTTCTTGTACAGAACTGAGGACACAAAAGGCTGTTTACCTTTGGCTAACCGCTCTAGTCTTTTTCCATGTTCAGGAGGCACGCAGTACCTGTGAGATTATTCCAGATATATTTAGCACTTGGCATAAGTACAAACAATTACAGCAACCGGTTTCATGCCCAGGGGTTCACATTTCATCTACAAATTATTTTTGTCTAGCAAAATCATGTTAACCTGAATTCTAGTGAAAGTTTGACAAGCAAACTCACCAAGACTTTGGTTCCCCAAAATGTAAGTAATTAATGCTATAGAGATCCATGTCCTCAGTGTGCCAAGCAAAAGTGGTTTTCCACATTCCAAAGTAGAGGTAGGGTGTGTTCACTCCCTCTATAGTGATCCCACTGTCATGCTCCACGGTGTCAAGGATGGTATTCAAGTGCCCTACATTCCATTCTTTGACATCCTGCATAAGACATGAAAAAGAAAACAATGACTCCATTCACACCCCAGAGTACTCAAACCAAAAGTGAAACCATATAGAACTCGTTCAGATTGCTTATGAGTGTTTACTCACTGGGTCATAAAGGGTCCCATTCACATCAGCTCCATATATAGGAGGGTTAAAGGTTAAATTTTTCCAGTATTTCCTTTCAAGCTCTTCAAAATCATCATACCGAGGGCTGCAAAACCTTACAGGGATGGCAGATGAGGTTATAATTGATTTCCAGTGGAAAATTAGTAACAAGGTTAACAAGACCTACTTGTCACTGTTGGCTGTTTTACGGAACTCTTTCACAGTCATGGCTTTTTTCTGGATGTTGTACTGGGTGAACAGCCCTGACTGCCCAGTCACAACCTGCTGAATCGGTGCAGGTATTAGCAAGTCATCAATGTCATCGTATGAACGTCGAGGCTTCCAGTTTTTGGGTGGGACGATCTGCAGTCAAGCCAAATCAACATAATTATATGCACTTTTTTTTTTTTTTTACTAAGTAGTTTAGGCTACAGTGTAAAAAAGCGTTTCCTCTCACCTTGGCCAGGCCTGCCTTGTGTGCACCTTGGGACTCTATATACGCAATGTAGCGGCTGAAGTTCTTGAACTCTTCAATTGTGGGGTAAAAGGTCATTATACCCCTAGAAACCGGGGTGTCTGACGCCATTTTGGCCAGCCAAGTCCTCAGCACCTGTATGACAAATTGATTGGACTATAATATCTCAATGTGCATCTAATATAAAACATACTATATTAGCAAATAATCAAATCGCATAAATATAAAAAAAGCATGTTTCAAATATTATTGGACATAAAAATGTATCAAGTTTCATGCACTAAATAACACAGGTTATCAATATTTTAGAAGCCTCAGGGGATCTCCTAGAGCAAGGAACAAGTATCCTAAAATTTAAAAAGCAACTACAGTTTCTTGCATATAAAAACTAATTTATACTATGAAGTAAATATTAAATACGCCTAAAGTATTTAGTATTTAGAATATTTTTTTTCTATTTTTTTTATTGTACTGCTTGTATATTTATTTACAAATTTATTTATAATCTTTCACATCTTTATTCTAAATATTTTAGATTAAATCTAACTTTTCCAAGGACCCCCTAAAAACTTGAGAGGGGACAGGATCTCAGTTTGAAACCCCTTGCTATATAATATGTGGGATGACTTAAGAACAATATTGTATAAACATCCAGACGACAAGTCACTGTGACTTAATTTAAACCACAGACATCACATTATTTACATGCTGGGTTGCTAGGTTTCATAAACTTCCCGTTTTAGATTTATTTCACAGAACTGTGTGGAAAAACATCAAACCACATGTGAACAGACTAATTCGCTTGTTAAGTGGTGACGGAATGCACCAACGACTGCCGTTTCCGGGTCCAAGCCTCAACAGCCGTTTATGAGCACTGTTCATTCATATTAAACATTTAAGCTAAACGTTTTCAAACTTACGGTGTACACTACAGTCTCCGTGCTCTCAGCGTCCCCACTTTTATATTTATATTTATATTTATATTGTCTGGCTATCTGGGATTTCGGTATGGAGTTGAAGGGTAGGATAATTGTATTTTTTTTTGGTAGTATTATATCACATCGAGAGTGTATATTAGCACCGTTTTTCGTGGCATCTGATAGAGCGTTTGGTCCCGGAAGCGGTGACGCCTGACGTCAGATTAACAAGCGGATATGAAAGTGAGACAAAACCTCATATTCGTCCAGTGCAGCCTGTACACAATGCACACCACGCCCATTCGCACGCCCCGCCTCGTATTCAGAAGCTTTGATGCTGATTGGCTACAGCCTGCGTCTCTTTAAAAGTCGTGTGGCTAGGCTAACGAGCTAGGCCAAACGTAAACATTATCATGTACAAAAACATCAGATAAGTTAAAAGATTCAAACAATACAAAGTGCACGATATGGTATAAAAAATTTAATAAGTACAAATGATAAATATAATATGAAACGTGCGCAAGTGAGGAAACTAGCTGTTGGTTGCAGTAGTGAAAGTGCAACCGTTAGCTCTTCATAGCTAGCAACTTTACCACTGTTATCAATTATTTTAAGCCGTAAATTATAGAAATTGCGTAAATGTAGAAAATTAAAAGGAGGTAATGTATAAATACTTACTGACTCAACTTACTGTCGAACAAAACCCAATAAATGCCCTCAACCTTAGTAGAGATGTTTAGCTAACAGCAGATGCTAATCCTGACAAACCTCCATCAGCACTCACGCACCACGCATGCGCGCACGGGATTTGTTTACTATTATTGGTCCACCCACGCCATAGCCACCATAACCAATCAAATCACTGTCACGTTTACAGTTGCCTGCCTGCTGTCTGCCATACACAGTTTATTATCTGATGTTGTTCAGTTAATAACAGGAATACGATAATTGTAAACTTTAATTTTGTCTCAGTTTAAATGTTGCATTTTAAGACAAATGAGTTGGACCCATTAACATGGGGAATTATAAATAAATAATGAATATAAAGTGACGTCTAAGTAAGCAAATGTGTATCCATGCATGGACGCGTGTATAAATTTACTTTACTTTGGTAATCTTTTTTTTTTCTACAATACCAATAAATAATACGACAAAATGATTGACTAAATAAATAAATACATTTAAAAAAAAAAGCAGGCAAATGCAGTTAAATATTTTATAACTTGGCATTGATAGTTCATTAGTTTGATAATTTGATAGAGTTTTTTTTGGTAAACTATCCCTTTAAATGGTCTACAGCAGGTTTCCTGAAATCTGGCCAGAGAGCAATTGCCTTGAAGAGGTACACTGTAGAGGTTTACTGTAGCTCCAACCCTGATTTCATGAGCACTCCATAATTTCATCCATTTATACATACATCCAACCAACAATCCAACCATTCTTTAAACTGCTTTAAACCGATTTGACCCTGTAGGGTCAAGGGGATATTGATGCTGATCTTATTTGGTGCATTACAGAAATGTATTACATGTATTGACATATTTAGATTTGTTTTAGATTTATTTTATGCTTCTCTGGCAACTCCAAAATAAATCTTAAATTGTTTTTAAAAAATGAATGACTGAATAAATCTGAATACATTTAGTTATTATTTTTTTTTTTTAAACATGATTGTAGGTAAACATGATGATTGTAGGCTAATGGTTTTTAGTAAGAAGGTGTTACCTTTACTATCAGAGATGTGCATAGGTTGTTGTAAGTATTTTTGGGAACAGCTACTTTATTTAGCATTTTTATTGTTAAATTATTTGACTTTAACTTTATTTAAATCATTTCATCTTGAGTTCCCCTGGTTTAGAACCACAGGTCTTGAGTCAGAGAGCAGGATGTGTGAATCACTGCAGCCATCTACTGGTCATTTCAATCAATTAGGTCTATACTCTTGTTTTATAACTTGCTGTACTTTAGATTATGTATGTTTGTTGTTTTATAACTTATTTCATCACCCCTATGTTTTAGTTACTATTATTATAACTTTTTTTTTTCATTATCATTCTATGTTAGTTATTGTAGTGTTGTTATTTTGTTATTCTATCGCCCCTAAACTTTATATTTAACGAATAGTGTTATTTTATTAATTATTTCATAACTTAAAATCTAATTTTATAAGCTATCCTATCATACCTCTACTTTAGTTAGTGTTATTTTTTATAACGGTAAAGTCTCTACGGTAAAGTGGAGTAAAGCCATTTTGGCTGTAAAACTAATGGTCCTGCATCCGCACACACACAGAGCTGGTGTAATGAAGGATCAACAGAGCGAGGATCCATCCATAATATGCAGCTTTATTAAAAGGTTTCAAAGTAATACAGGCAGGGTAATCAGGGACTAGGCAGAGTCAAAAGACAAGCAGCAAACAATACAAACGAAAGTCAAAACAGCAAAGCAAGTAAGTCGAAGCAGGCAGCAAAAAACCCAGAATTGAGAGAAACAGTCCAGGGTCAAACACGGGATTCCAACAGAGAAATACAGGGGACCCCTCAGAAATGTCAGCCGAGGCAAAACAAGACTTTGTGATATGAATGCGTGATAATGTGGCTTAAATATTGCAGGTGATGAGCGTCAGGTGTGCTCGTAATCAGTGCCAGGTACAGGGTGATGGTGGGAAATGAGTCCAGAAGTGAAAGTTGGTTTTCGGGTGATGGTGCCCTCTGGTGCTCATCGGGGGGAACCACAGAAGCCTGATTCTTGACAGCTACGTACTGTACATTACAAATTGTAATCCGTTACTGTATTCAGATTACATTACAAATAGTATAGTAATGTAATCCATTACATTAGACATAGGTAAAATAATCAGACTACTTTTAGATTACTTTTATCTTGTTTTTCACATTGATTTAAATGAGATAATCTATATTGCTATAAAATACAAAGAGTAAGAAAATATGTTCCATTTGTTGTTATCAACAACATGAAGTGCATTAATCATTATATTACGTCAAGGTTTCCCAAACTGGGTTTGTGAAGGAACTGCAAGGGGTTTATAGTTTAATGAAGAGCTAATAAATAAATAATAAAAATGCTCAATTAAAACCATTTTAAAATGAATCAAAATAAAACATTTACTGAAAAAAATATAATATTTTGTTTACCTTCATGTCATGTGACCATAACCAAAGTCAGATAACCATGAACATGCAAATGTTTCTTCATTATGAGAAAAAAATTTCAGTGGTCTAATGCTGTGAAGCCACCTGACTAACCAAGTAAAAAAGTCATATAATTAAAATAAATGTATTTCATACTAAGCATAGTACAAATCTATTAACATATTTACTCACATATTGCTCGAGACTTACAGATATAAAAATTTAACTTTATTTGGAGTACTACTTGTGCACAATGCACATTTCTTAATATTAAGCTTAAAATCTGTTTAAATGTCTCTATCAATGAGGATTGTATGATCTTTGCAAAATATTCATCTTTAAATACAACATATTTAAAGTATACTTATTGCAATAGTTCCACTTTAGCATATATCTTTAGTTGGACTTCAGCACTAGTTTAAATTGATGCACAATTAAAGTGCATTAAGTATAAAATTAGTTGTTCCAATTTACCAGAGTTCAAGTATACCAGTTTAGTATGTACAATTGCAGGGTATTTTTATTAAGCACATATGTAAACAAATTTGTAGTATGCTTAGCATGAAAAAAAAAGTATTTCAAATACATTTTAGTATATTTATTTTTCACTAGGGTAGTTTCTGTGAATGTCCACAAAACTAGAAGACTTTGAGTCTATATAAGCTGTAGGCTATTTTAGAAAGGAAAATTTAAGATGAGTGTGTTTAATTGGTGGGATTTATTTAATTGTGAATTGATTGTTTTTATTGTGTAGGTTATATTTAAAAGGAAACATGCACAGACACACACACACACACACACACACACACACACACACACACACACACACACACACACACACACACACACACACACACACACACACACACACACACACACACACACACACACACAGCAGTTCTTTGTGGTACTCAGATCTGATTTGCTGAGAGTCTTTTTTAGGAGTGCAATATTCTGGTGATAATGGAACACGGAACTCCAACCATTTCATTCCGCTTAAGCTTGCAGCACTTCTCACAGAGAGTATCATGGCAGAAACCCAAATAAATAATAAATAATAAATAATACTGTTTTTGTGTCATGAAATGTAGTTTGAAAAGTTTTTTTAGGCAATAACGTAACTGTTTAGACCTCAATTATGTGGTTATGAACAGCATTGTCATCGGAAATCACCCTTAACTGTTAAAAGGATAGTAAGACAAAGATATATCACTTTACTTAGCGCAGAGATGTTCACAAGTCTTTAACTTGGAGTCCTCGTCAAGTCTGAAGTCTTTATCGCTGGAGTCTGAGTCAAGTCTCGAGTCTTTGGTCAAGAGTCAAAGTCGACTTTAATGGCTTGCTAAAAAAATCTCATTCAGAATCCTCATGTATTGAAATCTTCCTTTTTACTAAGATGTTTTATAGGCTAGAGACAAAACATATATTCTATTATCTGCTTTGTAAAAAAAAAAAAAAAAGGTGTTAAGATGTAAGTACATCCAGTCTGTTATTTATAATGGCTATGTTTTAATCCATTACCATGTTCAAAACAGTTTTTCTGTAATGAAATTCTATAATAAGAGTCCGATCTACCATTAAACACAAGAAAATATGTGACAGATATTACAAAACCATACAAATAAAGTATTTCTTTATCATATAAGTCAGGGGTATTCAATTAAAGTTCCAAGACTATTTCTTCCAAGCAGAGGTTAAAAAAAAAAAAATACTTTTTACATGTATTGCAGTTTTACATTTAGATACATGCTAGGCCATGTGACAGAAAAAATAAATAAATAAATAAATACTGTTTCTGTTCAGGGTTCTCCTCCTGAAATCTATACTATTTTAATATTTTAGCCTACTTAAAAGCATTAGGCTATCTAAAAACAATGTAACTACAATAATCAAAACATTCTCATCTTGAGCAGAAAAGAAAGATAGCCTAACTAGCCATTTCAAAGTTTCAAAGACCATCTAACAACAATTTTACCAATTATAATTATGCTACATGACTCTTTTGAAATGTTCTTAGCCTAGAGATTAATAATGCTAAATGTAGATCAGAAACGTCTAGTTGTCACATCTGGTTTGAACAGTCAGAGTCACAGGTTATAGATATATAAATAGATAGTATGAAAAATAACTATATTTGCAGCATTGTTGTTTTCTGCTGGGTTTTGTTGTTTCTGTTGTTGTTAAAATAACCGCATCATCCGCAGCTCTAAAATTGGCGCGCGTCCAGAGAGAGAAAGAGAGGATGTAGCGCTGAAAGATATGCTCACTGCTACGAGTGTGATATTGCTCATGCAGTCATTAGACAGATAGACGTTAGGCCTTTTGGTAGCCTACAGTAAAGTAAAAATAGAGCTGATGAGAAGCAAGCTGTACTACTGATCAGAGTTTCTGACAAAACAGAAGTGTCATATTTTGAAAAAGCTATACAGACAGCTAAAGCCTTTGGAAGAGGGTGAGTCAGATACACTAAGATAGGCCCCAATACAAGCAGTTTGCTAGTTTTGTGCAAGTGTTGAGAAGTAATTGACTCCACTTGTATATCCTTCAAGCCACCCCTTATGAAAAAGAAGTTTATTCAAGTGTGCTATTAGTAAACCTCTTTTAAACTAAAAATAGGAAAGTTTGCTTTTAGTTGACTTTTTATGTACTTCTCAGAAATGGGCTTTATGTACTCCTCAGAAATATGCTTAAAATTACATTTAAGTATACTTGACTTATACTTACAAAAAGTCTAAATGTATTTCAGCTATACTTGTGCTCCTAGAATCCGTGTTTTCATTGTTATATGGTAGAGGGCGCTAGTACACATCTTCTGTACAGAATTTCCAAAAAAACACAAGTGAAGAAGAAAAAGAAACAACAGATACTAACACATGTAACGTGATCATTTCATCTGACATGAAACAGCATCAAAACTGTAACGTTATGGAATAAAATGTCAACTGATTAAGAGGTAATAATTACAGTCAAGCTTTGGGGTGTTGATCGACTCCATCTACTTTTTGATTATCATGTCTTTTTAACTTTTAGTTCGAAATGTTATTTTTTTTTTTTTTTATGAAACTTACCCACATTACAGTGTTTAAAAAAAGAATGATTGAAGCTAGAATAAAATGTTTTTGTTTACAAGCAGATACCCTGTTCTTTCTTTGGATGTTTTGTATGTTCAGATATTCATATAACAAAATATATACAAATTAAAACCTAAATAAGAACATAGTAGTATACTTAAAGTATGGTGTAAAGTTCACTTGAAGAAAACTAATGAGTATACTTGCAGTATAAAACTACTAAACTAGTAGTTTACTGAGACTATACTTAAAATTATACAAAGTATTTAATTAGTTAACTATCAGTTTACCTATAAGTTCACTTTTAGTATAATTGCAGTACAAACTACAAACATAGAGGTAAACTAGTTGTGTACTCAAAGTTTGCTACTCTTATACTTAAAGTATACTTAAAAGTATACTTTTATATACTAGAAAGTGGGCCAATTTAGTCCCAAAGAGTATTGAAACAGTACACTTACAAGTTTATTACTATACACTGATATTTGTATACCTGCTACATAAAGTATACTTAAAATATACTTGAACTTTACTTAAGTATACTTAATAAAATAAACTTGAAGTATATTACTTTTTGGTAAGGGACGGGTTGCTGATGGAGAAACTTGAAAGATGATCAAGTGTTAAGCCAGTGGGGTTTACAGTAGTTTCTTAGCTGGAGAGGGCAAGACTGTGAAGGATGTTCAAGTTGTTCTACAAAGTTGTTCTACCCTTTCAGTTAAAGTTTTACCCTGAATCCATCATCTGTGCAGTGTGTGAGCTTGCAGGAAAGACAAACTAGCCAGAGGCAGCAGCACATACAGACAATTACACACTTTTCAGCCAGTTCCCACTCCATCTTCTGAAGAAACTGAAGAAATTTGGTCTGAACAAGCATGTCTTTTGATCAATGAATGAGAGTGTTCTGACAAAGAGAAAAGAAAAAAGGATGATGGAAAGTGTAATGGGTTCCACTCAGGAAACTGCAAAAATGCAACTGCTCTTCAATACATTGAGGCATTGAAGCAAACATTCTTTTCAACTACACATTATTATTTCTGTCTTACAGTCATTCATATTATCACAGAAATACTGGGATGAAAGTTTATAGTTTGGATAGAAACACTGATGTCTATGGTAGCGATCATTCTAGAGCAAATCCCCTTTTGAAAGTAACTGCGCTTCAAATAACGTTTGTGTTGATTGCATTGTTTCACCAAATGTATTTGTCACTGACTGAATCATTCATTAAGGAGAATCATTCAAAAACGTTGATTCATCCAATAATGAAACAAGTGAAGTTGGTTTATGAGTGAGTCGTTGAATCACTGATTCAAACAACTTTTTCATAATTTTAATATTAAAAATTGGTGCGTTAAATATATTATATTTTAAATACATATAAACTACCAATCAAACGTTTTTGAACCATAAGATTTTTAATGTTTTTTTAAAGAAGTCTGCAAGTTTGGAGCAGTGTAGAGTAGCGCTTGTTGTTTGTTGTTTCTCCGATCACAAATGCAGACATGGATTTATGTTTACATGGCGCGATGCAACGCAACGCATAAAAAGACAGTATAAATCATTATAATCTATAATTATGTCCCCACTGGATGCAGCAAATCCAGCACATTTCATTACACCAAATACACAAAATAATGTTCTTTTTAGCAACATCATATGACACCTTTAAGGATGCGACACATCTGGTCTGGTGTAGGAGTGCATTCTAATTAGGATTAAATAAAAATTGAATGAACATCAATCCATGTTGAAAGATACACTAAATTCCGGTAGAATGTATAGTGTCTCAAGTAGCCACTCAATGAGTGTTTCAACCACGGAAAGACAGCATCTAGAAAACATTGTCAGAAAATCCATTCGGTGTCCATAAACTACCAAGAAAAATGTACACTAGAGAGGAGAATTTTGCAAAAATAAGTTATTTTAACAAATGGTAATGTGAACTGGTAATACAAATCACTTGTTACTTTTATATATACTTTTATCCATGTATAGTTTAGTTTAGAAACATTTAGAAAAAATAATATGTACTTAATCGCAAGCTTGTTAATTATTCCTGTATAATTCTCCCTCCAGGCTGAACTCAAAAGTTAAGTTGACAGCCCTGTTTGAAGTAAGTCGAAGTTTTAGGTTTTCTGAACAACATTTACAAAATTCACTGTAGCCTGTTAATGTTAGACCTTTTGCTCCAAACACTGGTTAATGAGATGATAGAAATAAGAGAAATAATTTCTATCATTTAAAGTTATGGTATATTTAACTAATGTGGGGTAATGTGAAGTAATCAGCAATTGTAAAATGCTTTCATGCTTTTATATGCCCACGTTGGAGTTATATATTGATTTTCTGTCACGGTCTATGAACCCCCTGAATTAGTCTTGGCCACCCCACCCCATCTATAAAACTCTAGCTCTGCCACTAATTCAGAAGCTGGTATGCTCCCTATGAAAAGTTAAAATAAGCAAAAAACCTAATTTTTTAAAAACAAGCCAGACTGGAATCACTGGGTCAAGTAGTCTCCCCAAGGGATTAGTGGGCCCTGAGTCAACCGTCTCAGTAAAAATAGACAGTGTCACCTAGTGTTAACTGTGTATAACATATAACTACCTAATGTACAGCTGCATCCTTTCACTGGTCTGTTCATTTGGGGACGTTACTCTTCTTAGCTATCTGTACAAGGTATTTGTACAATCATAGTTGATGTGTCTTTCCCTGCTTCCCTCAAAGGTGTTGAGGAGACGCTATCAATATTGTCCCTGATCTGCTCTAAACCACAAGTCCACTTTTACTGTTCCTTCCAAAGGCGAGCGGAAAGCTATCTGCAAAGTGGAGTCTGCCAATCCATTGAGGAAAAATATCTTTGTAGATATCTTCTTCCTGCTGGACTATTCAGTGCGCTCATGCTACCCTCTTCTGCTGTGGAACTGAATAATTTCAGTGTTGATCTGTAATGAGACATACAAAGATGTCTCCATTCTTGCTGGCACAGTAATAACCGATGTGTTCCATACTGACACTGTTACTGTGGCACCAAGAGACCATACCTCTAACGAGACAATCAGTCCTGAGATGTTTGACTTCAGCAAGTAACCAATACCTTCCACCTGGGAAAGATATTATGTCAGAAATTGTCGAATGAAGCAAAGCGTTCTATTTCAAGGAATAGGCTGTAGGCCTAGCAAAAGGCATTGTACATCATATCCGTGATTTCTGGCCTATCATAAAATATTCTCAATGCATTGCACCTGCTGACATTTATGATTTATGATGCCACCTAAAAGCACCTGGAATCAATAAAGAATCCGGAAGACCATTCATGTTACCCATTGCAATAGCTTGGAAAAAAGTGGAATTACTGTATCTTAAACACCCGTACCATTCCTGATCAGTACACCAAATCATGGATTGATCATGACATGAACTGCTTGTCTATAGCTATGTCAGAGAAAGACAAAGAAAAAATACCTTTGTCTGTCCTTTTGGATTCCATCAGTTTGACCATATGTCACAGGTAATCAGTGGGGCCCCAGTGACATTTTGGAGGCTTATAGAGAGAGTAGTTGGTGACATGCATCTTCTAAAAGCAGTCGATTAAGGTAAACATCATGTTTAGACAGACCCTCGAAGAACATGAAGAACAACTGCTGAAAGTTCTCTATTGGATGAGATGAGACAAGCTGGAAAGTAAGAAATACCACAAAGAGACCAAACCCTGCAGTGATTGATGCAATCAAACACGCACAAAGACTTTCCCATAAAATCATCTACTTCCTAAGCAAAACTTTCCTGTGCTGACCCAACCAAGCCATATGTCCTCCATGTAGATGCCAGCTGAAGTGGCCTGGGTGCATATATACTGACAAGTGCAAAGCTGAATGTGGCTGGTCATTGAAGAACCTGACTCAAAGGGCATTGTCAACATTTTAGTAATAATCAACAATTTCACCTGCTATGTTCAAGCCTTTCCTACCAAAGAACAGTGAGCAACGACTGTTGCTAAAGTTCTTTGTTCACTATGAAATGCCCTCCCACATTCACTTTGAAAAGTAGTCTAATAGCTCTTTCACACAGCATCCCGGTAAATCACAATAAAATTACCAAAGTGACTTTACTGATAAATACACAAAAATGCTGTTCACACAAGCAAATGTGTTCTGGCTTTTTTTTTTACTGGTAAGAGACCATTTACACATTAGCACTTGTAATGTTACAACTTCCCTTACGGGTAAATTGCCAGAACCAATTTACTGGTATTTTTGAAAAGGTCCTGTTCACACATGATCTTATACTGGTAATTTACTGGTAGATTACCAGTAAAGACTAAGATGACCAGACGTGCCACTTCTTGGGGACATGTTCTGCCCAGGAATTGCCTAAAATAATGATCAAAGTACAGAGAGAGCGATTCGAAAGCATAAGGAGCGGTCTGCTCTGCTCACTATTGCTCTCACAATACTTAGATGTCATACAACGATCGATCTACGCAGCGCACACAGCCAAAACCTGGTTATTTTAGGCAATTTAGAAATCCTGGCCAGAACGTGTCCCCAGGAAGTGGCATGTCTGGTCACCTTAGTGAAGACTATATCTGAAAGGGGCTTAATAAAGTAGAAATGCTGGGAATCCGTAAATCACAGACAACACCTTACTACCTATATGATCATCCACAGCAAGAAAACCTCAACAGAAGGCATATCTATTAGCTTCTGAAACAGAATTGGAAAATCAACAAAGAAACAAGTTGCTGAATGATTAAATGGTGAAACTCCAGAACTTGAATTCAAAAGACAGAGTAGGCTACTCATAAGAAAACTGGCTAATATAGGCAAGTGCAAACTTCAAAAACGATGGAATTTTATGCCATACAATGTTGTGGAACAGTCCCAAAACTTACCTGTTCACAGACTGAAGCCTGAGAAAAGCAGGGGAGGAATTAGGACCTTACATCGGGACCACCTGTTGCGCATTAGGGATAATGATGACTGTTGGGGCTTGATGAGACAGAGGAAGTCCAAAGACTACCTGTGACCCAAGTCCAATGTGTGAACAAAAAGTTCATGCCCCTCACCTCGCCTTTGTCTAACACAGCATTACATATGTATTGATAGTTATGTGAAATAATTCACTCACATACACTTTGAGGTGAACAGGATCTCTTTCTTAGGTTGTCACTGATACATGTGACACTGTCATAGTAAGTAGTTCTTTTCTGTTTTATCACCTTTGCACTATTTATGTTTTTATTTATTTATTGACAAAACTATTTCTCGATCAATTTCAGGGTTTTCAAAGTCAAACACAGTGGATTTCATTTTTGATACAATATATATATATATATATAAGAAAAAAAAGTTGTATGTACAACACCAAAAAGACGAGAAAGAAAGAAAAAAAATGGTTAAAGCATTTTAATATAAATAAGAGCAAGTGAACCTGCAACACCAAACAGGACCAGAAGGAGACACCAAAACACCACTAAAACAGCGGCTTTGCTTTGAGTGCATTTGCTGCTGTATGGATCCATTCTGAATCACTAAACTCTCACATATTCGCTTCTTGGGCCAGCATCCATTATAAAACATGGTTTGGTTGCACTATAATAACCCACTGGCACTTGCCAAATGTATGACTCCTTTGTGTCACTGTAATCAACTTTATCCTGATTAAAATTGTTATCCATAAAATCTTTGCTATAGCAACACTGTTTTGCTTCATCCAACAAAGATAGTTTTCGTATCATACACTTATGTAGTGGTTGGGTGTTTTGAGCCAAATACATGCTGAAATGAATTATTTTACTTAAATTTGGTGTGAAGCACATGGCTGTTTTTTCAATGCATTAGCACCATTTTGAACCAAATGCATTTTCTAACTGCAGTGGTTCCCAGTCCTGGTCCTGGAGAACCTGCAGCAATGCTCATTATTGATGTTATATCTGACACACATTTGAGGCATGGAGTCTTTACTAATGAGTGGATGAGTTGAATCAGGCGTTTTTGATTAGGTAGACATCTAAAATGTTCAGTTTTGGGGGTTCTCCAGGACCAGGATTGGGTACCATTGGCTTACTGGATCCTTGGGCTGAAAACTTTACTGAAGTTTACCAGTTTAAAATAATCTGATGGCAGAGAAGCTGAAATTTCTCTTGTTCAAAAACCTGCTTCTTTTCACTTTTAAGTATTATTTCCGCTATAATGCATTGATTGAAATAACAAATTTTTATTTTTATTTTTACCACCCTGCGTGCCTCCCCTGACATGCTCTGGCACCCCTGGGGAGGCGCATCCCACAATTTGAAAACACCTCTTGTATATTTAGATTTTAATCAAGCTATATGTGCTAATAAAAATAATAGAATTTGTATTTATCTGTAGTAGTGAGTGAATAAACAGTATCAACGTATTACAGATTATGTAGCCAAGGCTTGATTAGCTGATTCAGGTGTTTGTGGATAAACTCTGCAGAGCTGGGTTCAAGACCTAGGTTATAAACTGGTCACTGAATAACCAATCACCATGTGTGTGCTGCTACTGAATTTTAAAGATGTATGCTTGTTCATTCCGAAACCAACACGTTATTTACTGGGTACAAAAAAAAAAAAAAAGAAACCTCTTCACAGTAAAAACAACAAAAACAGTACATACATATGGAGTTGGACTGTTACAATAAACACATTTACAGTGGATTCACATTTTTGTTGAGTTATGTTTTGTTTCTGAACAGATTAACAGGAATGTTCATATCCACTATATATCGTTTGAACAAATATTATCAATAGTCCAAATAATATTTAGTGTATAGTGTGTCTCATTAACAGAGTTGGGGAGTAGTTAACTGTAAATTAGGAACACTACTAGCTTAATTATATTTTTCAGTAGCTTGACAGTAGCTTCTAAAACTTATGAATTACCGAACAGTGGCTTAGCTTAGCCTACGCTTAGGCAAGGCAAGGCAAGGCAAGGCAAGTTGTTTTATATAGCACATTTATTCACAATAGTAATTCAAATGGTTTACATAAAAGGAAGTAAAATAATTATAAGAAAATAATCACAACAATAAAACAAGGAATTTTAAAACTTTTACAATGATTTAAAAATTGATTTAACATGAATTTACACAAAAACACAGTACAATCAGTTCGGATGTAGCAAGCACAGTGCTCATTCAATAAATGCACAGCTAAACGGATGAGTTTTGAGTCTGGATTTAAATGTGGCTAATGATTTAGCACATCTGATCACTTCTGGAAGCTGATTCCAGCTGCGGGTGGCATTATAGCTAAAAGTGGACTCCCCTTGTTTTGTGTGAACCCTTGGTATTTCTTGGTCTGTTTGGTTTATATTCAGTGAGCATATCTGCAATGTATTTAGGTACTAGGCCATTAAATGATTTATAAATGAGTAAAAGTAATTTAAAATCAATCCTAAATACAACTGGAAGCCAGTCTAAAGACCTAAGGACTGGTGTGATATGCTCAGATTTTCTGGTTCTAGTCAGAATCCTGGCAACAGCATTCTGTATGAGCTGCAGCTGTCTAATGGTCTTCTTGGGAAGGCCAGCTTTTGAGATGATAGTATGCTAATTTAGTTACTGCTTTGACATGACTACTGAAACTAAGGTCTGTCTCCAGAATCACAACAAGATTATTGACTTGATTTTTAGTTTTTTGACCCCTAGAGTCAATGAATCCATTTTACCTTGAGAACTTCATCTTTGTTTCCAAATGCAATGACTTTAGCTTTCTCCTTGTTTAACTGAAAAAAGTTCTGGCACATCCAACTGTTAATTTCATCAATGCACTGGCAGAGGGAGTCAATGGGGCTCTAGTCATTTGGCGATAAGGCTCAGGTATCATCAGCATAGCTGTGATAGGCAATTTGGTTCTTTCTCATTATTTGACTTAGTGGGAGCATATATAGGCTAAACAAGAGTGCCGCAAGAATTGAGCCTTGTGGGACTCTGCACGTCCACTTAGACTATGCTCTCCTATACTCACATAATAACCTCTCCCTAGTAAGTATGACCTGAAAGACTGACCCAGTTTTCCAGTGTCTCTAGAAGTGTGTTATGATCGACAGTATCAAACACAGCACTAAGATCTAGTAGTATACCAGCACTGATATTTTGCCAGAATCAGAATTAAAGCAAATATCATTTATTATCTTAATGAGCACTGTCTCTGTGCTGTGATGCAGTCGGAAACAAGATTGAAAATTGTCCAGGTATCCATTTGAGTTTAAGCAGTTGTTCAGCTGATTAGAAAATACCCTTTCAACAATCTTACCTATAAAAGGAAGATTTGATATTGGTCTATAGTTGCTCAATATGGTGTTATCAAGATTGCTCTTTTCAGAAGGGGCTTAACAACTGCAGTTTTCAGGGAGTTTGGAAATGGATAGCAGGTTGACGATTTAAGGTGCTGTACTATTTCTTCCAAAATTTAGCTATCAATTGTTTCAAAAACAGACATAGTAACTACTTTTTGAAATTGCGGTTGAATCTGTCTGACCTCTACATAACTTGAAGATGTTCTAATTGCCTTTCTGATATTATTGAACTTCTCAGAAAAGAAGGAAGCAAACTCATTGCATTTGCTGTCGGAGAGCATTTCACTGGCAATCTGACTTTGGGGGGTTTGTCAGCAAAAAGAGTTCAAGTGTTGTTTAAGTTACTGTTTATAAGGTTTAAGAAAATGGTCTGTCTAGCTGTGGCTAGTTCCACATGGAAAGCATAAACTCTTTTTTTATAGATGCTAAAGTGAATTTCAAGTTTCATCTTCTGCCACATCCACTCAGCTTTTCTACATTGTCTTTTCATACTCTGTACTGCTGTTGATTGTCTCCAGGGTGCTTATTGTCTGCAATCTTCTTGCTGACTTTTACAGGAGCAATATCATCAATAACATTCTTAACTTTTGAGTAAAAGGAATCAAGGTGAAGATCAAAAGAGTCTGCAGAAATGCTTGGTGTTAAAGATATAGCCTTCATAAATAGCACACCAGTGTTCTTTATAGTTCATTTTTCAAAAGGTAAGCAGAACGATACAAATTGGTTCAAGATTGAATCTTTCAGCCGGTTTACTCAAGCACACCTTTTGGCGGGGTAAATGGTCTGGTAATACTTTATAAGACAGACAACAAAAAGAGTGAAAGTGAAAAGAAAAAAAGAGAAAAAAGTACCTACAAACCACTAAGAACAATACTGAAATATATGCTATCATTTTAAAGAGATAACTGACTGTATAGCTTATGAATGTGAACAACTTCGTAGTGCAGGGAGCAACGTTTGAATACACATACCATGTTTTTGGACATGTATTTAATAGCTTAATGCTGTTAAAATGAATGCTGAAATACCCACAACGAGACTGAAAGAAGAGTAAGCAGATTATCTTTTAATCAGATTTCCATTCATTATTATAGCAGCTGCACTCTTTGTGCAAAATTTACTTTCTAAATCATTATTATTCCAATCCTAACAATGATCTCCCATTTATGTTTTTCTCCGGTTAATAGTTTTTAAAAAACATTAAAATAAAAGTTTATTAGGTGAAAGTTTATTTTGCTGTTCTGTTTTTGAGTACATGGAGAACTGTTTCTTAGCATCTCAGTGTGGATAATAGAGAAATATCTTAGACAGTCAAGTACACAATTATTTGATAAAGCATTTTAAATTTCTTTTAATACTAATTTCATAACAAATGCATAATACACATACACTGGCAAATAACTATGTATGGGTAAAATAACTATGGATATTATATATTGTCCCTTTATTTAGCTTCAAAAGAGCTACTTTTTACAATGCAGCAAACTGTTATTATTATTATTATTTTTTCAGAAGAGCAACTTGTCTGTAGTTAAGCTTGAAAAGCTTAGGTTTTTAAAGCAACTCCCCCAACACTGCTCATTAACCCCATTATTGGACACATTCACTTTCAGAATCAATTAATCAGTAAAGATAATGTTAATGTAAAATTACACTTCAGTCTGTATAAATTAATATACTAGTCTAATCTTACTGTAAAGTGTTACTAAATATCCATGACTGGCTGTGTGATGTCACATCTTTTAATTCAGAGTATCTAGAAGTCTGTGGTTTTGAATTGACCGAATATTATTTGCTTTTCACAAAATGCTCTGACAGAAAGCCATGTTGTTCCTTGCTGGATCACTACAGCTAAAGCCATCATAGATCTGAGATCTTAAGGGAGTGTTATTCGAGTGCTTTATAAAAGCATTGGGTTGATTTATGAAGTCAGCGAACATCTAACAAACAACACATTGACTATATTCCAGAAACACACACAGAGACAATATTTTGTACAAAAACCAATTACTGAACTTTATTACACCGAGTTTTTTTCCTGCAACATTTTTTATTCCAGTTTTCTTATTAACAAATAGAAAACAGACTGTGTATACAACAGATCGAACCTCTACAGCACTAATCATTCACAAGGTAAAAATGAACTTTCCAACATATTCTGAACGTATGGCCAGGTCTCCCTTTAACATGCCAGTTGTAATCGAGCAGGCATGATATGACGTCCTGTAGGAATTGTTTTTAATTTGACTTGTGCTGCCTCACCCCACCAAAGGAGACCGCCAAATACCTGGGGTGCGTAGATAATACAGTAGATATAACTTTTGTACCATGAATAGATTCACACACAGCAGTCTCTCGTGTAATATTCTCAATGTTGGTATATCAAGAAGAGTCCAGGATTACGTTTCGAGAGAATTATGGACAATAGAGCAGAAGCTGTTTATATACTGTATCTATAATAGTATTTATATTTATTCATAATTATAAATTTATGTATATATATTTCTGTATAAAAAGAAGAGTTAGATTAAACAGAGCTGACTCTCCCTTGGGGGAGTGGTTTATACTGTACAGGTGCCAATGGCGATTGGTCTCATTTCAATAGCAGGTCTTCAAATGTCACAGAGAAGTGGGGTGCAAGGGGCACTTTTCGTTAGGATTGCGTTCAGTTCCCGGTAACGTCCCATCAGAAGATCGTAATGTATTTATCACAAATCGCATTTAACCCCTACTGAGTTCTGTACAGTGCCGATTTTATAAGTTAGTTGATTTGCTTTCCCTTATAAAAAGCTTTTCTTAATTTAGTACCACTAACCCAAATGCATATGTCTAGCAGTTGGAGATTTTTCTTTTATCATTGAGACAGAGACAGAACATTAACTTCTCCAAAAGTGAACCCACTCATTTTAGCCCAATAAGACCAATTATACATAACAAAGAAGAAAAAAAAAATAACAAAAGTAAAATCATGTTACAAAGTCAAACCATCAGCAGCTTAGAGAACAGCAGTTCTCTGGTATTAGTATCAGGAACATGTTAAAAATACATGTTCTTGTGCTAAAATAACCTAATATGAAGAAAATAAAAATAAAACAGTACCAATTATGGAAAAGGTAGACCCACGGAAAAGGCCATTAAGACAAAAGATGTTAAAAGATGATTAAAAAAAAAACACAAATATTCTAAATAAGAATAATAACAATATTGTCATACTGAATTTTTTTAAAATAATAACACATGATAACCATGTTTTTTTTTTTTTTTTTTAAAAAGGGCCAAACAGAAAAAAAAAAAAGAAACAAGAAGAATTAGTGCTACCAGTAGCCTTCGACTGTAGTGTGGGTTGGCGTAAGCTAAAGAGAAACTAGAATATAGTTTTGTTTTTTTTAGATGGTGCTTCTTGAAAGAGAGTTGTCTATATTTCTTAAAGCAATCTCTTGGTGCCAGTCAGTAATGGACTGCTGTGATTGGTTAACCAGCCACTGGATCGCCTGCCCTTCCCACCCCCAGATCTCTGTACAGGATGGGGATGGGGAACGGTGGCTCAGAAGGAACACTTGGTGCACTCCTGAAGAGTTGTACCAGAGGGCTGTGGTCCAGGAGTGGTTACGTTGCATAGTGATCAAAGCTCCCCAGGTACTCCAAAGCGGCTCTGTAGCACAGCTGGTACTGGTCCTGCAGGAGAAAAACCAGAGTGTGTCAGCGGGAGAAACAATCGCCTCTTTAGCTAATAACACCAAGTGGGTGACAAAGAGCTCATACTCCACATCAACTGCTGCTAAAGCTGCTGTAAATGAAAAACTTTTTGGGACTGAAAAGGCATGGACACAGTTATTTTTGAGCCTGACCTTATTGAATTTGCCCTGTTTAGTTAAACTGGCCCTAAATCAGCAGCTTTAACTGCATATTGGAAAAGTGCTATTACAATTTTTGGGCATTAGGACAGTACCTCTGTCTGCACCATGGCAGGCCTTTGTGTGCGCAGGGTCTTAACCGTCTGGAACAGATCCACCACACCCTCGTATCTCATCCTCTCCAGGACAATACTGAGAGTGATGAAAACACCAGTTCTTCCCACTCCAGCACTGAAAGACAACAGCATCTGTTAACTTAACACCTGTTACACAAGGGTGAAGGATCTGCGTGACACGTAATACTGCAGTCTTGAGTGTAATGCACTAAATCTGGCTGTCTGGAGTTTGTGAGGCTGTGATAGAAATGAAATTAAATTTAGTTGGAAAAAAAAAAAAAACTTTATTTACTAAACATTAAAATATGAAATAATATGTATCAATTTAAAAATGTGTACATTTAATACATTTGAAAAATAATAGAAATTATTAAAAACTGTACTCATTACTTATAGACAATTTAAAACATTACAAAAATAATTACTTTAATTAAAAAAGTGTAAAATTGTTTATTAAAAGTTTCTACTTAAAAAAGTGTGCATTTATTATTCAATAAAAATATTTATTTTAAAATTATTCAATTAAGAAATGACAAAATAAAATAAAAAATGTGTAAAAGTAAAATGGTTTATTATTAAATAAATAAAATAAAACTAATAATTTAATATTACAACTATAAAATGATGAGAATTTGTGTAATAGTATGTTGTGGACTAAATCTATCGATCCACTTTTAATATGTAAAATGTTTATGTGGTAAGTAGCAGTGTAATAAGTGGGATAATGTCATTATTACAAAATAAACCTTCAGGATGATCATTTGCTGATCAGATGACTGTATATTATCCATTCACATATTTTTACATTCAGAATTTAGATCACAGATCAGCATACCTGCAGTGCACAGTGATTGGTCCATCCTGCCCAAACTGCTCCTTGGTTTTATGAACTTGGCCAATGAAATCAATGAATCCCTCGCCAGTTTTTGGCACTCCTTGCTCTGGCCAATCAGTGAACTGGAACTGCCGAATGGTTCTAGATTGACCGTCCTAAAGAGAATGAAGAATTAACAGTTTATTAGGCTGCTGGTTTCACTCTCACATACACACACAACAGCTGGATGCCTCCACAGCAGGGAGCCTCTGTCCATATGCTCACTGTATGACTGTGTGTGGACAGGATTTAGCTACAAGCTTATTCATAACCTTGGTACTATTTATAGCCGCCAGAAAGCTCTGAAGTCCAAAGCGAGCCGCAGGATGTGAAAGCGCCGTGTTGGTGTGAAACATCCGCCGCCAGCAACAGATTGCTCACACACCCCAGCGGTGCCCTCAAGTACCATCCTGAGTGACATTCATATGAAAAAACAAACACAAATAACCCTCCTCTGGCAGATTCCTGCAGGTGATAGATGCACGTACCCTGGCATCTGTGACTTTAAACTCTCGCAGGATGTACTGGGGCATGTTGTATTCAGCCATGGGATCCACCACGAAGTACTGATAGCGGGCCGAGCGCTCAGCTGGCCAGTACTGATGACACTTCTCCTGCAGGATGTGGAAAAGTATGAGTAAATCTCCAGGATTTAAAACACCAGGATGTGAGTTAAAGGGAGGAAGGTGCTTTTACCCGTCCCATTTCTCTGAGTTTGGTCAGCATCACTACAATAGTGGAATTGTGCTCCCATAGCATCCTCCAGAAGTCCTCAGTGGTTTCTGCTAGAGGGCCCTGAGTGGCAATGTAGGCCTTCTGCTGTCTGTGGACACAGAAAAACATCTTTTGAGACCTTTGCAAAACAGGCAAATATGCCCAGAACAATCACATGACCACGACAATGGCTAGAAAACAGCTGCGCCTTAATTGTAAGATAAAATGAATTGGTTGGTAGTCAACTAGTGGATTCTGTCTTGTTTATATATATATATATATATATATATATATATATATATGTCCTCATTTGTAAATCACTCTGGATGAAAGCATCTGCTAAATGACTAAATGTTAATATTTCAATTTTAGTTTCAGTTTTAGAAATTTTGTGATAAGCTTTTGTAATTTGTACTGATTTTTAAAATATTTGTATTTGCTTTTATTTATTTTTAAATTTATCTTATTTGTAGATTTTATTTTTTTGGAAGTTTTAGTAATTTTAGTAAATAAACTTATTTCAGGTAGTTGGCAAAGCAGTTATAAGATAACAATTTATATATATATATATATATATATATATATATATATATATATATATATATTTCTCGGATTTTTGTTTAATATATTTTCTTGTTGAATGTTGGCTAGTTACCCTATTAATAGCTGTAACTGACATTTATATATTACTATGAATCTAAGCCTTTTTTCTTTATAATATGTCATATAATATTTTTTTATTTTTTTTATCTTATTTGTAGCTTTTATTTTTTTTGGAAGTTTTAGTAATTTTAGTAAATAAACTTATTTCAGGTAGTTGCCAAAGCAGTTATAAGATAACTATATATATATATATATATATATATATATATATATATATATATATATATATATATATATTTCGGATTTTGTTTAATATATTTTCTTGTTGAATATTGGCTAGTTACCCTATTAATAGCTGTAACTGACATTTATATATTACTATGAATCTAAGCCTTTTTTCTTTATAATATGTCATATAATATGTCCTACTATCTCACAGATATCAATAAAGTTATTGTTAAAAAAAAAAAAAAAAATTCACACTTTTGGGAAAAAATTCCCTGTGACAGCTTTAAACTCAAAACAGTAAAAAAGGGGAGCAATCATCCTTTTTAGCCAATCAGAAATGCTCTCTGCCTATCAATCATCTTCCACATTCAGGTTTGCTGATGCATCTTTGGAGGGCGGGGTTTTGTAGAGAGAGCGTTTTGATGAAGTAATGGTGGAGGTCTAATTTAGCGTCTGGAAGAAGTTGCCAAACAATCACTTAAAAATGGCAAGTAGATTGTGAATCCATATACTATAATCTGTTGTTCTACCCATATATATAGTTTGGGTGTTTTATTAACATGGCCACTGGGTGGCAGCAGCGTACTTTGCTACAGCAGCTTGGGCAATCAATGTGCACATAGCACACACATCACTGTCTCATACAAACAGTGCCACGGGTTAGCAACTAATGAAGGTGCTGCAGGCGAGGCAATAACATGGAACTGGGAGATTAAAGTCTGTTCAGGGCCTTGTTCTGACAAATAAAGAGACGGCAGAGAAGAAGAGAGGAGAGATGGGGAGAGACGAGCCAGAATGAAGAGCGAAGAAGAACGAGAGAGACCCCCTCCCTCACTCCACCATTCCAGAACACACACACACACACACACACACACACACACACACACACACACACACACACACACACACACACACACACACACACACACACACACACACACACACAAACACACACACACTCAAATACGTCGCTACGAAGAACACAAAGCAGACATCAGGGACACACTGCCTTTGACAAAGCCAAATTACCTCTATATTAATCATGCAATTCTTCCTTAGAGGAATTCTTCCTAGATTTTCCCCCAATTAAACAAAATGCAACATGAACACTAAAACGGTTGTAAAGGCTGACACAAAAACAGCTCTAATGACGTATCTGCTCGGCTGGTGAAGCTCTTTGTAAACTAGTAAGAAGGTCAAGTGTGTTTCTGTGCTTATCACATTAACATTCTGTTTAAAAGCGGCTTAATTGCTGCGTTTTGACAAGACAACAAGTCTCAGAGTGGACGGACCCAGAGGCTCAGCTAAAGAGGAAGACGTGATCGAAGAATCGCTTTTGAAGCTCATCTGGTTTTAGAAATAAGACTGGTGTCAATTACGCATTGGCACAGGTTGAGCTCCACCAGAGTAGCTCTCATTAAGTTTTAATTCAAACGAGAGGGGCTGATGTATCAAGCCCCTAGATATTTTCTTCACAGACTCTGTGACATTTCGTGCCCACGCTTCGTTTTACGGCAAACACGACTGGCCTTTTCTCTCTCGCTTTTCCTTCTCTGATTTTCTCAAGGGTTCACCCCATTGAGAGCGCCTCCTTTTGTAATTCAATAAACAGCTGTCAGACATAGTAAGGCAACAAAATTTGTGAAGGCTGAAAATGTGTAGACAGACTTCACTGTGCTGCTCATTGTTTAGGGGAATATTGCAGTGAAGAAAAAAGAGTTACGGATCATCTCATTTACCACATATGAGAATGAGTCTTGACGCCTGATGAAAACAGAACAGGAGGAACGAGAAGTAGACGAAATCTACTGATCAAAACCACTGGATTTATTTAGAGATAGATTAAAGGGATAGTTCACCCCAAAATGAAAATTCTGTCATTAATTACTCACCCTCATGTTGTTCTAAACCCGTAAGACCTTCATCTTCAAAACAAAAATTAAGATATTTTTGATGAAATGTGAGAGCTCTCTGACCCTCTATAGACAGCAACGCAACTGTAATGTTCCCAGGTCCAGAAACGTAGTAAGGGCATCGGTAAAAAAGTGCATGTGACATCAGTGGCTCAACTTCAACAATTCAACAATTCTTCTCACCCGAGTTACCGTCTTCCGCCAATTTATCTCAATGCATATGCACGCTTTACCCTAAGCGTAAACAATGCTGATTATGTTCATGCACGCGTCCCCACCCCGAACATAAACAATGCTGATTACGTAGATTACGGTCTTGGGTACTCTCCAAAATGGCGAGACAGCAAGGATCCCTACACGATCAAGACTCAGAAACTTAGCAAGGACATCGTTAAAATAATCCATGTGACATCAGTGGTTCAACCGTAATTTTACGAAGCTACGAGAAGACATTTTTTGCACAAAGAAAACAAAAATAACGGCTTTATTGAACAATTCGTCTTCTCCATGTCACCCTATAGCGGCATTTTGGAGAGTATCATATTCGTAATTTTTCTTATCTATGTGAAGATATAGCGGCATTTTGGAGAGTATCATAACAACGTATGTAACGTAGGAGGGTCAGAGATCTCTCGGAATTCATCAAAATATCTTAATTTGTGACCTGAAGCTCTTATGAGTTTGGAAGGACATGAGGGTAATTAATGACAGAATTTTCATTTTTGGGTGAACTATCACTTTATCTATTAGGAATAGCAACATATATTAGATAGCTGAAATCGAATCGAATTGTAGCAATGATCTGACCCTTGTCGATGCAAGTGACCTAAGCAAATATTATTTGTTACTGTATTATCTCTCTCTTTCTCTATATATTAAAAATAAAATATTTAAAAAATGTTATTAAAAATACAATGCAAAATACATTTCATGGTTGGTGAGAAACAATTGAATGGTGCATGTTCTCAAATTAACTTGCATGCAGGTGTGAAAATTATTCAATTTTGAGCCCTGGATTTAATTTTGTACCAGGAAACACAGAATCAAGCAAGCTCTGATTCATGATGTGTTGAAATGTGTCGGAGAGAGTGATTCATAATGCAATGCAACTGCGTGTGCAGTCAGTTTTTTCTTTTTAGATCCACAACTGACAGAATCTTGAATGGCTCTAACAAATATGTTTATAGCAGCTGCTTGAAAAAAAAAAAAAAAAAAAACATTTCTTCTAAACCTTGAGAATTAAAGCAAACATGCTCCTTCATGTTTTTGTAATGGTTTGGCATGGGCAGCTACCTGTATCCATCGATGCAGCTGGCATTGATGTAGTCAGACCCCTCCACTCCTCGGATTGGCTGCAGGCACACCCGTGTGGACTCAAAAGGCATGATATTGACGAGCCGGTTCTTGAACTTGTTGCAGGGCAGGTTGGCGCTGATGAATCGCGAGGTGTGGGCTTTGGAGTTGGCGAGTCTCTGTGGAAACAGTGTTGGGTTCAGAGGGCTTGAGCGTAAACAAGCTGGCAGAAACATAGTGGAAAACGGTCTGAAACTGAATATTTTTTAAATGTGGGAGAGCTGTGACACTAAAAGCGTGTCTGTTGTGATTGTAAATTGAAGGTGAGCTCTGCAGCAGTACAGAGGGGTGCAGGCATAATGGTCTGACTGGGAAAGCGAGGGCGTGACTGGCAGCGGGGCAGAAAAAGCACAGATGGACATCAGCAGAGAGCGCACAGAGACCGTTGGCTCTACTACAAGCTCTGTCTGTACTGGGAACCCACTCCAGTCTTTGTGCCAGATGCTGTTTCTACTTCTAGAATCCGCTCTGAGTTGAGCATCCTAGTTTTACCAGCATTTACTTTTATCCCAACAGAACTATTAACAGATGGAACAGTAAAGCATTTTCAATAAAACATTTATTAGGCTTGAGTCATTAGGTTTGTTTACATGCACCAATTTTTGGTGCATGTAAAATAATACTAATTATATGTATTCTAAACAAAATTTCAGCATGTGTGCAGTGCTGTTTGCCATGCTCAGAAATGGAAAACGCCAAACCGGATAATATTACAAAAGTTACTGCTACTGAAGCTACCTGGTATTTATTTTTTTATTTTGTTTTTATTAAAGACAATAACACAGTATTGATCATGTGACGTGCAATCACCTTAAACTCCAGCTCCATGGCTGTGACGGTCTCTCCCGGCGGTGGCTGGGTGAGCTTCTGGATGTGGGCATAGAGGTTTCGTGCAGGGACCTCTGTGTTTCCACAGGTGGCGGCCTCCAGCAAGGCCTCGTGGATGAAGATGTACTGGTCCTCTGTCTGCACCATGTAGTTCCTCTGGGCTCTCATGCATGTGACGTGGCCATAAATGTCTACCGTCTTCTCATGTTTCATCCGCTCCAGCATGGCGTCAATATCTATGAAGCAGCCCGTGCGGCCCACTCCAGCACTGAGACAGACAAACTCGTTTCACTACAAACAAACTAGGTTCTAATACTAAGAGTGCCAATTGATAAGATTTTTAAATAAATTAATAAAATCATATACTGAACAAATGAATCAAATGAATTACATATAAAAATATTTATATTATATTCCATAGTTGTATGGAATATAATGGAAATATTCCATCTAATATTCACTTAAAAAGATTTTAAAATGTTTTCACTTGACAGCCTTAAAAGATTTGAAACCAAACCTTTTCTGTTAATTCCACCAAGCAAACCTACAACTGTTCACTTTACAAAAGAGTTTTATAAGTGAAAAGGTCAGCAGTAAATGAAAGACTGGGGACTGGCGCTAACCTGCAGTGCACTACCATGGGTCCAGCATCAGGAGGGTTGCAGGCTTTGACCCTGCGAAGGAATGCAAGGATGGGGGTGGGGTATTCAGGCACTCCGTGGTCTGGCCAGGCCATGAACTGGAACTGCCTGACCTCGCGTTTCTCGCTAGAGCCATTCTGTTTGAGCAGAGTGGAAGAAGGGAGGTTAAATGGCTGAAAATGTTGAAACTTACTATTATGAGAGGAAAAGGCAAGCAACTTTTTACCTTGTAAAGGGCAAAGGTGCGCACACTGTAAGTTGCCAACTCAACAGCGTCAAGCATGGTCACTTGGATCATTCCGTAAGTCTCTGTGCCACGAATGGGCCAATACTGGTCACACTTGACCTGTTTAAGAGGACAAAAATGAAACACAGTCAAACAGTGCAGGAGTAAATGCTGAATTCTATAAGTCCTTAAATTTAAACACTTAAATTTAAAATAAATGTTTATTGTTATGTAAACTATATACATATTAAACAACTGTAAGCACAGCATTGAAATTTAAAAATGTCAGAAATGTTTTTCAAGCACCAAACCAGCATATTTAAATTTCTAAAGGATCACGTGACACTGAAGACAGGAGTTATGGCTGCTAAAAATTCTACCTTGTCAGTACAAAAATAAATGATGTTTCAAAATTTTCAAAATACCAATCCATTTTTTTTTTGCAATAATATTTCACAATAGTACTATTTTACAGTATTTTTTGATCAAATACATGTAGCCTTGATGAACATAAGAAACTTTCTTCTTCAAAAAAAGCCTGACATTATGAATCATCTCTATATTTACACTCATACTTAACTGCAAGACTAATATGAATAATAATATGAATATTAATAATGTTTGTTTTTTTATATCACCAGCAAAATTATTGTCAATATACTGTCAATATATCAGCCAAATGTACTGATTTCCTATACAAGTGTCCACAAGTGTACACAAGCATACACAGTTCACAGTTGAATGGTGAATATTTACCTAATTTCATTATAGTATTGAAATTACTGAGTTATGGCAAAGGTGTGTGCCACCTGCACCCAATAATTCACAAGGACAAAGCTTATTTTTGAATCGAGGACAACTCCTATTAAAAACAAAGTAGAGTTCATCCAAACATCATTTTAAATTAGACAAAAGCGGTAGAAATTTCTTCAAATGGTGTGTTTTGTATAGTGTTCAATCATCTACTTCAGGCAAAGACCAAGTAAAAATGACGTAGAGTTCATTTCTTCTTCAAGGTAGGTCCTGTCAGCAGTGAAACTAGGCCAGTTGTTCTGTCTCTGCTGGAGGTTTTCATCACAGGGCTTGGGGACGCCCTTTACCTATGAAGTAATGCTTTATAGGTGCACAGCCTTGCCAAAACCCACTCATTTACCACGCTAGCTCTGCCAACACATGTCTCTTTCTCTATAAGCCTTTAGCTCCCATCTGACCTCCCATCCATCAACAAAAACCTGAGTGCACGAATTCTCCAGGGGGAGGAATTACAGGTTATCTACTGTCAGATATGACATTTGAGCTGAACAGAAGACTAGTCGACAGACTCGCTCTCTCACCAACCCTGGGTGCCACTGGCCTGTTGCTGCGCCCAGCACAACAGCGCACTAAAAGCCCACGTAGTGATTGGACTCATAGAAACGCAGGTCCCTTTAGTGCCAAGCACAGACGGATGTTTTATAGCATGAAGAGAGTTGTGAACCATTGTACTGTGTCATCCAACAAAAAGGATGGCAATGGTATTTTGTCTTTTATTTTATTACTATATTTTGTGAGGTTGGATAGGAAATCTACTACTATACTACTATTTTGAAGGGAACCTCAGGGCAAAGAAAGTGTGTTCTTTGTAAACAATCAACGCTTCTTTTTTTTCTTTAAGAAATTAATACCTTTATTTGGCTGGGACCTTAATAAAATTATGCCTTTTCTATGTAAGATAAAAAAAAAAAAATACATTACATTACTTTTTAAAATAAATGCTGTTCTCCTAACCATTGTTAATCAAAGAACCCTTAGTAATGGCTGTTGAAAATTCATCTCTGCCAAAGTATATCAAAACAGAAAACACATTTTAAATTGTAATAATACTTTACTACTAATAATTGTAATATTACTCTAGTTTTCCAGAATTTTTAGCCTGTGAGCATAAATGACTTTATTCAAATACATAAAAAAATAAATAAAATAAAACCCTTCCTGACTTCTTTCCCAACCCACTCCCTACCTCTCTCCCACTTCGCTTGCTGTCAGTTTTGATCTGTCCTATCATAATAAAGGTGAAAATGCAGAAAATAAGTCTTTCAAAAAAAAAAAAAAAAACATTACCTACTGCAACTTCTGAATGGTAGTGTAAAAAAAAGCAACAACTAGGACTACAAAACAGAATCAAGATTTTTTTTTTTTTAAATACAGATTAAAAAAAAAAATACTTACTTTCTTTTAAGTTTTTGTGAATTTAGTGTGTGAACATTTTTTGCAATGAATATTTCAAATGACGTAGTAAATACTGTACATCAAATAAGAAACATTTCAAATTTGAAATAGAACCCATTCAATAATGTCATATTTCAATTTAACATTTAGTAGTATTAAATATTATAAATAAAAATTAATATTACATTAAAATAAAATAATAAATTGATTAAACAGGCGAGGGAACTAATAAGTAAATCACAAACCAGTAACTATTAGTTTTGTCCTAGTTTTGAACTTACTACTAGTAAGCTACTAGTACTAGTACTCATACTAAACTACTAGTACTAGTTTTGAACTTGGCTGATGTTTAATACTGTGCCTAAACTTTTCTATGCCCCTGCTACTCACCCTGGTCTTCTCTTCCAGTCTTGTCATCATGACGATGGTATTGGCTCTCTGCTCCCAAACCATCCTCCAGAAGTCGCTCAGAGTCTCAGGCAGAGGGCCCTGCGTGGCAATGTAGGCATTCTGCTTACGGTAACCATCAATGTAGTTGGCATTAATGTAGTCGCTGCCTGGAACACCTATAGAGAGACAACAATTCACAGGTGGCCCACTTATGCCACTATTTGTGCTAATTGCATGCTTCCACTAAACATACACACATCTGCCACCATAATGAAATGTTAAAGGTCAACACATTTGTTTGACTTTTACCGTCCACAGGGGTGAGAACAACTCTCGAGTGGTCGTAAGCAATAACGTTGGCATAACGGTTCTTTGGCTTGTTGACTTCCAAGTTGGAGTTCTCCCATGTGAACTGCTGGCCTGGATCAATGGACTGCAGGGGAAAGATGAGTGGACAAAGAGAAGGAGGGGAGAGAGAGAGAGAAAACTGTTCAGTCTTTTGAGGCACCTTGTTTGAAGCTTGATACCACAGAGTGCCGCAGGGGTAAATTTGAACTAGCATCACTTCAGCAAGAGAGGCTTTGTTTCTATAGCAACCCGACGTTTGAACAGAGACCAGCAAGAACCAGAGGTAACTTTGCCACCAGGGGTTGTTAGAACTGATGGACTGGCAAAGCTCAAGAGTGGTAATTTGGATCCCTTTGTGGGTATATTGCAGTTCTATTCCCTTACTAGTGATCATCTGCCCTGTAATAACAGCAAGTTCATCTGCTGTTTTATCACAGGCAACCAACAGATGGCTTAGTGCTCACTGACACCATAATTCAAACATGATCACTGTAGGGGGCTCCCATAATTGTACCACTGACTCGGTACGTCCGTACCTGAGCTCATCGGGGCATATGGCTTTGATGCTAAAGATTACGCTGAGAGGAGGGAGCGTTCAGAGGCTCAGCCCAGACTAATGGATTACAGGTGTCCATGTGGACTTCATGCCTGCGCTTGATTTTGTGCCCGCTGACAGGAGCGAAGAGGGAAGAGCAATGGCTGAGGAAAAGCAGACCCAACAGGGAGAGTGTGGATTTATGGAGACAGACAGGAAGCTCTAAAGAGAGAGGACAGATGAACACATCTGGAGGAAAAGCCTGCATATATCACTGGCTGCATGCATGAGGTGATGCCCTGAATGGGTAACAGACGTTCCAGGTGAGGCCTTTTTTAATACAGGTCAGTTGTCTGCAATGTACAAATGTTTGAGGGGTCATGTTAAGTTACAGCCATTAAAATGTATTATTAGAGACATTATAGGGTGAGGAGATGGTCCACTGTAAAAAATAAAAAAATGTGATAAATCGTTGATTTAATAAACTATTGTTCTTAATGTTGCAAACATTTAATAGTCATCATCAAACTGCATCTACAGTTAGATATCTATGGTGAAACAAAAATACATAAATAAACAAATAACCTTTATCAAGTTACTTGTGGCTGATTGTTTTGATGGCACAATTCATTGCTGTCAACGCACTTAAAAACACTAGAACTTGGATAAAAATTCAAATTGTATCAACACACTAATGTCTACAGTGGTAACAACAAACACACAGATAAATAAATTTACATTCACAGATTTATCCAAGGCGACTTAGAAATTAGGGTAATAGAAGCAATCAATACAAAAAAAGCGCAACAATATATAACTGCTGTGAAAATTCCCGGTTAGTCTAATGCAGTACACATAGTGAGTTTTTTTTATTTTATTTTTTATAATAAATAAAAAGAATAAAAAGTAGATAGAAAAGAGATAGAATAGATAGAGCTAGTGTTAGAGGGTCAAGTTATTATTATTTTATACTAATTAAAAAGAAATGAAGTAGAATTGAAAAAGAATAGAGAATGCTACTGTTCTCTTGCAGGATGCTAGCTTCTGGAGGGCACATAATAAAATACAACAAATAAAATACATAAATGTATTAAATTTACATATAAAATAAATGACCTTTATTAAGTAATTTGTGGCTGGTTGTTTTGATGGCACAATCATTCACTGCATTTTAGGATGTTTCGAATTTAAAATAAAGGGAAGAACTGACTTGTCTGCTCACACTTTCTTCCTCTAGTATGTTTTATCATTCTAAATTCACAGCTATAACAGAACTAACAAAAGGGAAGCAGAAAATGTACAACTTGCATATGAAAAGGTTGATACAGAATTGGTATTAATAATAATAAAGTTGATGTTCCTTTTGCTTAAATGAAACATGATGCTAGAAACACCAATAATCCATGTGTTTAATACCCAGGAAGCACAAATACTGATAAACATATGCCTGTAACTGTAAGTCACTGTGGATGAAAGCATCAGTCAAATGAATGAAATATAAATTTTCAGCAAGAAATGAAAGATGCACTCTGCATGGAGCTGGATACTGGATTTCTCATTCTGACTTCAGAGGATTACTCAAGAGGCTAGAGGTGGGATGGCACTCTCTCCCTTTCCTTCTCAAGTCACAGGTCTCCTCGGCTCAAATGACACCGGGTCGTATCAGAGCATTGATCGACGGCAATATGCAGCAGCTTGCTCTGCTAGTCAATAATGTCACGGGGTCTCTTGTTATTCAGCATTGATCTGCCTGTTCTGGACAAGGCTCTGGTTGACTCAGTGTCCATCAACCTCCACACCTTTCACTTGATTTGGGATAACATCAGCCTCCTCGGATCCTTTCAAACTTATGCGCTTGTTTTCAATGCCTCTGTAAACAGCTATAAAGCACTCTCTTCAAAACATAACTGGTTTTTAAATGTCCACATATGAAGTAATGCTCAAAAGTAAACAGCAACTCAGCGCTCAATAGAAATAAATGTTTAAGTGTTTCTCTGGCAGTTTATCAGCAAGCATCTTGGAGGAACATTTACTTTGCCATAAGCTTTCGCACGCAAGTACAGGTAATGTGCGAATAAGACAGCTGGAATGCTGACTGGCAGTGCTCTGCAAACAAGGGGAACAAATATGAGCTGTCACTACATGAGATGACAAGCTTGAGAGATGCGGATAATGATAGCGGTGGGAGGTGAGTGCTGGCTCCTACAAAAAGCTTCGGCTGTAGTGGGTTGACAAACATAAGCTTGTTACTGGTGAGAATCAGTCTGATGGGAGTGTTAGCTATTGCTATTGCCACCAGTCAAGTTGAGGAGTGATCTACAGAGCACTTCAAAAACCAAGTAAAATTTATTTTGGACAGTGTAAATCTTTCAAAAACAACGGACTATTGGGTTATACAAGTACGTACATCCGGATGTCATACTGGTTTTCTGTAAAGATCAGCTCTATGGTTTGGTCACAGTTTTGTCAAAAGCAAGTAGCAACTGATTACAAGGTAGAGGGAACAAGAAGTTGAGTATCTTTGGTCGAAATAAACATGCAAAACAATGAAACCGAGCAACGGATGCATCAAGCAGAGCACGGAGCCAATATATGTGCTGGTGTCCCACTGCCTTGCTCATGCTGGCTGGACTAGGCTACTCCCATTGGCCCAAGCGGAACCATCTGTCCCCTTGAGAGGGGGCCTTCCTTGACAGGAGGACATGACATCACGACATGCCAAGAGCAGCTTGTGAGCACCGCTTGGCTATGGAGGGCATACGTGGTGAAAACCACAAACGCATCGCAGGGAGGAGAGATTTGTCACATATGGTTGCTGAAACAGCTCGATCTATCCCTCAAAGTGTCACTAAACGTCTGTAGAGAGGAATGAATAAAAGGAGGTCTATAAAAAGACAAAATCCTTGTTGTATTTTATGTTTTTTTTTTTTTTCACAGACACGTGTGTAATTACAGAAAAGAGGGTTTCGTTGGTTGGAGTGAAGTTTTAATTGCAGTTTAACTATAAATACAACTGTGATTGGAAAAAAGAGACCGAAGTGAGACAAGAAGAGCAAAGGAACAAATGAAAGAAAGAGACGTGTGATGCTTGCAAATCGACAACTTCTTTGCTCGTAAACATCTCTAATGGGTCTCTCGCATTAGTTGGGATAAATCTATGAATACATCCTCACCAGGTGTTTGTCTCACCAAAAGCGATTGGGCCAATAGCGTCTGATCTTTTAATTAAATAATTCCACACCTTTAGGGTGACGACTGACATTCATGTTAAATATCGCTCTAAGAAAAAGGTTTAATAGGCTTTTTTCTCAACATCAGGAAGAAGTCACAAGGCTTTTGTGTGTGTATTGAAGATTTCTAGAGAGAGATCATGGGAAAATTAACATCTGCCTGTCTGGGAGAGGTAAGGGTGAGCAGCTGTCATAACACCGGATGTGGGTGCTCTAAGTGTTGATGGCAGGAGAATCTATTAGACAACACCAAAGTGAGAAAAGAATGTGAGAAAATTGTTCAAAAGGCAGACGAGACACAACAATCAAACAAAAGAAACAAAATTAAAATACCAAAGGCCAAAGAACAGCCCCCTTCAATTTTTTTTTTGAGTTTCTGCAGAGAATGAACCCTTGAAGGAAAATCACTCTGGTAGCGACAAGCTCTGACATTGTCAAAAAAATGAACAAAAATCGTACCTTTGAGGTACAACAGCTTGTCACTGGGGCAGTACTCTCAAAAATCTTTCTGCCATTTCTAGCCCTAAAAGGAGCATATTAGTACTTCAGCAGTCTTTTGGTACTACTATGAACCCTTAAGCAGTAATTAAGGTACAAATGTGTCCCTGCAGTAACAAGCTGTTGTACCCCTAAAGGTATAAATTTGCACAATTTTTCTTTGCGGCAAAGTGACAAAATACCATTCATTTTCAATGAGAGTTGGCAATTTCAGCAAACATGAGTGGAAAGCTCCACTTTATGAAATGCGCAGTTATGGCAACTACAAATGAGAGTGCAGATAGTGACCTTCCACCTGATATATCTGGATATTGTAGTTCAAAGATAGCTTTAGCAGGGCGGAGGAGAAAAACAGTAAACCAGGGGTGCCCAATCCTGTTCTTGGAGATCTACCTTCCTGCAGAGTTCAGGTCCAACTCTGATCTGTTTCCAAAGATCTTAATTAGCTGGTTGAGATGTGAGTTGGATCTGAACTTAGCAGAAGGGTAGCTTTCCAGAAACAGGATTGGGCAACCCCAAACTATGTAGGTAGCCAACATTGCTGCTGTAGGGCCACCTTCATACAGACTTCAGTTCCAACCATGCTCCAACACAACTGCCTGTTATTTTAAAGTAACCCTGAACATCTTGATTGTGTGAATGTCACTGAATCTAAACTTCTGGTCATCCAAAAGCAGGATTAGCAATCCCTATCCTAGTGGCTTTAAAAATAACAGATTTTAGCACAGAATTTAGTACATAATTTAGTACATAATTAATCCAGCTGCACCAGTTGAATAAGTTTAGCTGTTGTCATACCTCATACTCCTGTGAAAATCGGAGGGCATCGTTGGCCTTGAGTCGCTCAATGTGGTTAGTCCAGCTGCACCAGGACAGAGCGGGAGTGGGGTGCGGGGATGTTTCCCATCATGGTCCTAAACTAGAAAAATAAGACAACGGAATTGGTGAGCAAATTCACACCTGAATTCATTGTACCGGTTACAGCAGGGAGCGATTCTGTCAGTTTTGCTTTTGATGGAGGGCATGACATACAGTGCTTCTTCTCGCACCTTGATGTGACATGATCCCTCGGTGAGATTTGTGCTGACATATGTTGTGCCTGCTTACGTCTATCCCCCAAACAAGCTCTGGATTTCTTGTCTGGGGGGTCATCTTAGTGGCAAAAAATATTTGCCACTCTCAGCCCCTGTGAACGTATCAACACTACATGCTCAGCTGGAACTGAGGATGTGTTCAGCCTGTGTGTTGTTTGATGAGGAAAGGAGGGGGTTCGTAATAGAAGGATCTGTCATTAGGATTCCAGTGGTTGAGGATGAATGAGCAGGACTGAGATTCTTAATGGGACATGGTTGGGTATGATTCCCCATTATGAGTTCATTATGCCCACAGTGAGCACAGTAATGTCTGGACGAGCCCCCTGCCAGCTACTTCAGTGCAAACCCGTATACTTGCTAGACAAGTGGGCGGCAGGATCATGGGGCCACTCTCTTAATCAACCACACTGACGTGATGCCAAAAACTGGTCTAGTCTAGATTGCGGATACATTTTACATTTCTTTTGTGAAATATGTGATGCAAAACATATGAGCTATAATTGTGACTTTTCACAGTTAAAAGTCAGAAGAAAAGTTTTACAGCACAGGTAAGGATACTATGCATATATGGTCTTATGACTTGTGTTTTATTTTAAAGTGTGGGTTTTTGATTTTTGTTGAGTGTGTTGATGATTGTGACATAGTGTATGATTGTGGAAATGCTGTATATTTGTTGCATTGATAATGTATAATTAGACAAGGACAAAAACTGTGAATACAGCAAGGCTACATTCATGTTAAACAGCAAGTTAATTAGGCAGTGAAGAGCTACAACCTAGCATGCAAAGCAGGGAAAGGCAGATTACAAGATGTCTGGAATTGAAATGAATGTCCAAGGTCATTCAAGTTGAAAAATGTAACCAGAAATGTATGGATAAGTGTCTGGAAACATAACTTTACTGCTACATTCAAGACAATGGCAGGGATTAAAGTTAGAATAGGGTATCATCACACATCATGTTTATATAATATTAGCAAAATTGCTGGTTGTAATAGAAATGATACTGCAAATGAGGGACATTTATAAATTATTAATTATTTTCACACAATAAAGATTAAAATGGCTTATGTTTAATTAACCCCCTTTTTAAATTCAGTTTTATAAGTGTAATAATTATTAATATTTTTATGTTGGATTTTTTTTATCTTGACATAAGACATTTAAAAAAAGAAAGAAAAAAAAAAATAGCCAAATTAGGAAGGCATACATTTTTTTTTAGTTTTAAGGTAACCTTCAAATAACCAAAAGATAAAAAAAATTCCCCCAAGGCATAAAAGTACCTGTAGTTGAAGAAATAACCCTATATTAATATACGTCACATAATTTGTACTCATAAACAATACAAAAACAACTCAATCCAGTGTTTCAAAAATTAATCAAACGCTGAAATGTGAAGTGCGCTTGTCGCCACTCTGCTGCCATATGAAAACCGCTGGCTGTGGCAGCGGGGATTCACGGTAAGAGAGCTGTATGGCTGTTTTGCCTGTGGTAATTATGTGCTCTTCAGGACTGAAAGGGTCTGTAATAACCTGGCTCGACTGCCACTGCTCCGCTATTAGAGGAGAGAGAGGCAGGCCTGACATTTTCTCTTAGCGTCACAGATCTGCCTCTCACTCACCTTGGGAATGGAAAGCAGGAAGGCTAATTAACAAAGAGGGGTTGAAAGAGTGCAAGAGGCCTTTGGGTGAATTGATTAGTATATATAAGACTCTAAGGGGATGTGAGAGTGTATGTGGGAGGTGCTGAAGGGGAGATGTGAAGTGTTATGTGATATTGTGTTTTTTTTTACTTTTTTATAGATACTGCTTATTTAGTATACTCACACTAAACAGTCAAATGAAAACACCTTACACTGTTCTAAAACTTCATTTTAAAAATGAAAATGAAATAGCTATATTACAATAAAATATATTTATTAAAAATAAAATAAAATAAATAATAAACAACCAACCATATAACAGCATTTCTGAAGAGCAGCTTTTATCTGGCTTTCAGATTCAGTGTTATGACTGAAAGTGCCTCCTCTCTCATGTGCTGCGTTTTTATTGCTTTTGTGGGTGGGCTGTGAAGATTGGAAGATATGTACGACAGTAATAGATCATACTGATTACAAAGACGCTCTGTCACTTCAGTCGCTGTGTGCCTCATGTGCGCATGTATACGCATCCAGTTTATGCTAAATGACACATTCGGTGGCATATGCTGACGCGTGTTTGTGTACAGAAAAAATAATATCAGTGTTACTGAACAAGATACAGATGATATAGTACAATGGATGATGTGCATGCATTGTCTATGTAAGGAAGAGGCTGAATTTGTCTTTGTGTATTGTGCATATGGTGATAAGCTCAAATATCACACAATGAGTCACAGGAAAAGTGTATGCGTGCATATGGTGGAGAACACATGGCGCTCTGGCAGACTGGTAGTGTGTGTCTACAGTACATATGGTGTATGGTGTGTTACCTGGTGTCTGGTAGTTGAGTCTCCTCATTTCTACAGGATCAGACGAGTTGGCCAGAAGACAATCCTTCACACCCCCAGAGTGATCATCTTTCGGTAGGGGGGATGCCCTCTTCCTGTAAGAGCAAAATGGAGTCAGCATGAGTGCTTCTGTTGACACATTCAAACCACGTCAGACCCACCAACAGAGAAGGCCAACAGATTCAAAAGATTTGAAATGGACAACAAAAAAAAACAAAAAAAGATAAATGAAATAGTTTTGAGGGATGGGACAGTGAAATGTGGACATAGCACCTCCATAACCAATTAAAATCTTTTAAACACCCTGTGTCCTGTGTTGGCAACTCAATACATGATTTACGAGAGAGAATTTGATTGGACAAAACATTTAGTCCATTATATTATATAATACAATTCAAAAGTCTGGGGTCTATATATATATAAGAAACTAATATTTTTATTTATCAAAGATGCATTAGACTGATTAAAAGTAACAGTAATTTACATTGTTACGAAATACATTTTTTTTATATTTAAAAATCAAGAAAAAGAATATCACAATATATCAAATTACCATTTTACTGTATTTTTGAAAAACATCTTACTAATCCCATACTTACACTAAATTATATTATACAATATATTATTACAATATAATATAATATAATATAATATAATATAATATAATATAATATAATATAATATAATATAATTAGGGCTGTCAATCGATTAAAATATTTAATTGTGATTAATCGCATGATTGTCAAGAGTTAACTTGTGATTAATTGCAACTTAATCACACATTTTATCAACACACATTTTATCAACATGAGCATGGACAAATATGGATGCTTTATGCAAATGTATGTTTATTATTAGTGAAACCATAGTCAACATAGAGCATTAAGACTAGACATGTTTGTGACATGATTCGCTAGACTGTGCTCTCACGAGACCCGGTGCGAGATCTAAGATGGCGGCTCCCGTCTGCTAGATTAAAAACAACTCCAGTTGAAAATACCTACTTTTTTTTTTTTTTTTTCTTCCCCTCCTCTCATTTCGTTTTATTATTATTATTATTATTTCTTTCTTCTCATTTCAAAACCGGATTATAATATTATCAAACCTGGATCATCTCGAAGAATATATCGACGCGCACTACAGCACATTCTGCAGCACCATGAACAAGGACAAACCAGATCAAAACAAAAAAAAGTAAAGGTAACCCGACTCCAAACTCCAAGAGGCCTCGTCCCGATTCACCTTTTAGCCCAAGCACAACACCATCCACATCACCAAAACCACCGTGCTGCACTGAGGTAAGCGACATCTTGCTCTCAATCGAAAATAAACTTACCGGACTTGATACCAGGATTGCACTAATAGAAGTCATACACAAGGAATTTCAGGAATTGCGGCACAGCTTAGAATTCAGCCAAGAACAGATAGACACTCTCACTAAAGAAAATAACTTCTTAAAGGACTCCGTCCATGCACTGACCATTCAACTCACTTCCGTTGTCGCCGAAAATAAAACCATGAAAGAAAACATGTTGGACTTACAATCGCGCAGTATGAGGGACAATTTAGTTTTCACAGGCATCCCGGAACAAACTCCAGACGACCCCGAAAAATCAGTCAAGGACTTCATGATAAAACAACTCAAATTACCAGCGGAAACAGTACAGAACATCACCTTTCACCGTGTTCACCGTATCAGATCCAAAAACAACAACAACCGACCACGAGCAATCATCGCAAAATTCGAACACTATAAACATAAAGAACTGGTTCAGAGACAAGGCAAGACAACTCAAAGGCACAAACTATGGACTCAATGAACAATATCCTAGGGACATTCTCGAACGCCGGAAACAACTCTTCCCAATCCGAAAACAGAAAATAAATGAAGGAAGAAAAGCAGTCATTACAGTGGACAAATTATACATAGATGGACAACTATATCGCGATAAGGACATTACACCCTGGCTTTTCTGAACACTTCACTTCCATTCCTAAGTTAATAACTGCCATAATCATAAATTGACTAAACACTCATTTTCTGAACTAACACAATGTTTTTTTTTTTTTTTGGGCAGGGGGTTCTCTCCTCCCCTCCTTTAATCTATTAGATGGTTCCTCTTTTGCACCTAGGTCTCGTGTCCCCCCTCCCTATGTTCCATCATATGTTTGTATCTAATGGTTTTTGTTTTGTTGTTGCTGTTCTGCTGTGTATATTCTGTCATTGTGTGTTTATGTATTTTTTGTTAGTCTACCAACAACATTGCATCACTATGCACACACACATAAACACTTCTACACCCACTTAAATACATGCACTCACATGTATACATATATAGTATCTAACAGGCCCATACATTAATATACATTTATGTCTATTTTTCTCTAAAACATGTCATCTATCACTTTTGTAACCTGGAATGTTCGTGGATTTGGTTCTCAGACAAAGAAGGTCAAAGTTTTTAATCATTTAAATAAACTACAAGCCGACATATGTCTCCTGCAAGAAACACATCTATCCGAATCAGATTATAAAAAAATTAAATTATCAAATTACAGTCATTTATTCTCAGCTCACTACAACTCAAAACAAAGAGGAGTATGCATTCTAATAAATAAAAAAATCTCTTTTGTTCATAATACCACCATTACAGACCCTGAAGGACGTTTCATTATCATAAAACATCTCCATTAATAATAGCCCAGTCACAATTGGCAGCTTGTATGGCCCAAACACAGATGACCCATCCTTTTTCCAGACCTTTTTCTCCTCAATTTCAAATTTTTTCTAATTGTCCAGTCATAATTGCAGGTGATTTCAATACAGTTCTAGATCCAACAATAGATAGATGTAATAGTTTAGGGCAATAAACGCATTTGGAAATCTGCAGAAACCATAAAACAGTTCATGAGTGATTTTGGTCTTGGCGATAGTTGGCGTCTACAGCATCCTAACAGTAAGGAATACACATTTTTCTCACCGGTACACCACTCATATTCCCGCATTGACTTCTTTCTTACCAGTAATTCTATTATATCAAATATTTCTAAATTCAAAGATCCATCCAATAGCCATTAGTGATCATGCTCCGGTAACATTACAATGGAAAACACAACTAGTCAACATAAACCCACTACCAGATGGCGATTTAACACATCTCTTCTGAAAGACCATGATTTTGACAGTTATATCTCAAAAGAGAATGGGCATGCTTTCTGGAGTTGAATGACTCCCCAGAAACATCTCCATCTCTTCTGTGGGAAACAGGGAAAGCAGTATTAAGAGGAAAAATAATTTCATTTTCAGTTTACAAAAAAAGAAAAGAAAAAGATCAACAAGCAGAATTGGAACAAAAGATCAAATTACTAGAAGACATTAACATAAATAACCCAACAGAAGAAACACAGAATTCATTAAGGAAATATAAACTCAAATTGAACGAATTAATCAATAAACATACACAATTCCTAATTCATAGGCTAAGACAAGAAAACTTCCATCATAGTTACAAATCTTGTAAATATTTGGCAAATCAAATCAAACAAAAAATTAAATGAATTAATCAATAAACCCAATATAGACACAGCAGGGAAATCCACCAACTCACCAGAAGAAATAAATCAGAACCTTTGAAAAATTTTACAGTAAATTATATTCCTCTGAAAAAGACCCAGATCAGAAAGACATTGATTCATTTCTCAATAATATCAACCTACCACAACTCAGTAAACATCAAATAAATACTCTTGAATCTCCCTTATCAGAACATGAACTTTTTAATGCCCTCAAACTTATGCCAAACAATAAAGCACCAGGCCCCGATGGATTCCCTGCTGAATTCTACAAACATTTTTGGTCCATTTTATCGCCACTTTTCATCCGTATGATTACTGAATCAAAACAAAAATCAAAACTCCCAGATAATATGAACACAGCCACTATTTCACTCCTTCTTAAACCAAATAAAGACCCAACATCACCGTCAAGTTATCGTCCAATTTCCCTAATCAATGTAGACATCAAAATCATCGCCAAAGCACTAGCACATAGAATAGAAAAAGTCACACCATCTATAATCCATCCAGATCAAACCGGTTTCATCAAAGGTAGACTTTCGTCCAATAACACACGCAGACTTTTTTAACCTAATGCATTATTCATCAACTCAAAAAAAACCAAAACCATCATAGTCACTAGTTACTCTCGATGCAGAAAAAGCTTTTGATAGGGTCAATTGGAAATTCCTGTTTTCCACATTAGAGAGGTTTGGTTTTGGGGAGTCATTCATTAATTGGATCAAAATTCTGTATACATCACCTTCAGCCACTGTCATCACCAATGGACTAACATCACATATCTTCACACTACAACGGGGGACTAGACAAGGATGCCCACTCTCCCCTTCATTATTTTACCATTTTCATTGAGCCATTAGCAGCAGCCATCCGACAAAACAGCTACATTAAAGGAATTCAAACACTAAACATGCACCACAAAATTAGTCTTTACGCTGATGATATATTAGTATATTTACAAGACCCCCCATCATCATTACAAGAAACAATTAAACTCATTGATTCATTCTCAAATATCTCTGAATACTCCATCAACTGGAGTAAATCGGCCATACTTACATTACATTCCAACAGCATGGATGTGACATCCCAAACACCACCTATTCCCTTTGTGCACCAACTATATCACATACTTAGGCATTAATGTTTCCCCCAGGCTGTCTGAGCTTTTTGGACTTAACTTTTCTCCATTACTTAAAACAATAAATGATGACCTTCATCGCTGGATGAATTTACCACTATCCATTATGGGCAGAATATCAGTAATTAAAATGACTATACTCCCTAAATTAAACTATTTATTTACAATGATTCCAGCATTACCCACCCTCACCTGGTTTAAATCGCTAGATTCAATCATCACTAAATTCTACTGGAAAAATAAGACCCCAAGAATTAAATTATCTACACTACAGAAACCAAAAACACAAGGAGGACTTGAAGCTCCACATTTATACCACTACTTTTTTGGCCAATCAGCTCCAAAAATATATATAAATGGATTCATCCTAACCCATCAGAAAGCACATGGCTAGATGTGGAACAGTCAGTTTGTAAGGACATTAACATTTCAGATTTACCCTTCTATAATCAGACAATCAAAAAGCATAACTGTTTTAAAACACCAACAATAGCCGCAGCTCTGACAGCCTGGTGGAAATTTCATCAAATCACAAAACACACCTCTTGCACCATCTAAATACACCCCGATTTGGAATAACCCAGATTTCATAGTTAACAAGAAGCCACTCAACTTGCGCACATGGGTAGATAAGGGCATCACACAACTTCAACACATCCTCCTTAATAATAACTTGGCACCATTGTTTCCCACTTGTTCCATAAATACGGCATTGGGAGTAATTTTTTTTTGGAATACTTACAAATCAAATCATCTATTCAATCAAAAATTGACACTCAGACAATTAATCTAGACCTTCCCCCTCCAATCTCAGAGCTAATTAATATAACCTCCCCAAAAAAAACTACTCTCCAAAATATATAAAATAATATCCAAATCAGACAATACATTAAGCTTACCCAGTGCTAAATGGGAATCGGACTTATCCATTACTCCCAATGCCGCTTTCTGGACACAAATCTGTAAAAATATCACCTTCATGACAAAAAACGCCAACTTACAACTTATACAGTATAAAGTACTTCATAGATCTCACTTTACTGGGCAGAAATTATTTAAAATGGGTTTTACTGCAGAAACATGCTCACATTGCACACAAAACTGTTCATTCATGTATTTAAAAGTTATTTTGTGTTGAAACTTGCTCACAAAATTCTGGGAAAATGTTACTAACTCACTATCCAAATTTATGGGATTTCACATCCCGCTGTCCCCCTCCCTTTGTATATTAGGTGACATATCCATAATCAATCTAAACAGTACAAACAGTCAATTACTCCTAGTAGCTCTAACTATCGCCAAGAAAACTATCCTCATGAACTGGAAATCAAGGAACACCATACACATTACAACTTGGAAGAATTTATTAATAGAGTACATATCCATGGAAAACTTGTCTACCTCCACTCAAAATAGTATACTAGAACTACACCCTTCTTGGTTATCTCTCCTTATCTCCTAACAGTCATGAATCCACTGACCTTCTTTGTCTGGAGCCATCTTCAATTATACACCATCAATATTCACACATGATTGGGGGGAGCAAGGTCAGGAAGAGGTAACAACACCAACTATTATATATATATATATATATATATATATATATATATATATATATATATATATATATATATATATACTATACTAATATATATAAAAATATATAAAAAAATACACATAAGATTATATTGAAATTTCTCTCTCTCTCTCTCTCTCTCTCTCTCTCTCTCTCTCTCTCTCTCTCTCTCTCTTGCTGCTTCTGGACCCGGGCTGGCTGGAGCATATTGGTCCCTACCATGTATGGTTTTTGATTAGCTGTGGGTGGGTGTGATGTGGGGCCGGGGTCCTTGGGCTTTCGCCCTCCAGCTTGTACTTTTTAACCTGGGATTTCTCTCGTCTCCGGCTGGATCAGCACTTGCCTCGCTGTTTTAATACATCACATGTTAGATGAAGTGCACACACAGTCATTTGGACCATAAAACAAGCCAAAAAAAACAAAAAAAAAAAACACATAGGGTAAGTGTGGTGTGGGCGTGGCAGCTTGGGCTTTGTACTGGGCTGCTCCATGTTGCACGCCATACAACACATAGGGTAAGTGTGGTGCTAGTTGACAAACATATCATGAGTATAACAATGAAAGCAGCCCATATAAAAAAAAAAAAAAAAAAAAACACATAGGGTAAGTGTGGTGTGGGCGTGGCAGCTTGGGGTTTGTACTGGGCTGCTCCATGTTACACGCCATACTTTTTTAAAATGCATTACACATTAGTTGACAAACATATCATGAGTATAACAATGAAAAAAGCAGCCATATTTATAAAAAAAAAAATAAAAAAAATAAAAAACACACAAGAACAGGGTAAGCGTGGCATGTCTGGGACGGCTGGGAATGAGTTAGGATTTGGTGACCCTGGGCCCCGAAGCACCTCACCTTGATAACCCCTTTGCAACTTGACGCTGGCGGGGGTCTATCATATGCCATGGCCATGAGGGATGTCAGAGGCAGCTTTAATAGTTGTATCAATATTATTATTATTATTATTATTATTATTATTATTATTATTATTGCAACTACTACTATTATCATTACTTTCAATGGCTGTGTCAATATTATTATTACTATTATTATTATTATTATTATTATTTCTACTACTACTATTACTATTTTATTTGTCCTTTTCCTGATCCTTTAACCTCCCCCTCATTCTGGAAGAAATATTTGTTAATATATGTTTATCATTACTATGACTGCTAATACTATTATTACCATTTGTCTTTTCTTATTAATTGGATTCATCATCATCATTATTATTATTATTATTATTATTATTATCATTATTATTTTTAGTACTAATGCTATTGTTATGTGCGTATATATGTATGTGTATTTAATAATTTTTTTTTTTTTTCTCCTCTCTGGTTTAAGTCTGTTGTACTTCCCTACAGCCCCCTTTATTCAATATATTTCTACTCCCTCATCCAGTTACACTAACACACACGCACACATACACATACACACACAAATCGTACTGATATGTATGTTATGTCGGTCTCTGAATTTGTTTTTGTTTTTTTGCATTTAATTGTTTTTTTTTTGTAAATCTTGTAATAGTCTGTTGCATAAAAAAAAAAAAAAAAAAAAAAAAAAAAAAAAAAAAGACTAGACATGTTTCAAAGGTTATAGATGTTTTTTTAAAGAACTTGTTCATTTATATTAGATACATGAAAAAGAACATAGAAATACCAGGTTCTCATACTTCTCCCTCTTCGCACGGAGCAATTTACTTACACAAGCCTGTTTACATTTTTGCTGCAACAGGGCAGATTGCTTCTTCTGAACATGCAAAATGTACATTTATTATTTATTACATTTATTTTCCTCTCTCTTGATGCAGCTAAATTTTCATTGATATATTTGACTGTTTCTGCTGTCAGACAACCGAATTAATATGAAATAGTGACTGAAATGCGACCCAATAAGACTACATAACCAGCTCTCCCTTCCAAGATGTTAATCTGCACAAAAATCCTGATTTATAATCGAGCTGACATCTGATGAAATCAAATACACATAAGATAAAGTCAATAGCTGTGCTGTGATTTCGGCTATACTTGCATGTAAAATTAGAGAAGTAACATAAACATTTTTGTTAACTTTCAGGAATATACTCAAGCCTACAGATCAAAAGGAATAGAGGACGACTACAAGCCACAAAATTCCAAGTTTGTTTTCATGGGGTCTTAAAGACAACTAATTAATCAGTCTAAAAAGCACAAGCTTCAGTTCCTGTTAAAGCCTCACTGCTTTTAGAGCACATTAGGAATTCCCTTTGAGATACGAAGGGGTCAAAGTGATCCGAAATAAAAGCCAAACAGCGTGGTTGTTCAGCGCTTCACTCAATTCTGTTAGCAAGCTCGCTAAATATTCAGGGCGCAATGCTCCTTGTTTGTGGGGAAAACAAGGCGACTAGGTAATTAGCACATCAGCTGGATGGCACAACACCGGTAATTACGCCACTGTAGCACCTGCACTTCCGAGTGCACTCTTCCAGCAGGTAAAGCTGTCGTGTAAACACACACACACACACAGACGCAGAACATCTGTCAGTGGAAACCCATCCTCAGACACACGGACACAAATCCCTAACGAAAATGGGAGAGCCAACTGCACGGGAAATTTCACATCTCACTGCACTCAATTTGTAAGGTTCTGAGCACAGTTTTCTAGCTTTCATAAAGCCCGAAGAGCTCAAATGAGGCTGACACCAGCGAGGCGGGCTGCACTGAAGGTTTTACAGCATATGCTGTTTTACAGAGCTGGTCGTAACACTTCGCTAATCACTAGAGCACCGGACACATAGCCCCTCGCCTCTATTGTACGTACAGTAAGTCTCAGCACGCTTCAATTATTCAGTTTGGAGTTAATACATATACACCAGAGGCTAAAAGGATCCATTTGTACTGGGTTCAGAATATAACGCAGAGATAAAAATAACAGAAAATGGCCATTTTGCTCTGTGAGAGAGCGTGCATGTGCGTGAGAGCGGTATTTCATACATTAGCCAGTAAGAAAGAAGTGGGGAAATGAAACAGAACAGTTCGCTGGATGGAAATGTCAGCTTTGAAGACAAGAACATTTCTATTTCGGCAGTCGCCGGGCTGGCATTTCCTTTACAATGGGCCATTCAGGGCTCAGGTGAGACAGCAGAAAGGCTGACTGCACACACTCAGTCTGAGTGACCTTCAGGAGGAGGTGAAGGATCAACACGAACAGAGTCAACACAGCACAGCAAAAAAAACCAAACATCTCCAAAAACCAAACATCACGATCACAACAGCAGGCATGCACCACTGTAACGATGTAAACTCAAAGCACTGGAGCTTTTCAAGGACAGCAGGGTATGAGGGTGAACTACTGTCAATCTCTTTTCAGAAAGCCAACATCTTGTTTTGGATGAACCGAATGGATAGTCATTCAAAACAACATGCTAATGAACAGTAACGTGTGCGGCCACACCTGCAGACCCTGCAGCCTGTGAAGAGTGAGACAGATGACACTTCTGAAATGAAAACTGGGACAGAAAGACACCTGGCCATGATCTGAAGGTACCTACCTCTCCTGTTTGCTGCATTTGTACGGAGCGGAGGAAGGAAGAGACACGTGATTAGAGGCTGTCAGACACCCAGAGACCAAAGTGAGTTGTGTGGCTAACCTCAAAAACGTCAGAAATCTGACTCTGCGTTTGAAGACGGTAAATTAAAAAGAGGAAATGAATGGGTACTTGTATAAAATGACTGACTGACACAACCCTAAACCTTTGCTTCAGCTAATGAATATTAAGCAGGTGATTCAACATCTTTTCTGCCCACATCCAGGGACGTAGTAAAAACTCAGCTTATGTAACATTATGACAGTTTTGATTTATATGTACGAACACACAATTATAGGTATACCCAAATATACATGTCAGAACCATATTAGTTATTGACCAATGTTAGATATTTTATTTTTGCATTTTTTTTCATTATTTATTAATGAGTTAAAAAACAACAGCACTCTCTTTTCAATCTTGTTCATATAACATATTATACACTGCTCTGATTTATGTACACACACATACATTATTTTTTACATTTAGCTTACTTATGCCATCATCTAACGGTCATACTAATCATTAAAAACGTTGTTAAATGTGACATTTAGCTAATCTCAAAATGAATATACTGTGAATTATAATGTTGTTATGCCTAAATTCACTTGTGGCTTTAAAAATAACAGATTTTAGCACAGAATTTAGTACATAATTTTAATCTCAAGCATTTATGGATGACAATAAGAAATTATTAATATTATAAAAATATTAATACTGTGCATCCCTAAATAATTAAATGTTCATTTAAGCAAAAAAAAAAAAAAAAAAGGCTAATGCAACTCATTTGTGATCAGATTTTGCAAAAAGCTATTGGCTAGTTGTGCAGCGTTACAGCATCCAGTGGCAGGAACGCCAGAAACACTTTAATATAGGGACCAATTCTTACGATTAACTATTTGCTTATTAGCATGCCTATTATTACCATATTGGCTGTTTATTAGTACTTATTCTGCATGAACATACTCTACATCCCTAATCCTACCCAATACCTAAACCTAAAAACTACCTTACTAAGTATTAATAAGCAGCAAATTAAGAGTTTATTGAGGCAAAAGTCATAGCTTCATATGGTTTGTTAATAGCGAGAATTGGACCTTAAAATAAAGTGTGACCGGAATGCCTGTAAGCAACAAACAATACAAAACAGATACTTGTGACCTCCAGTGACAACACGACTGTCAGTGTGAACAGAAGAGAGAAAGTTAAGGCCAGTTATCAGTTCTGCAGGCGTACAACAGCAGAGCTACTAGCTGGACTATCTGGCTCGCAGCGGTGGGCAGTGGAAGATGACAGCTTTTAGAATAGCATCAGTAGGGTGTGGCAGCACAGCCACATAACCACTCGCCTGCCGAGACTGAAAGCTGACGCTGCTGTTTCACTGCTGCATCTTTGCTCAGGAATGGCCTTAATTTGAGTCACTGCAAAGCTAAATGAGTCCTGTAACATCAGGGGGCTGAAATGGTGGATTTGTGTTGAATGCTGAGAAAATCAGAGCAAAACAAATGCAAGGTTTGCTCTGAAGTAAGGGATTTTACAAAGACGGGCTGGAGGGAGTATTAGTCAGTACTGTATCAGCGTTGTGAATGAGACCACCGGGTCACACTGCAAGCTACATGTCTGCCTTATTCGGCTGAGTCAAGATGTCATTATGAATAATGTCCTCCTTTTGTTCTCTCCGTGGAAAAGCTAGCTAAAATTAGCCACATCTTGTTCCATGTACAAAGCAGCCCTGAATTCAGAGTCATGCCGACGAAGATGTGTAGGGGTGCATTTCATCTAAAATGAGACCTTCAAAGAGGCTTATATTTGTATTACCATCACTTTCAGTAAACTTTGAGAGAGATGCTCTCAGAAAAAAAAAAAAAAAAAGGTGGCCACACTTCACATCCCCATAAACAAAATCGAAAACTAGGGCAGTCAATTAATAGAATATAGACATAATTACATGGAATTATGATGAATTAATCACAACTATTTGAGAAACACCCCAAATGAAAATAATTCAAAAGACATTCACACACAAATTGAAATACCATATTATAAGGAGGAACGAGTCATATTTCATAAAAATTTTTGTGTGTGAAATCCAGTCATTGCAATAGGACTTTCACGTGAGGGCAATAATGTTCCCCACAAAGATTTCGCAACAGGTTCAGGGTAATTTGCAATGTTGACCAAAACAAAGATGCTTGCCTTAAAAGTAACAAGTGAGCTGTGTTGCATATATCGCTATATTATTGATAACGAATACATCTTTTGCAATTGCAACTCTGTTGTACGCTAAGGATGCTGCTGCTGGAAGGAAGGAGTGGTGGGAAAACTCTTGCTCACCTCTTGAAGAGCAGGATGGCGATGACTATGATGACGATGAGCACTACTGCAAGAACGGGGCCCATAACCCAAAGCATCTCAGGCTGTTCCACACTGGGCTGCATAATTTGTTTATCCTGCACGACGATGGGGTCCGAGTATGGGCTGGCCGAGAAGGTCCGCTACAGCGAGAGAGAGTTTGAGTTAGTCCACAGACAGTCTACAGATTCTAACAGTGTTACACAATAATTATGACTAAAGAAAATCCAATGAAAGCGTGTGTAAAAATAATCCTTATTTGTATATCCTTTGCTGAAGGCAGCATTGATTTAATCAAAAAATACAGTAAAAACAGTAGTACTGTGGAATCTTTTTAAAATTACAATAATTGTTTCCTTTTTAATATAATTTATAATGTTAACACTAAAAAAAAAAAAAAAAATTACTGACCCAAACAATTAAACAATACTGTATATTATATTAATTACATCATGACATTTTCAGTTCTGGAAATCACAATTTTGTAATTCCCCCCAATTTCTGGGTGTTCCAGGAATGCTTTAACTTTAATTACTTGAATTAAAATTAAAATTCAAGATGGCACATAGCACATCCCACATCTGTCTCCATGTCAGGCTAGGATTCCCTTAACAAGGTTCCTCTAAACCCTTGCCATACACATATTCACCTTTGATTAGCATAAGTCACATCTCTAAGTGACCATGTAGAGGAAGATTCACACAAAAAAAAGAGGAATTTGTGCGAGGAGACCTATGCAAATTCTCTCTCTCTCTCTCTCTCTCTCTCTCTGTGTGGCTTTGATAAATGGAAGCTGAGGAGAGGAATCATATCCTCTTCATTAGTGCTCAAACCATGGTGATAGTGAGCTGGCTGGAAGGAGGGAGGGAGGAAGGGAGTGACAGGAAGAAAAAAGAGCCAGTGTAAAGGGACATAAATGAGACATCTCCCCGCTGTGCCCTCTTCCATGCGCACGCCATGGGAGAGGTTCGAATTTTGCCTCACAAACCGCCTGCACCAAAAAAAAAAAAAAAAAAAAAAACAACGAAAAAGAATAAAGAAAGGAAGGAAGGTGAGAAAAGATGGGCCTGTCACTACCGCTCTCTTTGTCTGCGTTGGGAGAGACCATCCACATGGACACTATTTCCCTGAGGGCCAAACCCCTTCACGAGGAAGGATCTCTCTTCCTCTCGCTTCATCCCGTCACACAGAGCGGGGCGCCATAATCCGGATCACTTGCTCAGCTCAGCTTGACAGATATTAATTGAAGAGATAAGCAGGATATTAGCTGGAGGAGAGTCATGAAGACGTTGCCTTATCGCCATTGCTGATATGACAATCTCACTGTTAATGTGTATGCGAGCGTGGGTGGTTATGTATGTGCGATGTACTGGAAATATACATTTCACTGCATAATTGTGTCTTTTCTTTATTAACCATGCTGGAAAAAACAGGTCAGCAGCTACAGCTAGGTTTTGGAACCTGTTTTTTGTAGGTTAAAAGTTGGCTACCAGCTTTAACCGACTTGATTTATCAGGTTTATTAGGTTTGTCAACTACCAGTCCAGATGATCCACCCAGCTAAACCATGTAAAACCAGCACTACCTTTTGTATACAGTTATGTAGGACAGGATTCTGGACCAATGAGAGTTCTCTGTGGGCGGGGCTACACAGAAAGACAATTCAAAACAGAAATCAAGTAACCATCAGAATGTCTTATTATTAGCTGATTGTCATGGACAGTTAGGGCAAAAATTTAGATTATTATGGAAGCGATTTCAATGTTTCTTACAGCATTTGAGCTGGTTAGGAGACTATGTTAAGCTGGTTTTACTAGGGTAAAGAAGATAATTTCACCCTATCATGGCAAATCTCAGGCCTAGGCCAATTTTTTTTTTTTTTTTTTTTGGGGGCCAAAATACAAAAAATAAATTATGTAAAACATAAAAAAAGGGGTAAATCTAAATAAAAAAATAAATAAATGATTAACAGAAAACAAAGCTAATTTCTAAATAACCCACTTTTTTGTAATATACAGTATACTGTACTTCTGCTCCAGCTTCTGTAATCTCAAAGCTCTGCCCTGCAGTGCTGTTAATATTGTTGCTTCACATATGATAAATCGTTTGTGATTTTCCTCATTTGCGAGTCGCTTTGGATAAAAGCTTCTGCTGAATGATGAAATATAAATGTTAAATGTACAATTAGCCACATTACTGTATTACATTAATGAGAATGACATTTTTTCGCATTACAGTAATGAGAATTTGAACATAAATGCCAATTTTAATGGTCCTAAAATAGGCCTCTTTTTGTGTAATAAAACATGAGCTAGACATTTCTTTGTGAGATTCACCTATCAAAGGGATTCAAAAATCTTGTTTTTATTCATTTTCAATGCATTTTCTACTGATGTTTTAGAGGTGAATGAAACGACAGCACTCTGCTTCCTCTGGCACTTTAACACAATTTGAGTACGATGTGTTAAAGGCAGTTAACGTCACTAATGTGTTTCGTATTTCCTACAGACAAGGACAAAAAACAAAAAAAACAAAAAAAAAAACACAAGAAAGCTGAATGCTAACTAACGCAAAATCCATTGAGCGGATAAGGATGTGCGTGCGTCCTCAGGCAGAAGAGGAACGGTTAACGACATCATCTCAGCACTGGGGTCTCAGCGCGGGCATTCTGCTAATGTAAACACTTTATCTGGCAGAAACAGCTCGGCCGCCACAGGCCCTCCTTCCTAACTCCACCAGCCAGCTGACACTCTCTCTTTCTCCCTTCCTCTTGGTTCTCTTTTTTCCTTATGCTTCTTTCTTTAAAAGTTCACTGTTCTCTAATGTGCCTTTTCCTCTCAACATCTCTCTTCTTTTTTTTTTTTAACCTGGCAAAGTGCTGTCTCTTGCTCCCGTTTAACGTAACATCTTAAGCTTGCTTGTCCGCACTTGTTTAAACAGATTCTGTTTACTCATTCGATCTATCATCTGATTTCACACTCCTCTGGGCTTGTGTATGTGCAATGAGTGATGCTTGTGCAAAGATAATATTCAGTGTTGAAGAAGAGCTAAAGATGAATGAATAAATAAAAAAATCAAGCAAGTTCAGTTTCACATTCTAAAAGTTGATGCTGGATAAACATTATGGATACTTAATGGATACTTATGTTTACTAAGTATTATTTAAAATGAAAACATACATATTGGTTTTAAAATATATGAACTTTTTATATATATATATATTTAATACAGTATATACAAAAATGTATATAATCTTATACAATCTTGAATATATTCATTATATTATTTATATTAGTTTTTAATTTAGATAACGGAATAAGATTTAGTCACACTGCATTTTGTAAATTTTGTGATTCACTGGAAAAGCACTATTTATACCTAGTCATATTCTGTAGTTTCAATCCCAAACCTATATAGCATATAACTATTTTAACTAGTGCTGTCAAATGATTAATCGCACTTAATCGCATCCAAAATAAACGTTTTTGTTTACATACTACTGTATATGAGTGTGTACTGTGTATTTTTATTATGTATATATAAATACAAACACATGCTTGTGCATATTTAAGAAAAATATGTTGTTTATATATTAACTATATTTATATGTAATATATACTATATAAATGTATATACATGTAAATATTTCAAAATATATACTGAATGTGTGTGTATTTATATATACATAATTTATATATACAAATACAAATAAACAGTACACATACATATATTATGTAAACAAAAACTTTTATTTTGGATGTGATTAATCGTGATTAATCATTTGACGGCACTAATTTTAACGTATATATTTAAATTTTATTTTATAATCTATTCATTTAACATTGTTTGTTATAATTATTACTAGTATTATTATTAAAAAGCATTTGGTCACATTTTATTTGGTCAATTTTGCCCTGAATCTGAAAAAAATATATTTAATCTAAAATATTTATTTTATTTATTATTACACGCAGTCCTAGTCTGTAGCTTTAATCCCAGTCCTATACTGTTTCTTCACTGCTTTTCAATGAGCCTGTGTTTTTGTGCTGAGCTCCAGGCTTCATATGCTCTAAAGGCCCCTGTGCTGGAGCTCAGCTCATATCCGAGCTGTTCATTCATTTCCTATGACAGCTCCGCAGCAGGAGAGCTACTGGAGAGCCAGATCCGAAGGGCACAGCTGCATTAGATGTGGGGTGTTGGCCATTCCTCTGAGATATTATTCTTTGGCCAAGGACAAATGCCTAGACTTGTTCTTTTGAACCTTACACGCTCATCTAACTGTTCTCAAATCATCAACGTGCTTGTTTATTCTCTATTAGTTAAAGAGGATTCCAGGTACAGTCTCAGCACATCAGGGTCACCTCATGGAAGTCCAAGGGAACGAGTCAGGCCAGAAAGGTTGACGGAGTTAAGGAAGGGGAAGCAGGGCCTTTGAAGTGCTGAGTGAGGAAGCTGTCCTCTTCTTCTCATAAAACATGGCAGACAGATTAACGCCTAAGCTTTAGGGATACTTAAGAGTCAGCTTCAAGGGAATCAGGACAAGCCTCCGTGCTACCAAAGCCCTGCCACGCAAATCCATTCTCCTGCTCTTTCCACAGAGCCGAGATGGAGGAGCTCAAAGTGCCAAACACTGCTGACGCTATCATGATAGGAAATGATGAATATTTATCCAACTGGTCCTCTGGAGGTCTGGGCTATAAGTTTCAGCGATGATTATTTTCAGGGCTGTGAGTGCGCAGAGTTCGAATCTTTGATTTGTTAGAGAAGCAGATGGAAAAACGAGGCTGAGGGAAAGGGCGAGGAGTTTAAGCTAATGCTTGTTCAACAAACAAAGCTTATTGAGCTTTGCTGCTTATTAGGACAAAGCTTTGGTAAGATTTACAGAAAAACTGCTTGTGTGCCTGCAACTCAAGCTGAAATACACCAAATGTACAAATGAACACATTGTTTGACCAAATTACAAACCGGCGTAGTACCTGCTTCTCATTGGCAATAACTGGGTATTGGTCCTTGAGTTCAGCCATGACAAAGCACTGATAGTGGTTGTTAGGAAGGGGACGGTTGTAGAAGCCGTTGTATGTCTTTTCGTCGCCCAGGGTGAAGGTGTCTGGAAGGGAGGACAGCTTTGCGGCGATGTATGGCCTAACAGTGTCCGTGTGACGTCGTCTCCTGAGCAGAGCTCCTTCAGTAGATTCCAAGAGCTGTGGAAGAGATCAGACAGAGATGAATTAGTGCAGGACAACAGACATAAACACCACAGGATTTCAGTGATATGTGGAAAACTAATGGTAAATTTGTCAACCAATTCATTTCAATTTCCTGTGAACATTAATTTATTGTATAGAAACTCAACAAAAAACGTTCAGTATTTTAACCAATGAACTTTAATCACGTACAAGGGCTATATATTGTCATGTACTGTATATAGACCCATTTATACTATGAGAAATATTATAAATGTGTATAAAATATTGTGGAATATATTTACTTTAATATTTAACTTGAAATACTGAGCACCAAATCAGCATTTTAGAAGGATTTCTAAATGGTTATGTGAAACTGAAGACTGAAGTAATGGCTGCTGAAAATGCAGCTTTGCCATCGCAGTAACAAATTACTATTTTCAAAAGCTTTACAGGCCTAGCAATCACAGTTTTTAAATTCTCTGACATTCCCAGGTTTCCAGTTACCCCGGTAATTCTGGAAATTGTTACACTTTATTTTGATAGTCCACTTTAGACATTTCACTAACTATAAGTAGCTTTGCTAGTCTACTAACTCTCAGAGTAGACTGTTAGGTTAGGTTTAGGGTTAGTAGAATTAGTTGACATATACTTGCAAGACAAGACTTGAAAGCAGACAGTCGACTAATGACTGCTAGTTGACATGTAGTTGCAAAGTTACTTACTGTTAGTAGAATGTCTAAAGTGGACTATCAAAATAAAGTGTTAAACTGGAAATAATAATAATAATAATAAAAAAGGAATATCTCACCTCATCCAGCTCCATCTCGTCAGGATTAACCCATTTACGAGATGATGCAAGAGACCCGGGCACAACCACAATGTAGTACCACCTATACAGAAAACAACAATATTAGCATATACACCTTCACTATTCTCAACTGCACTACAACAACTTAAACAAGCATCACTATTTCCACCAGAAAAATGTTGTAGATTTCAGCTGGTGGGAATTGAAAGTGGCCCATTCCAGGTGTGTGAGTGTTTAGAAAACTGATGACTTGCTTTCTTTGTAATAGCTCCAGTTAATCACCTCAACTTATGCGTTATCTGAATGAAGGGCTCAGAACAAGATGTCAGGTGGTCCAGACAAGCATAACTTTAGGAGAGTGGCATTCAGCTGCTCATAATAAGACTGCGGTCAAGGCTTTAATTTGGCCGGAGTCTGATACGAGAGGCATTTTCAAAATCAGCTCCAAGAAAAACTCTGTCTGTGCTTCAGAGCTCCGCCATTTACTGGAGAACGAAGCGCTGTGTCTGACACGAAATCCCACATCAATCAGCTCTACTCCAAATGCCAATCTTCTCCAAGACTTTCTTATCCTTAACACTCTGGTACAATCTTTCTCCCAATCAAAAAAAGGCACTCTGGAGCACAGCCCTGTTCTTCTCCTGGGATTGGCAACAAGTTTTTTTTTGGACCACAGTGCACCAGCTCTGATTTTGTCAACGGCCAGGACGTCAGAGCAGAAATCTCCCAGCTTGCGGTTCGGTCGCAAATTAGTTTCATTTCTTTTTAGGGAACATAATTGGCTGTGGAAAAGCGGGTCTCACAAACAACATGTTCCTCTCTAAGGACAAAAACAATCTCCACTTTTCTTCCATTACCTCCTCATTCATGAAAAATTAAGTGTTGAAAATTACATATAAACATAAGTGGCCTTTCTCATGCATAAATTATGATGACACATTTAAGTGGTACGATAACTGAAGGGCCTCCACCCATCACCAGGAGCTCCTGTGAAGAGCACTCAGCCGTAATGATGGGCTCTCTGTGGCAAGAACATCAGAAATGAGGCAGGATGTGTTCATATCCTCCATCACGACAGGCTGCACTCTAAGTGGTCTCAAACCAAGACTCAAACCCGAGGTAAAGATAGAAAACAGCCTGTCTGCCGGCACATTCTCCGCTATTGATTTCTACGCGTTCCATCACGACTCATCCATCGGCGCACAGCTCGGAGGAGGATGAAGTGGAAACACACTGATGTCACTTGAGCCTGACAAGGACTTTCTGGTAGTTAAAAAAATCCACCGCTTTTCAGGGGAAGGTCAAATGTAAAGCTGAATACAGTAGGATGACGTTACTTTGGGTTTAAAAAGCAGCTGGAATCTGCAGCGTTGGCAGGATGGCTGTTTGCTGAGGTGGGGAGATTCGGTCTGAGCGTACAGTTAGGGGGGAATAATTGCATGGTAATGGTGTGTGAGCTACACTGCAGAACGGAAAGCATGCCGTCATTGACCCGAATGGGGCTGCAGGCATTACTCCGGGCAGCGTCACTGTATCCGTATGGATTTATGAGATTTAAATAGAGGGAAAGTAGGATGATTACTATATCAAATTAGCTTATTCTTTGAAAACTCTTTATGCACATATTCAAATTCTGCTGAAAGCTATTTCTGAATTGCTTGCTCTTTTATACAGATATTTTGAATCAATATTTTCAATTTATTTATTTTCATCCATTTTCTTACTATGCTTATACATACTATACTAAATAACAAAAATAAAATGATAAAAAAAGAATAAATTTTTATTTAATATCAATTTCTTTTCCACCCATCTAAAAGGACATCCCATTTCCTTTTGCATGTTTATATAAACTATACTAAAAAAATAGCGATGTAACGATATTATCAATATTGTGATATCGCGATAGCAAAACAATATTATCTCGATATTATCATGGTCACATGACGATATGAAATGATAGGTCTTCCAGGCAAAAAAGTGTGGTTTTTAAAATATATTCAAACTTTTTATTCTAACATAAAAGGTCTTTAAAGTTGTATCTTGGGCCATTATGCTCTGGCACAATATCTGTCAAACGAACTAAAACCAAAAGCACAATATGGCTTACTTCCTACATATATTTTCACGGCAGATGATTACAGCATACAGTGAGATGCGTTTTTATAAGCATGTTTTCACTGAAGCTGGAGTTTTCCTTCAAAATTGGGTTAGTTGATTAATGTATTTTGTGGGAAGTTTTTTTGTGAGTTTTCCTTCAAAATAAAAGCTCTACTTCCGTTTCTGTCAAAATATGTCTTTCAAGTATAGAAATTAGGAAAGAAGTATTGTAATTTCCCTAGTGTGGTGTAAAGCAAAAATAATATACCTATGAAATATTAATTTTCATTTATTTTATAATATATGGCTATTACTGTGTTGTTGTTGTTATTGTTATATTCTAATTTGTTAGGCTTCCTAAAACACCATTGTGAATGTAATTGAGACTGAGACAGTATATCACAAAAAAAAAGAGGGTTTGAGTCCCATTTAAAGTTTGGGTACAAGTCAATTTGATATCTTTACATCCCTACAAAAAAATAAATAAATAAAATATATTTTTATGTAAGTAAAATATATATATAAACCTATTTTGTTTGTCAGAGTCCTAGAGTACTAACCTGACAGGAGCTGCGGTGGGCACTTTGGGCAGGTTAATGGTGAGTTTACCATTGCTGGTCTGGTCTGCTGTGAACAGGACAGGTTTAGTTTTGAACAGGTCGGGTGCGGTACGAATGGAGACCTGCTGTTGCAGGCCACCAGCGCTGTTCCCCCGGCTCATCAGCACGAAGGAGTAATTAGTGTCCGGCTGCAGTCGTGTGATCAGCTTCCTCTTGAGGTTGCCCTGGACTTCCACACTCTGTTGGTTATAGAGGATCTGCAGGAGGGAGAGGTTCAGTTTCACTCAGTTGCACGGCTCACTAAATCTAATTTTCGTTCAGTTTCATTTAAACAAAGAACTGATTGCATAAACAGACTTTATCTCCATGCAGCTGCTTTTAGCGATGGAAACTGTGTGCTGTTTTCTGGGCTTGGCCCACCAGGATATTACTGTTATGGTTTTACACAGTGACTGGCATGCAGAGACACCACACAGACTGTCTGTCAAGTTCACTGTAGACCAGAGACCATTCTGACAGACTTTCCACAGCGTTTCTGCATACTGACCAATAGTGTGACTTGAAATTTCGCTATACCACATGTGAATTTACAGAATCAGCACTTAAAACCTAATAGGTAGGTTTACATTTACATCTGTCGCAGTGTAATCACTCTGTATGGGAATTAGACAATTATACAGTTAGCGCTCAAGTGCATGCCTATAAAAAAGGTATACAAATAGATTGTGAATAATATATTTCAATACAAGGAACTTTTGTCTATGTACGTGATTAGGGTCTTACCTTAAAAGGCACTTGGGATTTATAATTTTCTGGTACCTCCCAGGTGAGAAGGACAGAGGTTTTCATCACAGCTTTGACACCGAAACTTGTGGCAAATGCTATTAGACAGAGAACAGAGATTTCATAAACATATATACAGAGATCAGGGTTTGAATAATTTATAAGGTAACATTCAAAACAAAACAGAGCTTCTGAAATGGTTTATATAAGGACTGCTTACTGATCTCTTGTTGTGTGAAATTACTGACACTGCAATAAAGTACTAATATCTTATACTTGCATCATTTTTTTAATAAAGAAAGATATACAGCCTCTGTCTGAGGCTGTTGTGTACAATGGAAAATCAGCTTATTTGTTGAGAAAAAATATGAAGAAATAGTGAATTTATCTATACCTCCCCCTCCAACAGGAAGTTTAAAACATGCTATTCAGCTTAGTTTTATTTTAGTATTATTTCTGTATTACAATACTATTTATAAATATTTTGAATTATCACTTATTTTTATATTTTCAGTTTTCTTTTACATTTTAGTTTGTTTAAGTGATTTAATTATATTCTTTCATGTTCTCATTATGTTAGTTTTTTATGTTTCAATATAAGATTTTTTTTCCCTTTTTTTTTTATTTTTTGTAATTTTAGCACAGTAACTTCAACTTATTTCATGCTGTTGCCAAGGCAACATTTCTACATTTTTCAACATTTTTTAAATCTATTTATTTATCTAATATTTGTATTTTTATTTCACTGATCGAAAACTGTTTTTAACAACTTTCATTTTAGTTAATAATTCTAAACAAAATCATTCAGTTCTTTTAGTTCTGTTTTTCTCAGAACTTAAATGATCACAAAGTGAAAAAACCAAGGCAGATTTTTCCATTTGCCTTAAAAAACAGACCACCCAATGTGAAGATAATTAGATTTTTTCACAGTGCACATTTATCACGGTGTTAGCATGACAAAATGGCTATGTTATGTCAAGCGTGTGTTATTGCAGAAAAATAATAACATTTGTTGGTTATCTAGTGGTTTTTCTGAGACCAACAGTGGACAGTAGATAGAAATGAACATTCCAGTGCTGTTTTCTGGCCACAATCTTTCTGGGAACATGAATAGGTATGTAGTATGTGAGCATTTATGCACTGTATATCATTAAATAAAGTGTATAAGGTGCATTATAATTATGTTACAGTGCCCTGTAATTATCTGTAGCTTGACACAGTCAGTAAATTACACCTCACACTACACAGAGGGATGAAAGGATTTCTGTATCTGTTTAAGTGATTTAACATAAGCCATGCAGTCTAAACACAAACCAGGTGATGTAGACATGGTCCTGCTCTGGATACTAGGACTTATGGGACCTCCTCCCTTGCTGGTGAAGGCTTGCACACGGATATCATAGGTGGTGTCAGGTCGAAGCCCTTGGATGGTCATCTGAGTGTCAGAGGTGCGATTGGTGCCGTTCTGTATGTTGTTGATGTCGCGGTACATCACTAGGTATTGTGTGATCCGGCCGTTGCGCTCAGACAGGGCAGGGGGGTCCCAGGCAAGACGGGTGGTGGAGGTGGTCAGGCCCACAACGCGTAGGTTGAGGGGAAACCCACTTGGCACGTCCTCCGGGGTGCTGATCTCTTTTACATACTCCTCTCCAGCTCCCGCCCGGTTCTTGGCGCTCAGGTGGAAGGTGTAGGTGGCACCCTTGTACAGTTCTGTGGCAGTGTGGTGGTCGTCGGTGCGTGCGAACTCACGTACTTCGTAGTTCTCTTCCTCCACACACTTGTACCGCAGTCGGTAGCCAATCAGCTCACCCACCATGTCCTTAGGAGGCTGCCACTGGATGAGGGCTGTGTTGCCAATGGTTGTGCTGATGATCATAGTGGGTTTCCCAGGCACTGTGATTTTAAAAAGCATTGTTTAAAAGAGGGTTATTTGCACATGACCACTAATACCACATGCCACCATTATGTATCAAAAAAAAATATGGTTTTCACAATAATATTATCTGCTTTAAAATAGGTAATAAGTAAATATTAAGCACAACTATTTTCATATTAATAATATGTTGCTTGAGAAGCAAATCAGCATATTAGAATGATTTCTGAAGGATCATGTGAACAGCTGTTGAAAGTGCACAGGAATAAATTACATATAACAATAAACTTTAAATCCTATCAACCACAAACTTTTAATGATTTACAAGTAAAATGACTTGTAAATGCTCTTTCATATTGAACTTAAATCTTTCATATTAATACTTATCATGTTTAATAATAATAAAAAGTGAAGACCTTTTCATCTTTTTTCCCCTCTTTTTGAGCAAAGAAAAGTCTTGGAAAAGCTGCTTTTGATTAAATGTCACCAGACATTCGACAATGAATTGTCACTGAAAACCTTGACAGACTAATTAATTTTTCAAGCCAAAGAAACTGATGTTGTTTTTTCTATCCTATAATGTGATGTATTTGATGGTAAATCAGCCCATTCAGTACAATAAAGTTATACCAGAGAAAAGATATACCAGAGGTGAAGTTAAGTTATTAGATTTAATTAGATTTTTTTCTTAGGAACAACATGCTTCAGTGAATAATGCAGGTTAAGGCCAGAAACATGCACTGAAATGAAACAGGGTGAATTCTGAATGTGAAGTAAGTCATGTGAAGAGAGTGAGCTTCTACCTGCTCCGGTGGTGGTGACGACTTTGGCTTTGCTTCGTGCCCCATCTCCCTTGGTTGTGTATGCTGCCACAGTAACAGAGTAAGAGGTCTCGGAGAGAAGTCCAGTGATCACAGCCTCCTGTTAAATAGAAACAGCATGATCCCTAAGATGCCAAGACAGCTTTATCTAGAAATGCCCACATGCCATCCCCACTGGCAGACACTGATCATAACCCCTCCAATAAGCCACACACACCCCAACGCTTAACCATTTCCAACCTCCCTTTTAAAACCATCTGACGTATTATTCATTTCATATTGTACATTCAAACAAGAACTCCGAAAGACTTAGAAAAGCTCTATAGCTCTTCCAAGCCACAAAGAGAAGAACCAAAGCTGCCCAACCGTGGGTGTCAATGTTCTTGCTTTACACCAGTGATGGCAAATCCTTTTTTAACAAGCCAGCTGAAAAAAATCTGTCTGTAATTAATTTGTAATCATATATTTTTTATTTTTTTTTAAAGTTCCCCTAAACTCTAAAATGTGGGTCAAATTAGTTTGCAAACTATTGCAAATAATAACAGTTGTAAAGCAGACCAATGACACATCTGGTTGACATCAAGAGATAACCTGTGTGAGCATTTGAACAAACTCACAAACCGAAGGAGGGGAAGAGCCAAACATAGCACACACAAAGGCACATGTAGAAAACACAAGCGAACACACACACTCACACACACACACACACACACACACACACACACACACACACACACACACACACACACACACACGTTTGTTTTTGTGAAAAGTGGAGACATCCCATAGGCGTAATGGTTTTTATACTGTACAAACTGTATATTCTATCGCCCTACACCAACCCTACACCTAACCCTACCCCTTACAGGAAAACTTTGTGCATTTTTACTTACTCAAAAAAAAAACTCATTCTGTATGGTTTATAGGCATTTTGAAAAATGGGGACATGGGTGATGTCCTCATAAATCAGCCTCTCCTTGTAATACCTGTGTTATACCCATGTCAATATACAAAGTTGTGTCCCGATATGTCACAAAACACACACACACACACACACACACACACACACACACACACACACACACACACACACACACACACACACACACACACACACACACACACACACACACACACTCACAGTTGTGCTTAGGGTTAAAACAGAACATTTTCATGACTTTTCCTCTAAGATAGTCTATAGTAATAATATATTTGCTGATGCAGCATCCACACAATGAGAATAAATGTAGCTTTTAGCAGTCAAACACAAAGTTCTCCAAATTCACTTTTTATTCACTTTTTCAAATTCATAAATGAACCTGCTAAAACTGTGCTCCATTAATCATCCCCTTTTCAAAATGAATAAGCTATAGGTATATATGACTACTGTCTTATATTCATAAAGGAATAATATCGGGAAAGCTTATTTACTTAGATAATCTCTTCCTAGTGTACTTGCAGGGTTTCCTGCACATGATGTTGAAAATTCTCACACACATACACGCAAAGAAACTAACTAAAGCACATGGGTTCAACCACACTTTAACACACACATGGAAATAAACCAAGGTCATAATATAGCATATGTTTACCCGCCACACACATATAAAACTCCTATATTACACATGCCCACACATCCTCTGGTAAATTAAGTTCCTGAAAATGACATTTTAAAAGCTTCTCATTAGCCTTTTTAGCACGATTAAACTGTGTTTCTTCTATGATTATGTTTTAATTATATTAATGCTTGTACTAATATGTGTCCACGGTTTCACAATTTTCTTTTTTAAATGAAGATTGCTTGGTTTGGTTTGCACTCCCGCTGAAGCCCTAAAGAGGGGAAACATGGGATAAAATGTAAATGATTGGATCAAATTTAAACGACCTTTTAAATATGAGCGTTTACTCATTACTTCAATCACACAAAATGTATTTTTATAGGCGAAGCAATTGCATTTTCCTCTCTCATTTTCTCCATCTTAAAAAGTGCTCTTTTATCAGTTTTTCAAGCAAAGGGAACAGCTTGCACTCTCAGAGAACAGAAGTTTAAACAAGTAGGAGGGGGTTAAAACAATTCTGGGAGTAGTACACTAGGGCACATTCACATTCAGCAGCAATTTATTAAACATTAAGCAATGTGCACTCCGAACTCTTCCTACCAAAAAAAAAAAAAAAATGTTGTGACCTTTACATTATCAGTGGTATCAAGGGGTGTATGAGTACGGTACTCTATATAAGTAACCGTACTGTATCTATACTAGGCAATATTAGTAGTTTTTATTTATTTATTTATTTATATAAGAATCGGTTTGATTAGGTTGACATTTCTGCCATGGAATATTGTTCTCTCTCACAATTCTGACTTTTTTTTTCTTGCAGTTTTGAGTTTTTTCTCATTACAATTAATCAGATATTAAATGAAGATATAAACTCAAGACAAGTTTATTACTCACAGTTCTGAGAAAATAAGCTTGAATTGTCAGATATACTTTTTTCGTCACCCAAACATCAGTTAATGACTCACTATTCACATTCAAGCTAAATTTGATTTTCTAAAGCTTCTTTTGCTAATGGAACAAGGTGAGATTATTGGCGAGGCATCTGTGGGGTTAATAGGGGTGTGTTTCCTCTATACACTGAGCACAGTCACACTTCATTAGTGAGCTAGCAGCTGATGCCAACCTTCAAAATGGCTGATTGCTAGAATAAATAACACAGAGGTGCACAGATGTCACTCGCTGACACCAGCATGTCTCTCTGCTGTCAAGCCATAATCAATGTCATCAATGAAAAAAGCGCAGCACAGTCCCATTACGTGTTGCCGGTACCTCCGAATAGAGCCTGAGGTGAAAGAAATTAATTTTCAAAGGTGAGTTCCTCATCTTTGTCAAGCCTGTCTAGTTTCTAATTGTTTCTTAACAATACAGATGTTGGGTGTTTTTCTTAGGAATGGGTGTGATAGTAAAAGAGTTGTTCATCCAGATGTCAATGTGGTGGAATCGAGTACTATTCCTGTTATCTCACTTTTAACATTATAAAGTGTCTGCCTTCACTTTACATATATGGAGCCTAGATTAAGCACGACTTTATTACAGTTAAATTTACTTTAATATAGTGACATAACTACTGTCCCATTGTTTTATCTGTCTCAGATCCTGAAAGTGCTAGGCAAGTCAAAAAAAAAAAAAAAAAGAAAGATTTTTTTACTATGTATATAAAATGAAGCAATGCACGTGTTTAAGATTAAGTATGCTATTTTATTTGTATTATTTTTGCCATTATTTTCTGACAGCTATGACTGATTGGATCAGCCATTAATCTGGGAGAATCAGTGTCATCCTGGCCCTAATTTCCACCAAAATACCATAATTACTACTGTTATACGTAATAAACAAATCTGTGTAAAAAAAGATACCAGTCTACTTTGATGGTTGTACCTAAAACACATCTGTAAAGAACTGAATGAGTGTTTAGTCACTGTGATCCCAAGATGTGGAAGTGATAACTTCAGATTATTCAATTAGCACTGTTCAAAAAGTATCTCAAGGGCTCAGCATTAGGCAATTTAATGATCTCCTGTACTCTCCTATGTTTTATTTCTATTACCGTATTATTATTATTGTTATTATTATTTTGCATTTTACACTTTATTCTTATTATTTCTATGTACTCTCTTTTTCTTAATCATGCAATTTTTATTATCTTGTATTTTCTACATATTATCCTAGTTTGGGTTAAGTGAGATTTTTGAAATAAGTCCTATATGCTCATTTATAATCAAAAATACAGTAAAAAGAGTCATATGTGAACTAAAATACTATTGATTTAAAATAACCATTTATAATAATTATTCCATTAATCAATTTATTCCTGTGATGACAAAGCTGAATTTTCCAGGGAATCTTCAATGTCACATGATCCTTTACCACGGTCAATTTTTTCAAGGGCAGTTTAACCCCTAATTACTACTTCCAACATCGGAGAGAGTAAGTAAATTTGAAGGACAACATCAATTTGTACACAAATTCATGCTTGACTAACTAGAGACCCCAGTGACAGCTCAGGGTCACCGGGTCAGGTGTGAATCCTCGTTTTAACGTGTGAATGCGAGATTCCAGAAAGCCAGTTCAATGAGAGGCTGCCAGACAGCCCTGAATCATGGGAGAGGGAAAAGAGAGCGATTTGGCGGGAGCAAGTGATTGGCTCACGCTGAATGTTTTCCAGGCAGGTGGCAGCAGAGCAGGTGCGGTTGCTAACAGCAGGGCTCCAGAGAGACGGCAGCCAGTCTGCTGGCACAGAGATGGGTGGACTGAGAAATGGGGTCAGGCTTCACTGGGAGGAAAACGACACTGGTAACTGAAGTGCGCCCATTTTTTGGCTCTTTTTTAATGCTCCAAATCTAGGCAGTAAGAGGATTTACTAGCGTAACGCAAGCCAGGCCCCGAACTGTAGTGGGCTGTCACGCAACTATAAGAATCTTTTGAGGAAACTCTGGAACAACGAGACACACACACACACACACACACACACACACACGCACACACAGACACAAAGGCATGCTCACGGACAACACACACCTACACACAAAGAGCTGTAGTGTTGAAAGCCAACTGTTTTTCTGCAGCTTTCTCTTTCCAGCCAGGCTTCACTGGTTTTCAACACTCACAGCACACATAACCCTGAACCCATCCCTCTGCTGAAAGCAGGTAACATCATTCAGTGCTTTTCTTCCCCAACCCCTTCAGTCATCACACAGGGGCCAAGCAGATTGTAATTTCTCCATTAATATCCCCTTCCATGCTTCCATGTACTCAAAAAAAAGAAAGAAAAAAAGAAAAAAAAAGATTAGTTAAACTGAATACTTAAATGCATCTATAAATCTAACTGAATTTAAAACCATTTGTGGTGAATACTAAAATGCAGTGAATATTATTTTTGTGTAGCTAATGAGGTTTATTGCATGCTCTCTAGAATACTTGATTCCGATTGGTCAGTCAAGGCATTTTGAGGTCAAATATTATAGTATAATGACCTATAAACTGCATAATTGACTGTTGTTTCTGACAACAGCATTCTTTTCACATAACTCACATATTTAATATTCATTTTTTTATTTATTTGTTAAAGAGTAGTGTAATGAATGGGATAACAGATAGCTGAATAAAAGTTAATAATTTGACAACAACTGTCTGTGTTTATTTTGCAATAATGACCAGCTAAATCCTTGCATAATGTATAATATAACATATAAATCTGATATAACTGATAAAACAGTTGTAAAACTTGATTCAAAGAGACATGGTTATCAAAATGTCTTGCTGCCAACATTGGGATTTTATTTTATTTTTTTCAATCAAAAAAGTTAAATGATCTATTCATTAAAGAATAAAAAAATTACATTACCTTGAAAAGAAGAAAAAAGCTGATAAAGCGTTCATTCATACAGCTACTTAATTCAGCCTTTGCCATTTCTCCGGCTCTTCTATCTCTCTAGTCAAGTATTGTCATCTGTGCATGTACAGTATTTCTCATCTTAGAATGAGGTAGGTTTTATCATTCAGATAATACTAAACTTGCCGTAGTAGTGCTCTAGTAGTGATGGTCTGTTCCGTATTTGTTGTAAGTGCGCATGTGATAGTGTGTGTGTGTGTGAGTGAATAACGGGTACTTGCTATGCGAGAAGTCATTAGTGCAGTCATTACACTGTCAGTGAAATGTGCTCTCAGGGGCCAGACCTTTAGAGCATGCAGCATCATTACCATTAGTAAATACAGTGCATTAGTGGGTGACCTTCAGTATAATGCTGAAAATGCTGCAATTTATTCTGATCTTTTCTCTGTGTGTGAGAGAGAGAGAATAAGCGAGTACGTAGTTGGGAATATGTTTGCAACAATCTTCAAAAGATGAAAAAAAAAAATCAGCTTTCTTGCTGATTTTGTATTTTTACCCCATTTCCCCCTTTTCAACAAGCTGCTTGTTCCAAACTCATAATAAGCACAGAGGGGTTCAATCAAACTGTTAATCCCTCTTCATAGGAAGAAACAAGGGAGAACTGTTAGTTTCAAATGAAATAAAGCCAAGCAAGAGAAGAAAAAGCGATAGATGAACACAAACTCAGAGCATTCCCGCAGGCCCAATGCTGCAAACCACCCGCTCACACTTGAGTTACTCACATATTCCGTGGACTCTTCAATTTTCCACTGATGGAAAACACATGACAGATGAGAGGTAGAAAATGAATCAGAGATGGCACTACTGGGGAGAAAAAAAAGCATCGCTACCTTTTTTTTCTCTCATCTACAGATGAACACATAGCGTTAACAGTGACATGCTACAGAGAGAGAGGAGAAGGGTGGAGGAGGAGAGATGACAATATTTCACATTCGACACAGTGCTGCATAATGTCAGGTAAAAGGAGCAGCGGTATACTGCTAACAAAGGCAAGGTGCTTCATTCCATCGCTCTGTGGGAGAAAGAAATGACAACTATTCCACCACTTACACCTGGTGCAGGAACGTTTTAGTCTCAGCATGGTTGCAAACATTGCAATTCACAGATACTTACCTGGGCTGAATTCATAATAAACCTGATAAGTGAACTCCAAAAGACATACAGAAATATTGTACATTCCAAAACATTTACCACATATGCACTGCCTGGTTACACGAGTATAATTTAAGAAATTTTGTCACAATTTTACGTATGGATGCACAAAATATTGGTACCAAATGAGTCATTTTAATTTGTAATTGTTTGTTTTTAATTTATTTAGACAAATTAGGATTGAGATTTAGTATTTGTTATTATTAAGTTACTGGCCATAAGAAAAGATCTTCTCAATATTGACCAGATTTTTAATATTGTACATGACTAATTTTACCACATTTTGCCCCTACTGGCAGATACCGATATAAAAACTTCTTTCTTTTACTGTAAGTGAAACTCATTGGGATTGAAAGCCTTTTTCTTGTAGCGACTCTCTGGGTGGTGTAGAGCATGAAACCCCATTACCCCCATCGCATTGCCAGCTTGGTGACATCAAACTTTACTCACACTGAGCACCCAGAACTGGTAAGAATTTTCTTACCAACCCTCAACAAAAGGCGCTCACACATGTATGAAATCTTCCCTGGACCAAGAAGTCAGCATGGAGCCAACTCAACCGGAGTTGATATTCACTTTCAGTAAGAAAGAGGAAATTGCTCTCCTCTAACCAAGAATCTGCAAAGTGCAGTGAAGCACGTCACAATATCAGTGTGCGGACCCCCACACTGTAATTTTCTATATTAGATCATTCTGCAAACATTCATCCATATCCTATAATTGCTTCTCATAGTGGAACTGATGCAGATCTGTGTGTATACTGCATAACAGTACCATTAGCAGACTAGATGGAGGCCAATATTTCAGTCTGTTTCCCTAACACACTGCTTCCCACACACAGACCTCATGCTGCCGATCCTATACGATGACGCCCAGCCTGTGTGGGGCCTTGTTAGCCTCACGGATGGTTTTAAAAGCCCCTGACAGCACAAGAGAAACCAGCAGATTCGCCCAGAGCATGCCTTCCTAAAAGTCTGGTAACAATGACTTTATCCAGGGCATGGCTGCCTGGAGGCCCAAGCGCCCATCATTACCTTTCACGGCGAGGAGCTAAAGTCAGGCTGATAAGTTGAGTGGAAAGCATAGAGGCTGAAACATTGATCAGATATAATGGGCCGGAGAGCGCTTCTAACCCTTCAGGTCTGCACTTAAGAGCTGTACTTCAATCATTTAGTCATCGCTGTTTCACTGCATTCACTTCCTCCTCAATGGACTCCTTCTAAACCGCTGCTTTTAACTCTCCTATTAATCGTGCACAGTGCTACAGAAACATACACTTAGCACATACGCAATGGCATCCAAAACTGCCGCCATTCCTTCAAGCCAATCTACACTCAATCATCAACAAAACACAGGCTTAAATAAACACAAATAACCTTTTTAAACTCAAGTTAATGAGACATTTTTTTCCGCTTATCTGCTTTCTTAATGGGCTGTTGTTTCCACACGGCACTTTAGCCTCTGTTAAATGTACAGGCCTTTGCTTTCACAATATTATCTCCTCAGAATCATTCCCTTTGAATGCAAGATGAATAAATTAGCCTAGTTTATTAAAAGGCTTCAGAGAGCAGAAAAACCAGGTCAGAACTGATATGAATCTTCAGCTGGAGCCAAATGCGGCAATTTTCAGACTGGATATTAAAATAGTAATGGAAGTCTGTGTTTGTCAGATAGAGGCTGTTGAAGAACAAGAGATGAAAGGGGAAGAGGGTGCTGATATTAATCCGGCGAAATAAAGGGCTCTCCTCTCTCTCCTTCATCTGGCACTGGGGCCACCGAGGCCAGAGTGTTTCCCTCAGAGTTGGTGCTCTGTGTGTCTCATATTCACGTTTTGGGGGGCTGTGGTCTGTGTGATTCATTTGGAGTTGGTGCTCTGTGTGTCAGTTTGCAGTAACAAAGCGACCAGAAGTCGTTTACTCTTAAAGCGAGTTGATTTGAGGCAGTATGAGTGACACAACTGTTGGCAACATGACCTTATGCAAATGCACAGTGATAGGATAGCAATCCAATGTCATTGGGTTCGAACCTTCCATGTTTTGGGTACCAGCTCTGGTCCCTCACTACTAAAACCGCACCACCCACAGCTCCGATCTCTCACTACGTCTGTCCTTTGCTCGTTCCCTCTTCTATGCTACACCCACAACTAATGCAACAAGATCCTAACCAAACAGCACAGAAGAGTGACAGCTGTAATTGTAGGGGACTTTCATGCAGATTTATTGGAGATTCTTCATGGAAAGGTTGACAGGCTTCTTTAACGGCCACTTGCTCGGCTCTCGTGGCACACTGGAATGGATCAATTAACTCAATCTCTCGGTTAAATTTAGACCCAGAATGAGGGTGGTGGTGTGTGGGTTCCCAGTCTGGCCTTTTTTGAAAAGGAAATGCGTTTATTCCACCCACGGACAAACAAATGCTCGCTGGTTTCCTGGCTTTTCAGCTGACTCCAGAGAGCCAGATGAGAGAGAGGTTTCTCATGTTGCTCTGAGTGAGGCAAATGAATGGTTCAAATTATAACAATGCCTCGATACAAACAAAGCAAAATCAATGGTATAGCAGTTAACACCTTTTATGAAAATGTAAAGTCAAATAGTTATTTAAGTTATATAGTTATTTTAAGGTAGTTTTGTAGGTAACGCAGCCTTATGCCAGACTTTGACAATTATTTAGTACACTTAAACCCCTACTCACACTTAGACTGCATTGCCACCATCCATTCAACAACTAATGGGTAGAATCAAGTCCATGCCCTACATATTTTCAATAATTCTTTCACTTGGCTGTGTGTCACATTATGGGAGAATTTCCATTTTATCATTAATTTTAGAATTATATTTAACAGCAACAGTTTATGTAACCAAAATAAATGGCAACAAATAGGATAATTAAAATAAAAAAATGTCACTGTTGGAATACTTGAGGGAGATGCATGAGGATCCTCAAAAAAGCTTCCTCAAAAGTGGCAGTCATGTTTCAGTCCAGTTCCAGAAATCTATCGCATTACAAAATAAAATGTGTATGTGTTGTTTGATGTTGAAATGTTAGGGGAAAAAATGAAACCATGTTTTGAAACAAGACAAATTAGAGTTGCAAATTATAATTAGTGTAGGTAGCTAGTTAGTCTGTAACTCTTGTGTTAATGTTAATTTGTAGCTTAGCTATTAGGGTTTGGATTGGTTCAGTAATGCATAATAAAAGCAAATGAAAAAACATTACACATGCTCCTGCTCTGCTTTGAGATGTTTTAGAAGCCCATCCATGCAGAAGCCCATGCTCTTAGAGCCAGAGTGGCTCTGAAGGTGGTAGAGAAACAGTGCATATTAAAAATGAACAACTGGCAACCCCCAGAAGAACAAAAATGGATGTCTTGAGAAATCCGGGTCTTTTTGTCAAGACAAAAAGCACTACAAGCCATTTATCAAAGCAACTCTGCAACCACCCTGCCAAACCATTAGTGTTACACAATACACAATGGATTTTCATCACTTCTCTGTCACGTTTTCTCCAATCTTCACTAGCTCTCCCTGGCCAATTACATCCCAGAGAGCAAAGCAACAACACATTTTCTTTTTTAACTAAGGGCCAAAGAATGAAGAAAGATGTAGACATAAATGTAACCGGAGTCTTATGATACATCTTCAATGTCTGAGAGAAAATAGAGACACAAGGTGAAAATAAACAGGCATGTATGGATCATTGTGTCTGAGGAACCTGATATTTACAAATACATCTCAGCAAGTCTTGCAAGTGTTTTCATGTTTTTTTTCTATGACAATGATGGCGAATGAGTCATGTTCTGAGACAAACCATCACAGTTTGTGGTAAATGACTCAACAACACTTCAGATGTCATGGCATATGAAGGGAATGTTGTTTGCCAAAGAGGGAGAGACAAGTGCAGGTGCCCTTGGGTTGTGAGAGCAAAGAGGTCGACAGCAGTTCACCTGACAGATACTGTAAACAAAACCTGTCTAATGTTTTTTTATTTGCCACCGATGGAAGCTAGATGAAAAATTTTTGAAAAACTCACAACAAATGTGTCTTGTATGCTGTCAAAAACATTTAGAACTGCTGACCTTGCGACATTAAACAAAGTTTACAAGTTATGACTTGTGGAGGTGTTGGACTAGAGGCGCTGGAGAGACAAAACATCAACCGCACCACAAACAAGTGTGGCGAAGGTCACAAAGACAACTTCAAGCTCTGAGCAAGAGATTTTATAGAATATATAATATAAAGATGCACAGATATCCATTTTTAGCCCTAAACATACATGCATTGTATTTAATCAAGAAGGTGCGCTCTGAACAACTCATATCAGTCCAATAATCACAAGAGCAATAACTAATATGGTACCAATATATGCATCCCTGATATAGAATCAATTAACGACAGAAGAAAAAAACTTGCCAGTTCTAGGAGGTGGATTGAGCGCTGATGCGTAAGTTAATACATTTGCATTTTACCGTACGTGCCCTCCTTCACTTGGCTATGTACTTATGCAAATGAGACATAATCTTCTCGATGCACCAGAAAACCCCCATCACCTGCCCATTTACTGAAAACCATTAAAGCCCACAGTGGTCCATAAACGTCTCTTGTTACAGTCTTTTTTTTTTAAGTCTAGCTCAGTGAGGGGAAATGCTAACACAGGTGAATTAGAAACTTTTGTTTGGGGGCAGGGAAAGTGCAGAAAAACACATGTCTACGCAAGTTAATTCTAAGCTAACAATTCAAGAGCAGAAGCATTTAAATGCCCCTAGTCTGATTCTCTCTATTGCCGAAAAGTGTCTACTTTAAGATATTCATGGATTTCTAAATCCCTCCTAAGGATTACTATCTTTCTTCCATCTCAGTGCACCCACGTTTCTTCAGGCAGTTTTAAATCTCCTTATATTAACGCACCATGAGCGAAACAGAAAAAAAAAAAAAAAAAAAATTACAGAGTAACAAGGCAGTGCATATGTATTAGTGTTACAAAGAGCTGAATTCTTGAAAGGTCACCAATAGCATGTGCCTATGAAATATTTAACAATTTACATAACACTGAAGACTCAGATAAAGTGTTAATGTAGATGCGTAGACATGTATCCTGAAAATTCATAAGACAGACAAAGTTTCTGTTCCAAACCCTGGTTTGCCTACAAAGACAGAATTTTTAGGCATTATAGACATGCTATTTAAAATGCTATATAAAAGCTGTTTAAAATATACAGACATTTATGCTGCCAAAACCAAGCAGTGTTGCTAAACTATTAAACATTGTTTTTTTTTTTAATTTAAAAACAGCTGAAATAAAATTTAATATTAAATAAAAATAATAGCAGCTAACTGAAATAAAATGCATTAAGTTGAAATTAAAGAACTAAAATGACAAAAGCTAAAACTGAAATAAAAATTAAAACTACCTACATATACATAATTATATACAGATATACATCAGTGCCGTCAAACGATTAATCATGATTAATGGCATCCAAAATAAAAGTTTTTGTTCACATGATATGTGTGTACTGTGTATATTTATTATGTATATATAAATAGTAACACACACGTTTATATTTAAGAAAAATATGTAATGTTTATATATTAAATATATGTATATGTAAATTAAATGAATATAAATATATACATGTAAATACAAAATATTTTCAAAATATATACTGTATGTGTGTGTCTTTCTATATACATAATAAATATACACAGTACACACACATATTGAGTACACAAAAACTTTTATTTTGGATTTGATTAATCTTGATTGATTGTTTGACAGCACTAATATACATACATACATACATACATATTGTAATTGTTGTAATTTTAGTTTGTCTTATGTCATTTTCATTAGCCTCTAATATATATATAGATATACATACATATACATATGTGTGTGTGTGTGTTTATATATATATATATATATATATATATATATATACATATATATATATATATATATATATATAAATTATTAATGAATGTTTCACCCAACATTTGTGTGCTTACTGCAGTGGATCAATAGTTTAGCAACATGCTAATGCCAAACTCCATGCTAATCAGCTGTGAGGTTTAGTCAATCTCTCGAGTGCTTTATATGTGGAGCACTATGTTTGTGGCACCCATGTAAAGCTTTTCATTAAGTCAATTAAGAGGTCCGATTTCAGTTAGGATGCTATCTCAGAAGGCAGTTGCTAGGAAGCTAACTAGGGTGTGGAACAGAGTCCAACAGAGCAATAACAATGGCAGCCAACTCACTGTACAAACAGTCAAGTACTACAATAAAGAATTAGCAGGTAGTACCTGTGCTTCTGGCAGAGCAACATCCAATATATTTGGCTGGCTACGTGGCTCTCCGTTCTCCAGGCGGGAGTATATGACCTGGTATCCCCGGATCTGGCCGTGCTGCTTCCCAGAAAGAGGCGGCTTCCATGTCACACGAATAGCTGTGGAGTTCACAGCCTCTACTTCAACTTTCCGAGGTGGGGCTCCAGGCACTGAAAAGGGAAAACTAGATTTAAACTTCAGGATGGAGGCTTTAAGGTAGCTTGAGATAAAACAATCTAATAAATGCTAATGAGTTGTGGTTTAGCTGAGGAGAGGTATTTGTTTTACTAAATTTGTTGGTTAAAGAAAAAAGCTAATGTGGCTTCAGTAAGAAGATTAGTCACAATAATTCAAGTGCGCAGAAGACAGTGCAAAAAAACTTCTAGAACTGCTGAAAGACTAGGAGGTGACAAAGGACAATTAATGTTCTGATAAGGATGTGCTGAAATTTTGCTCAGCTGACATGATTTAGATGAATGAATTTACTGATTGTGAATATGACATGAAAAAAGCTGACTAGAAACTTATTATACTATTTCTAGGAAAGTAGATGAGACCAAGGTATGGACAAACAGGGCTAAGATGGGAGAGGAGGAGAATGAGAGGAATAAAGAATGAGAAAGAATGATTTAAGATAGAGAGACATTTGAGATAAAGGAAAAGAGATTAATGAAGAACCAAGATATTCTCATCAAGGCTGCATTTATTTATTGCAAATTACAGTTAAACAGTAATATTGTAAAATATTATTTCAATTTAAAAAAACAATTTTCTATTTGAATATATTTAAAATTTAATTTGTGTCATTTTCATCAGCCATTCATCAACAAATCATTCTAATATGCTGATTTGGTGCTCAGTAACCATTTCTTATTATGTTCAAACAACATGGAAAGTGAATTATACATCATATGACCCTTTAACATTCAAAAATGTGGGGTAAATACCATCTTACATAAGTAAAAAAAAAAAAAAAAAAAAAATATATATATATATTGTCAATATTGACAGCAAAGACATTTAAAAAGTTACAAAAGATTTCTATTTCAAATAAATGCTGAACTTTCAATTGATCAAAGAATACAGAAAATATGTATAACAGTTTCTACAGAAATATTAAGCAGCTTTCAACAGCGACAATAATAAGACCCATATTAATAATTAAGCACTGATAATAACTTGAAAATAACTCATCAGCATATTCAAATGATTTCTGAAGGATTATGTGACACTGAAGACCAGAGTAATGGCTGCTGAAAATCCAGCTACACTACAGAAATTCATTACATTTAAAAATGCTGTTAAATAGTAAATAGTTATTTTAAATTGTAATAATATTTCATAATATTAATACAGCCTTGGTGAGTATAAAAAGCTTCTTTCAAAAAAATTATTAAACAATTTTTATTTTTTTAAATATTTTTTTTTTGTTGTGTATGTGCTTTTATATAGCTATGGGGGGTGTGTGGGGGGAAAAATGTGGTGTGGGAGAGAGGGGTGTTTTTGTGTGTGTGTGGGACAAGCATTGCATGCTCCGGGGAGCAGAGCAAATCCCGTTATTTAGAGACAAAGGGCATGTTGTCTGGTAACAGAGCATGCAGTGAGCACATCCGGTCTTATACTGCTCTCCTACGCTTAATAAACTTCTCTTCTTAGCCTACACTTCTAAAAAACCTTATCAAAGCACTCAGGGATCGCCTGAAGTCACACGTGTTACAGCCTGGCTATATAACTTTTGCAAACACACACATAAAATTCACTGTAGCACAACTGAGAAAGGACAGACAGTGAGTAAGAATGAGTAACTGCTATCAGGGCTGATGTCTGTGACTTCATGTCTAAGTCAGGGGTTTTTAAACTTTTGAGGTTAAGGACCCCAAAATATGATGATTCCCTTGCAAAGGAGCCCTTTCTAAAATACATTCATGTAGACCCATGTAGGTCATTTATACTCTGTGAGAAAAATTGTAAGAATTATATAATAGTATGTACAATGTGTTGTTTAAATGATTTGTTTTTACATTATTACTGAACTAAAGCCAAAACAAATTCATTTAGAATAGAAATCTTTTTAAATCTTTACTAAAATATTTGGGATCAGTTTTATGCATCATAGATAACTCTTGAATGAAATTTATAAAAAAGTATAAAGCATTTTTATGAAATATTATTATTATAAATGTTTTGGAGAAAACTTGTATATTTAGTTTGTTTTTCTAATTAAAAATACATTTTGTAATGATTTTATCCTCTATTATTTTTCTTGGACCCCCTTGTAGCTCAGGGGGTGAAAAACCTTGATTTGGGCAACATGGTTAACAGCTGGATTTCCTGCAAAGCTGTGTCTGTTGTTTGATTAAAGTATAGGCCAATTAGACCATCTTTCAATGATAAGATGACTCTGAGCTTTCAACCCTTGGTTGGTGGTCCACTAATTTTACGGTGCTTTAAGAGGATGTTTCTGTGATATTGCTCCCACCTCACTAATATAGTTGTTTCAATTATAATTAAAACTCAGTGCTCCATCTACCAAGTTCAGTCACCGTTACTCTTAAAGGAGAAGACACAGCTTTCAGATCCAGGTTCGATCAAGGACAGGTGACAAACGCCTTTCTTCAAAAGCCATTATGAACAAGTTCACATATATCAGTATGACATTCTAGCCTTGGAATTTTTGACTTCAGTACCGATCATACCACATAATTTCATGAGAAACGTTTGACTAGCAAGCAAATTAAAAGTCACAAACACTTAGAATCTAAAGTAATTCCTTGGGAAACCAACTCATAGATGATTCTGTTCATTTCCATTTGTATCCTATTATTCTGGTGAGACTATTCCAGTCACGAATAGGAATAATTGTTAATAGCCATGCTTAAAACTGTCAGAAAAAAAGGGACGAGAAAGAGCAGCCAGCAGGAGCCCAACATTATTAGCAATCCACATAGGATAGTTCAGACCTACCGTCCTCGTTGGTACGGACACGCACAGCTGTGCTCTCAGGGCCGGGGCCCACATCGGTGTGCGCTCTCACCCACACCTGATACTCCGTCCACTTCTCCAGGCCCTCCAGCACATAGCTGGTGGCATCCGCTCCAATGTCCGGTACCTCATGGCGCTCAGTGTCTTCTCCGTTCACCGCCTGGTAGCTGACTGTGTAGCGCACAATAGCGCCGTGGCGACTAGCAGCGGGCGGTGCCACCCAACTCACCTTGATGCTGGTGGAGCTCAGACTGAGCAGGTGCACGTCTTGAGGGGGGGCAGAGGGGGCTGCAGGTGGGGGCAAGGCAAGGGCATCAAGCAAAATTAAACAACTTAAAGCAAGCTCGCTTCTGGACTGAGAGGTTGGCACAACAATACAGAATGTCTTAATTTGTGTTGTATTTTGTTTATGTATGTTTAAATCAAGCTTCTTTTTTATTGATTTGTTTTTATTTTCTTTTAAATACATTTTTGCTGTGATTTCAAAAACTGAAAAATTCATTACTGCAAAGCACAACCATCTACCACAATCTTATGGTGCTAAGACATAACCAGGGTGAGATACTAACCTTTCTGTTCACCGTCTGTGGCTGGAATGTAAGAATTTTGACACTCAAAATTGTTATTATTTATTATTATTTATCGATTTTTTTTTTTATAACTTATGTATGTGAAACTGGACTAATGAACAAAACATTAAATCTTGATACTTTTTTTTGGCAGCATTTGTTTACAATATAGTCTTTATTGAATATTAGTTTGAAAAAGCTTCAGGTTGATGTGTTGGGTTATTATTTTTATTATTATTATTATTATTTTTTAATATACAAAAATTTAAAGAAAATGAATGGTAGAATGTGCACATAAGATAAAATGGTACTTTAATATTATATATGTGACCCTGGACCACAAAACCAGTCATAAGGGTACATTTTTTTAAATTGAGATGTACTGTATACATCATCTGAAAGCTGAATACAGTAAACAGTCTTTCCATTGATGCATGTTTTGGTAGGATAGGACAATATTTGGCTGAGATTAAACTATTTGAAAATCTGGAATCTGAGGGTGCAAAAAAATCTAAATATTGAGAAAATCGCAAAAAAAGTTGTCCAAATGAAGTTCTTAGCAATGCATATTTGCTAATCAAAAATTAAGTTTTGATATATTTATGGTAGAAACTTACAAAATATCTGCATGGAGCATGACCTTTACTTAATGACTTATGACTGGTTTTATGCTCTAGGGTCACAAACTGCATATATACACTACCTTTACTTAATGACTAACTTTTAAAATTATTTTTATTTTTTTTTTTAATTAGTAATATATTTCTGAAGAATATGACACTGAAGACTGGAGTAATGGCTGCTGAAAATTCAAATAGATCTTGGTTAACATAAGAGGCTTTTTCCAAAAACATAAAAAAAAATATTTAAGAAAAAAATCATACAGACCCCAAACTTCTAAATGGTAGTGTTTTTAACAGCTAAGAGAGTGTGTTGTTGTTACTATACAACCTAAGACAGATTAAAATGACCTGCCATTACTAAAACGTATCCTCATTTAGCTGGTGCTGTGTGTTAATTTCTCACCCTGGTCACAGCGATCAGTGAGTCACAACCGTTTACTGCCTTTCTCTGTTTGGGTGTTGACAAGCAGGGGAAAGGCCATCGGTTTGTGTTTTAACAGGCGTTCACACATTCTCAGTCAGCCTATTGGCTGAGAGACAACAGCCCCCCGTTTGTCAGAGATCCAAGTGTCAGTGAGTGTGGCAGCTGACGACTCCGAGAGCGTACTCCACCATCCTGCCTACGCTAAGTGTGCTGCTAGCTTCTTTTGGCAGGCTTGTTGTCACTTCTGAGTGGCTGAGATAAGCACAGCACCAGCAAGGCATATTTGATTAAGTCTGCGGCGGATTGAGATCAGGTGAGCTACCAAATCAAATATTCCTGCACAACACAACACAGTCCAGAGGCATAAAAAATTACAACAACAGCACAACAACAATTTACAATGATGATCAAAAAAGCTAAATGGCATTCGTTCATGCAGCTCTATATGATAAACAAAAATGCATAATAAAAAAGTTACAATAATTAACTAAGGAAAAAAAAGAGAGATGACTGAGAGGAATAAGAAGAACAAGAAGAATATACACTGGGATTTTAACATGCTTGCATTCCTTTGTTAACAACCAGAGCAGTTTGGTGACGTTGCACCATTCTTGGCGCCCACGGTGGGATTGAGCACGAGGCGTCTCTCATCAGGCGGTCCTTAATCTGACAACTGTGGGAGAGCCACTACAAATGCCTGATGCTGCAGTAGGTGACAAAAATACTGCAGCCATAGCTGAACATGTCGGCAGATTGTAAGGTTTTTTTTTTGTCTTGACACAAAACTCAGAGATCAAAGGGTCTTTCTGAGTCCTGGAGGAGGTGATAGACAGGTCTCTAGGAGAATATGAGGCTGTGAGAGACTCAGGGGGAAAGGAAGTACTCTGGTACTGTGAGATGACTGTAAATTTTGTTATATATTCTCTGAACATTGAACATCTTTTGATATGGTTGGGATGGGCTATATGCAAGCAGAGCTTTAAATTTAGCACAAATGTAGTGCTTCAGCTCCTTTTCTTGAGTAGGCTTCACTCCTCTGGCTTTTAACATTGCAGCAATTACAAATTCCACTGATAGCCTATAAAACCAAAATAATAATAATAAGGCACAAGCAGACACCAAACGTACCTTTTGCCCTTGTCAATGTACTGTATAAAGGTATTCTCTGGCTTAGAGGTGTGAGAGAATTAATGGTGGAGACGGTAGACAGTAGCTTGAGAAAGGAAGGTAAAAGTGGTCCTCTGGTTTTGGTTAGTTGACATGATGAAGACAAAAAAGAGGGCACTTACTGGACTGGGCGGTCCTGGCCTCGATGGGTTGAGTGAAGACCCCTAGCCCCATTTCAGAGCGGGCCGCCAAGGAGAATTTATACAGAGTGTCCGGCTTTAGACCTTCAACAGCGTATGAGCCGGCAGGTTCGAAGGTCACATGGATCTGAAGAGAAAACATCAAAATCTCTGTAACCATCTCTTTACTTGACCTTATAGACGTGTTTATTCTAAAGTCAAAATGACATGAAAATTCATGTTATTGACCTTATTGTGAACAATTCATCCATGAATATGCTCTTTTTTTGACCTTGTCGTTTTTAATTAATATAACTCAATCTTCTGGTGAAACAACAGAGTCTGGTGACGTATGTCAGACTTCTCCAATCATTTAGTCTGCTTAGACCCGAACAGATTCGATCATGAGAAGACAGATTTTTGAGTAAATAATGGCTTATATATCAGTATGTCTTCAGAAAGTATGAATTTACATAATTCAACAAAGTAGCGATAACTGACAGAACATGCATTTTTCAGTATTACTACTGCAGTATTATTTATCTATTTATGCTATTTTTCCTCTGTAAGGATCAGCTAAATAAATAAATCTACATATATTTTACTCATTATTCATTTTAAGATTGAAGGGCGAGTGCAGAATTTTTTACAAAAAAACTGAGAAGCATTGTATTAGCATGAAGACACACTGATGGCTATCACAATGAGTGTGCATAAGACATCTGATCTCAGTGTGGTTGAACTGACATCAAGAAAACACATCCAAACAGTCCATTCCGGCATCATTTAGAAATGCTGTCAAGCACTGAGCACTGATAAGTACATTCAGTTTTTGCACAATCTAATTCTATCAACTGACTGCAGACTTTTGCCTGGAGTCATTTTGTGAAATGTCAATTTTGGCTATCTTTCATTTGTATCCATGGCCCACAGCAACAGCTGCACACGTTCAATATCTGGTCTGCTTGTAATTCTGAATGAATCAGGCAGAAACAAGCACTGGCGTGATACCTTGTTCTCTGAGTCAGCCTCCCAATATAGCAGCTCATATTTGATAATGGGGTCCTGGACTGGCCACAGCCAAGTTAGCTGGATCCGTGTATCCAGCTCTGCTTCGGCCTCAAAGTTGGAAGGCTGAGCAGGGACTGAATTTCAACAGACAAAGAGATGTTAGCTACAACAGATGAACAAATATTTTTATGGTACTGGCATGACAATGCACTATGCAAAAGTAGGGCTGGGTATTGATACACCTTTCCTGATTCAATTAGATTCCAATTCAATTCAATTTCATTATGATTCTGATTCATCCCGGTACATTTTAGTCACAATGTCAATTTTGCTTCTAAAAATTCTCTCCAAGCTTTTGCTGTAAATTATACAAAGAACCTTCAAATTTGGTAGATTACGATCCTTAAAAACAGAACGATCCATTAAAAAAGTAATTTGTTCATGAATCAGACTATACTGGTTATGATGTATGATTGAATTCACTATAAAAAAAAAATAACCTGGATATTAATGAAATTTATTTGTACATGAGACAGACTATAATAGTCAGTCACACTGTACTGTAAGTTTTTGATTCATAACAGTTTAAATGAGTCACTTTTTCATTAATCAGAATACACTGTTCACTCTGTATGTTTTTGATTCACTAAAAAGAAGCAGTTCATACGAGTCCTTTGTTAAAGAATCAGACTATACTCATCATGTGACGTTATTGTATGCATGACTGCTATCATGACTGATCAGGGAAAAACTATATTTATTACTCAGCCCTATGTAAAAGCACTGATATATTATTCATTAACCCCAAAGATTACCTCCTTGCTGTGTCTTGACTTGCAACACATCAGATGGCGGTCCGTCCCCTACAGATGTAAAGCCCAACACACGTAGGCTGTAGGTGATGTCGGGGGTCAGGCTCGAGATGGTTGTGAGACGACTGTCGTCTGTGTTGTGTTTCTGCCAGGCGCTGAGAGGTGCGTCCAGGTCAGATGTGTAGTAGATGCGATAGCCTCTAATCTGACCATTAGGTTCCTCCGGCGGTTCCCACTGCACCAACATGGTGCTGGCACTCAACATACGCGCCTGGACATGCAGTGGTGGGGAGGAAGGTGCCTGCTCACCCGTCCGTGTTTCAACTGGGTCGCTGGGTGGTCCACGGCCAATGTTGTTGACCGCCATGACACGGAACTCATACTCGGAATAAGGACTGAGACCGCCGATGCTATAACGTGTGGTGGCAACACCATCCACTTCCTGAAAATTGGTGTCCGAGGACTTGGCCCGGTACTGGATAATGTAGTAAGACACAGGTTCAGGGTTTCCAGAATCCCATGTCAGTGTAACACTGGTAGCTGTGGTTTCCGTCACAATTAGAGACGTAGGAGGCTTTGGGAGTGCTGAGGAGCAAACAATAAGAAAGAAAATGAAACAGATGACAGCATATGTAGGCTAAGCTGCCTACACAGTGCACTCCTAAAATAGAGAAAGACAGGCAATGTAAGACAGAATAAGAAAGAAGAAAGGCTTGCATTCTGATGATTCACAGAAAGGCAGACCGTGCCACCTCGTCATTGTGTCTTTAAGATTTGTGGCATAAATGTCAGTGACATTCTCCGAGTCCATATTGATTGGTGAAGTGCAAAGTGCAATCAATAGAGGCAGCCATGATGATGGGGAACGAAGTCTGGCAGGGCTCGGCGTTGTCTGGTGGGACCAGCCGCACTGATACAGCTCCAGACATCTGGTCTGGGTAAACACATGCTCAGAATAATCTGAAGTCTTTCATTCTCTCAGAGCTCACAGTAAAACGTGGGAAGTCCCTGAAGCTCAGTCAACACAGAGCAAGTGTCCATGTTTTTTCTTTTTGTGTATTTGCCAGACGTATCAAACAGCTGGTCCGAACCTTGGGGTCGCAGTTAGAAAATAACTTTTTCTAGTCTCTGACAACCTGTTCAGGATCTTGGGTAAAATTAGAGTATCTACAGAATCATTAAACCTTTTTAAAATCTACAGAACTGACCCTATTTATGTTCTTAATACACATAACTGGTCTAAAACATTTATTCCGCTCCGGCTCGATGTGACATCATTTTAAATTAAAATCCTTGTGTGTAGGCAACAGCGCATTTGCAAATGATTTCAGCTCTAAAAAGCAAATATCAACTACTGTAAGTAGTACACACATGCTTGAGTGTACTTTTAATGGTTTGCACACTCAATGCGCTACGAGACGGAGCGGAACATGGGAAATTAAGCATAGTTGGGACTTTACCGTACTCTTTTTCAGGAATCTTACCTTTGACAGAAACTTGCGCGGTTGCCTCGATCATACCGAGAGATGAGATAGCCACGCAGGTGTAGTTGGTCGACTGACGGATGTTGGTGAGCTCCAGGACATTTCGTCCCACAGGCATCTCCTCGTCCTTGGTGAGCTCCACCTCCCCAGCCATCCATTTGACGTAGGGCATGGGGGCACCTACCGCCACACAGGTGAGGTTGACACTGCCCCCTGGCATCACCTCGTGGTTGGTAGGTGGGATAGAGAAACGGGGCGGCACTCGTCGTACTACCAGAAAGAAGAACATCCAGTGTGAGTTTCAACAGGTAGTATTTTATATAAATTTTGGAAAAGACCATTTACAGGGAAATCTATTGTGATTACTACATCTCTAGTGTGAATACTAGGGCTGTGTCACTAACATCAACAAACTAACATGAAGTTGAGCTGACAGGTCAAACAAATTCACTTCAAGGGCCGAGCTGCCACTTTTTCCATTTGTTAAAGCCTGAAGCTTAACAACTGGAGGCAGGAAGTCAATACTGCGGCTCACACATATGTGCAGAAGACGGGGCGATAAACCAATACGTGCCGGGGGAAGGGTGAAGAAGGCATCGTAATGGTATTTCTTATAGAGCGAGACATTAAAATTCATGCCAAAGGGGAGCTTTATTGAATTGTGGATTTGAGGGGGAAAAAAATCATCCTCGCTGAGGCATTGCAGGACGTGGAGTTTTCTCCGTCAGTTTATCGCCTGGTGGCACTGAAACCCCGGTCTGTTGTTGCTCAGTTCTGCCTGGATTTGGGAACCTGTCTGAGACCTTGTGGGAGTCGCATTGTTCACTGGGCCCTTCTCTTTGTGAGCCTCTGATATGCAGATAAACCTGACATTAAAAGAGGTTCCCATGGAGACGAAAAAGAGCCTGCTGACACTGTGCAGAGATGGGGAGGAGAGAGGAGAACTATCAATGGAATTCAAACCTGCCTTGACATATACTGACTCGACTGCATTAAAGGCCAAGCTCACGGTGTACAAGGAACTAATCCACAAGGATCAGCGTGAGAGAAACACCAACGTTTTAAAGGGTATTCTGTTATGAATGCAAATACTAGGATGCGTCTCAGTCTCTATTGTGCAGGGCACAGAATCGTAGCTGGTGGCCATCACTGGGGATGCAAATGCTGAACTATTTACAAGAAGAGCAAGCTGGAGAGACTTTTCCTCTCCTATTCTCCCAAAATAGGAGTATAAAACAGCAGCACATTAAACAGACTCTTCCAATTTGTGTTAATGACCCGCTGCCTCATGTCTGTCTATGCAGAAATGGCATAGGCAATAATTGGTTTCTGCACAGGTCCTCCTGAAATTGGATTCTCAACTATGTTCTCTCATTTTATTTTCAGATAGATATCATGACCAAGCTTGTTATTCTCCTCATTATGTTTGCACTGTAAAGGCAAAACGGTAGACCATTGAGATTTTTTTCTTTGAATTAGGCAATGTGAAATTCAAAGTACTTTAAGTCCACTGTTGCAAAGAAATTACAGTAGCAATAGCATGTCTAAGAAATACAAATTTTCACTTTATCGATTTCCAGGGAACTCCGTGACACTGAAAAACCATGACATACAATGATGATGACTTGTAGTACAAGAATGGAAATTCACTGTGGGTAATACAACAGATGTAAAATAAACACTGGCGATATTTCTATAATAAAGCTGCAGGTAACAGGGAGCGGGTTGGTTGAAAGAGTTTCTATTCACGAGCAAAACCATACATGCACTGTGGGATAAAACTGAAAATGGGCACTTGAACCTGGCAAAAAGGTTTAAAATTAAATAAAATCAAAAATAAACTGCATTTAAATTCAATTAAATTATTTCTAAATATTTGAAACCCCTACGTCATGGAGTATCAGGCTCATGCAAACCACCTGACACGACACAACACATTCAGTCTGGTGAGGGACGACAGCAGAGGGAGTGATTGATAGCAAGGGTCTCTGATTAAAAAGGGATCCAGGTCGAGGTCTGCAAGAAGCGGTTAAGAGTGAAAAGAACCAACCTTCTCGAGAGTCTAAGACATGAGGTGCGAGTTTGACCAAGTGATATGGAGATGAAATTGAAAGACAAAGACAAATGGGAGACAAGAGAACAGGAAAAGACATTTGTAAATAATTTCATGGCAGTTAAAAACGCAATGGAAAGTCTAATAAAGACAGAGAAACACGACACTCCATTTGAAAAAGGAAGATTTGCATATATTCTGCCACTGTGTGTGTGTATAATATATAAATTAAATGTTACATTTTAAATTAAATTAAACTAAATTATTAACAAATAATATAAATCATTGTTTGTAAAATTTAAGGGGGGCATTTTACACAGATTGATACTAGTTTGGACTAAATAACTTTGTTAGAGTAAACGGAGTAAGACTGATAACAAGGGTCTCTGATTAAAGATGGATCCAATTTGAAGTCTGCAAGAAGTGGCTAAGAGTGAAAAGAACCAACCTCCTTGAGTGATTACTATATGAAGTGAGAGTTCGAGGAAATGGAAGACAAGAGAACATGAAAAGACATTTGTGAATAATTTCATGGCAGTTAGAAAAATGCAATGGAAGCTATAACAGAGACACACTCAAATCACATCACTCTGTTTGAAAACGATCTGTGTATATTCTACAATATATATCATATATGCTGAAGGTTTACTATGTGAAAATTAAATGCATGCCTAGTATAAGATAAATATAGTATAAAATTATGCATAAACTGAATGTCTGTAGGGAACACAGTCACACTGATACAGGTTAATGGTATTAATTTAAGGGAGTCAGGTAATATGAGTCGCTAGCATACATGCATTGTGACATTAAACAGAAAACTATCACTTAAACATGACAAAAAGGGGGGTTAAATTAAATTAAATTAAATAATAAATGACATAATATAATAAAAAAATTTAAAAAATGTACTATTTGTAAAATTTAAGGTGGGTGTTTTACACAGATTAGAACTAGTTTGGATTAAATAACATTGCTATCTCTTTTAATCCAGTTTCTGACGTAATCTGTGAAAGCAGCCCCTACTGTACGTCATGGAGTATCAGGCTCATGCAAACCACCTGACACAACACATTTAGCCTGAACACACAGGTGAGGGGCGACATAGCAGAGGGAGTGGGACTGAGACACAAGGGTCTCTGATTAAAGAGATCCAGTTTCAAGAGTGAAAAAAACCAACCTTCTCGAGGGTCTAAGACATGAGGTGCGAGTTTGACCAAGTGATATGGAGATGTAATTGAAAGACAAAGACAAATGGGAGACAAGAGAACATGAAAACACAGCTGTGAATCATTTCATGGCGGTTAGAAAAATGCAATGGAATCTCAGACTTAACCAAAGACTATAGAATACCCAAGACGTGTCACTCATATAGTTTTGAATGGGGAAAAATGCAACGCTCAATATGGCCACTCAATCGCAGGAAGCCCCGCCTTCTGAATGAAAGAGCCAATCGCTAATCAGTAAAGTCAGCACGCCTCTGCAGCTGCCGTTAAAAGTCCCGGTTGCTATAGAAACAGTCAGAGTTCTGAAACGTGCGCTTAGGACTGCGCATGCATACTGGCTGATCGAGCCTGAAAAATAAGCTTTTTATGACGTTATTTGAGCAAAAGTAATAACATTTATGACACAGTTGTTGTCAGATTTCTTTGGTGATTTCAAATATGAAATTTAATCGTAAGCTTACTAAACAGTTTTGGAGAATTTGATGTTTCCCCATTCAAAGAGATAGGAGTTGCACTTGCATGCCCGAGAGGTGTTTCAAAGTGGCCGCCGAGTGACATGACTTGTCTTAAAAGGACTTTGACTTAACTTAGATTTGTATATACAGTACCATATATCTCATGGTGGTTGATGGTACCCCCATTGACCTCCATAGTATTTCTTTCCCTACTATGGAAGTCAATGGGGACCATCTGTATGGTTATTCAAAATTCTTCAAAATATCTTCTTTTGTGTTCAACATGAGATGAGGGTGAGTAAATTATGACAAAAAAAATATTTTAGGGTGAACTATTCGTTTAATTGCGGATATTAATTTAAGGAGGTCAGTTCCCCCTAGTTAGTTTTTTTGTGGAACAAATACTGCATGGGAGCCCATTTATTCCTCACAGTTAAAAATAAAACAATTCATTTTAAGAAATTTTAACACAATTAACTTTCATTTTTTGTTTTAACAGACTTCAACACAAAAGTCTAACAATCAGACCAGCATAGAATAACTGACATATTATTCAAATTTTCCTAACATATGTTGGAGGAGTTAACATTACTGCTATACTATACAGACAACTCAGAATGACTGAACATTTTCTGACAGCTGTCTCTGTATGCATGTGAGCATACTGTACATAACCATATCTCAAGTGAAGGCCACTGAGATCATCTAAAAGAGCCTTGGGCCATAATCTGCCACACATTGACACATGAAAGATGATGATGTCAGTTAAAGGCTTGTTAGGATTGCCAGTGTAACACTACAATACAAAACTAGCTGAGTGACAGGCATTAGCAATAGTAAAATTCATCTTCCTTAAATATTGAACAAAGGTAAACGGACCCCCCCACACACAAGATATAATAAACAGACAGGCGGGTATGAAGTGTGCGCCCACTTCACTCTATTTGATTTGTTGTAAGTTTCAAGAGCAGAGGAAGGAGAGCAGACAGTGGTTGACAACTTTTCACTATGGAATAAGCAGCTGACAAATGAGCATTCACATATACAGCCAGTATACATGACTGCGATTCTCCCAGGTGATATAGTCCTCTGTCAGACAGACGGACAGAGCGAAAGAGACAGTCATAGAGAATTTAGACAGCTCCCAGAAAAGTGCTGAGGCCAAGGAAAAAGGAAGCAGCTATTGAACATAGATTCACTGACAGGCTGGCAGTCTTAGACACCCAACTCATCTAGCGTGAGCAGATAAATGAGCGGAGACGGAAGGCTGAGAAATGGTACCAGGACGCTGTGCTGAACGCCCTTGAAGAGAAAGCATGATTAGCCGTTTTATAGAGACACTTTAAAAAACAAGCACCCACACCTAGATGATGGACAGATGGATAAAGGCGAGCCATTATGCACCTGTCAACTGTGAGGAAGTTAGCTGTTGATATAGCTCCAAAAGTTCCTGTTTTTGTTATTCATATTTTGGCTGTGCACGTTAAATTTCATTGTAGTGAAAGGTGGGGCCAAACAGACTGGTTTAAAAACAAATACATAAATTATAAATATTCATTGAACTATGTAGATGAATTTCATAGAACCTGTAAAGAACATGTCCAGCTCATATTTGACCAGAAAATGAAAATAAATAATATTTTGTTAAAGGAAAAAGCTTATTTTTAAGAATATTAGGATTTGAATTGTGACTGATCAATCCCTGACAATTAGGCACACATCAAATTGTAAAATATTGTAAATAATAGGCAATAAAAAGATTTATCATTTACATTAAAAAGTATTATGAATTAGGCAGTATTTTATAAATAAAAAACAGCAACATATTTATAAATAAGGAAATATTTAATAAATAATTTAAAAATAGAAAAAAAAATTCACATTGCATTTTTATGGCTTTTAATTTGGGCGGATTTAAATAAAGTACAAATGACTACTTGACATGACAATCAGATCACTGAAAATAATGACATTATAAAACAACTAAAAATAAATAAACATCTGGATGCATCACCATCATGACAACTTAGCGGAAAATGTGTTTAATTTCCATAAAATAATGTCGAATTAAGAACATAATGTTCTTAAAAACAAGCTTAATTTTTATGCAAAATACAATTGAACCCCTCTATTAACTTGCGATGCGTTTAGACGCCACTCATAGCAACATCTCGTGATTGAGTTGTATGGTGACGTCTGCTTTTTAATCCCATTGTATGAAACATTTTCGGCTGTTTGTTTGACAGGAAGCATGAGAAGGCTTAGTCTTCAACCTCTTGCGTGACAATTACAGGGTGGCACCGTAACGTCACTAGCTGGAGGCAATACTGGCAGCCTGCCATAAGTTCCCTGTTATTACCTGCATGGAAAAAGCTTAAGGGGTTGACACTCATAACAACAGCACTCCCAGAGTTCTGTTTCACAGACAATGCCTCAACACCATTATATCTTTAAATACACGTATCAATACGGCAGGTGTCCTGTGTGGCACTCACAACTGTCACTCTCACAGCTGCGAGAAATAAGCATGTTTACCTTTGGTTCCGTTGCTAGGAATTCAAAACATAGCAGGTAATGTTTTGTTTCCGGCATGATTTGGACAACAACTTTTGGTTTATCTTGGCTTCGAAATGTCAGACAAAGTTCAACACGCGTGGAAGTCAAAACAAAACTGCAACATGGTCAAAATAAAGGTGTGAAGCATTGTTGAGGAAGCGGATTTGATAGGGGCGGCACCTGGAGCACGTCTCTTACCTCGCACGTAGAGATTGGCGGGGGCAGAGTAGCGCGTCCCGGCGCTGTTCATAGCCACACATTCGTACTTGCCCTGGTCTGATTCCTGGCTGTTTTCAATCTGCAGAGCTCCTGAAGAGAGAGAGAGGGAAAAAAAAACAAGGGTAAAAGTCACCTCTTTGATTTAAGAACACGATTATGAATCCCCCGTCACAACTTTCCCCACCAAAGCGCAAACTTTTGCTGCAAACAATCAGTAAACACTCCCTGTTTAAATGTCAGAGCTGTTCCACTGTGTATGTAGTTTATTGGCCTAGAATGCTGCCTAAGACATATGCATAAAGCTGATTTTGCAGGTTGAGTGAATCTACAGCTCAACACATTTGCCTTTCACTGTCATTAGAAAAAGCTTTCAGGATATTAATGTCATTGAGTCGGAGCCAATTACTCTACAGCACATGACTTTATTACTGCTGCGGCATATTTATACACACCAAAAAGAACAAAACTTCAATACCGTACAAAACTATGCAGCTTGTCTGGACGCTATAGATAAAAATTGTGCTTCATAAGGTCACATTAGAACAACGGTTGATTAATCTTTTAACACAAACACCACTTGTCCTTGTGTTTGGAATAATTACGATGTTTTAATGTTTTTCAAAGAAGTCTCTTATGCTTACAAGGCTGCATTTATTTGATGAAAAGTACAGCAAAACAGTACTATTTAAAAGTACTTCTTTCTATTTCATATATTTTAGAATGTAGTTTATTCCTGTGCTGGCAAAGATGAATTTTCAGCAGCCATTACTTCAGTCTAGTGTCCCTTTATGACCCTTCAGAAAGCTGCTCAAGAAATATTTATCAATACTTTCAAACAAGAACCACTAGAACTATTAATTTTGCAAAACAGCAACAAAGAAATATCTCATTTTGGACCATTTCAATGTTTTGTGATTCACTACCATTCAAATTCGGGGTAAGAACGATTTAAAATAATAATGATGATTTGATCAAAAGTTACAGTAAAGACATTTACAATGTTACAACAGATTGCATTTCAAATAAATGTAGTTCTATTGAACTTTTAATTTAAAGAATCAACATCAATGATAAGAACAATTATTAATAATTGAGCACCAGTAATACAGTAAGTGATATTAATTAAGCACAAAGCATATTGAAATGATTTCTGAATGATCATATGACACTAAAAACCCTTTATTTTAAAATACATTAAAACAGAAAATTGTTATTTTATATTGTAATAATATTTCACAATATTACTGTTTTTATAGTATTTTTGATTAAAATAAATGCAGCCTTGGAGAGCATATAAGACATCTTTTTTTTTTAACAAGTTCTGTATTTATTCATTTATTGAATATATATTTTCATTATACAAGCAAAGTCAATTTTCTATAATGTTAGACAACATTAAATGCAGTGGATACATCAGGAAGTCAGGAACATCAAACGAAAAATCCATCCGGGTGCCCTAACCACAGATATGCTGTTTGCTTTGACTTAAATGTTTGCTTAATCTACCAAAAGCACACATATTTACCTCTGGCAGTGGTGTACCACCATAGCATAGGTTATCACCTGCAGTTTACCCCTGACTACTTCCCAGCATCCCAAGTGCTGCAGGGAAGAAATAACATGCACCACTAACCTTGCCCGATCTCTGAGTTCAAGGGAAAACTGATTGGTGGTGTTTCCTACCCTGACAAGCAGCAAATTACTAATCAATTCGGAGATTGCTCAGCGCTGATTGCCATCGCCCCTCAGTCCTGAAAACATCTGACTGATGGTGCCATATTGTAAAGTAAAGGGACTACAATATAGAAAAAAATAATACAAAATCCCATCGGAACTGAATGAAGAATGTGAAAAATCACATATTTCATTCATAATTTAATTTTTATTGCATTACTTATTCTTTGATTTATTTTAAAGCAAGGATTTAACATCTTTGAAGTGTTTGATGTGACATGATACATTAAAGGGACAGTTCACTCCATCATTTTCTCACCCTCATGTCATTCCAAACCTGTATGAAATTCTTTCTTCTGCCAAACACAAAAGAAGATATTTTTGTCCATACAATAAATAGTGTTTTGGACCTGATTGAGTTTCATTGAATGGACAGTTGAAACAGTCTTCAAAATATCTTTTGTGATGCAAGAAGTTCATACATGTTTGAGTAAATGATGACAGTATTTTTTATTTTTGGGGTAACTATCCCTTTAATGCTTCCAACCAGAGATGAAGTATGCCCCTTCATGCATTTTCAAGAAAACACACACACACACACACTGTTGGACAAACTGTGTGTCTTGATGAAGACATAAAACTGTATGAAGATGACACATATTCCTCATAGATAAACAGATACAAAACAATATGAGTTGGGGGAGATGAACTGAAAAAAGACCTGCTTTAACATCACTCCCACGGACACTGAGAATTCAGCCAGTAAAAACTTGGGAATATAAGGCAGTGTCAGCTTTTTCCACCCCCTAGCAAGCCAGACGTATTTCCTGATTCATAAACCTTGAGGTGAATTGGCGTGCTCCAACAGTCAGTGGTAACAAATAGGCCTTTGTTATGTGCAATATACTTTTTCGACTTCACTTTACAGTCAAACTCCAGGGGTCCTCAGACCACTGAGATTGCTAACTGTGCGACTGAAGTAGGGTAATGTCACTTTTGTCAAGCACTCGCCTCTAGCAATTGTGTTTCTGAAATCCATGTTTCATTCAGAACTGAGAGCGACTGTGTGATTGATCGAATGCTCCATCTTAACAATCAGGGCCGTGCCCTCATTTCCCATACATACTCATTTTAGCATAAGTAGTATGCAAATTCAATCATTTCAATTTCATCACAGACCAACTGGAATGTAAAAGACACACTCTGGAGACTCTAAAAACGGCCTTCAGCTTAAAACCCAAACTCATAGCATAACTTTAATAAGCCTCGGGTCTCAGAAAATATCCACAACAAACGCATGGCACAGTAACTAGCAAGAATCAATTATTATTATTTTTTTTTTCACCTCATCAAAGAGTTCAAAATTCTGTCGTTATTTACTCTCCCTCATGTGATTCCAATTTCCAATTCCAATTTTGTTCTGTGGGACACAAAAGAAGATATTTTAAAGAATATTTATTTTTATTGCTTGTAAAACAGCAACCAAGACGTTCTTCAAAATATCTAATTTTGTGTTCCACAGGTTTGGAACAACATAAGGGAGTGTAAATGATTACAAAATTTTAAAGAATTATTTCTATAATACCCTAAAAAGTGAAGACTCTCATAAATAATGCTGATCTTTTTTTTTTTTTTTTTGTAATTTATACACTATTGTTCAAAAGTTTGGAGTCAGTGAGATATTTTAGAAAGAAGTCTCATGCCTCTCGTGATATGAATTTTTAAGATTCTTTGATGAAGAGAAAACTCAATTTAATTCATCCTTGCTGAATAAAATGAATAATAATAATATTCTTGCTGGCCCTTAACTTTTGAACAATAGTGTATTTCTGTTGTATTGTTTTCCCCAGATATAGAGATCAGAACACAGACAGGTTGAATGCTGGGACGAATGTTGTGTATATACTGAACAAGCAGGAGATGACAGCGGTGGTGATGAGACAGGTAATGGAGGAGACGTTTCGTGAGACACATTTCAGCTGTCTTACCTCGTATCGGCGAACCCCCTAGGTGAAGTAAATTGAATGCAAACAAGATTGAAGAGAAGTGTTAGTAGACAACAGAGATAGACAAAGAGAGATAAGGAAAACAAAATGGAGGGAATCAAATGAAAGTAAGCTTAATTAAACAGAAAGGAATCAAGTTGAGCCAGACTACTGCTCTCCGGGGATTAGTTGAATGTTGGCTGTCTGGTGCAATGGAATTAGCTCGGAAAAAAGATCCGAGGGCAAACTTTCTCTGTGCTACGATTCTGAGATAGTCTGCCAAACTTGATGCTTTAAGGAACATTTGCAGAGCTTAGTGAAACAATGTGTGCTCAGGTTATTTTTGTTCACAGCATTGTTCAGAAAAGTACAGACCATGGCAAGCTAAGCGACAAGTTTTCAACACCTAGCGGCAATTCTGTACATGTGAATTAAAGTCAACATAAAATTTGACTCGTTTTACTTCCATAATTTGACATATTTCAAAGTGAAACAGAATATTCAAGCAGAAAAAAATTAAAGTTGAGCAATATTTATTAGAACGATAAATGGTATTTGATTACTTGTTATTTAATTACTTGCGTTAACCATTAGCATTAGCTTCTATAAAAACTAAAATCTTGCTAATTACAATAGCAGCCTAAAACAATATGTGAATAACTTTTTGGCTATTGGCAAATACTGTATAATACCTAAGATGGTTCACTCGTAATGTTATGAATGGGAGAAACTGTACGTGCAATATGGGGGCTCTAGTAATGAAAGTCCGGCCAATCGTCAGCAGGTAAAGTCATTGCATCACTTTTTAGACACACTGGTTAATCAACTGCTATTGCATACTATGTGAAGTCATGAATCATGCACCTAAGAATGTAAACAGAGTCCATTTCATATAAACTCAACCTATCGGTCAAATCACAAGGTAAGGTTATGTCGCCATTACCAACGCCACTTTCAGAAAATGTTTATCTATCAGAAGTAAAACAGCAAACATGTAATTCACTATGCTCCTAAAGACCAAAAGACTTATTGTCATAATTTTATGTTAAGAGTGTCCTAAAAGGGCCATAAAGCTTTGTGCCTACATTTTGTTCATTTGACTTTATGTATACCTAAGATGCTCCTCGAAATAAGCAAGGTGAAGGGATTCAGGATTCAAAGTGGCAGTCCAAACTTTCAGCTGAGTACTTAGACGCTGATGCTAGAAACTAGAGAATGAGCTCTGCTGTGGACTTGCCCTCTAAATGAAGTGGATTTAGTGGAGAGGGATAAACTCTGAGTCAGTCAGGAGCCATTAATCCAGCCTGGGCAAAGTCCTGTTCATCCGCCTGATCCTAGGTCAGACCTGAGTGGTCTATCCATTAGGAAGATCTACAATGTAAATAGAGCGGTTGATCCTCTCTGCGGCATTCTCACATTCCCGTAAGGGTGCCTACCATTACCCAGACCACTTGCACATGGCTTAAGACTCATTTGACGTTATGGCCAAGTCAATACATTTCTCCTTCCATGGTAAGCAAAGACAAATTGGCAGACCAAAGACCTCACATTGCAGAAAAACAATTGACGTTCCAGTTTTTATTATGTGGGAATACTGCATAGTCATTAAACTGTAGTAACACATTCATGGAAAATAAATGGTTAGTGCAAACAGAACTATGTCTATATTTGTGACAATATAAGTTTAGTACATTAGTTGCTGCTACTGTGATTGTAAGGGTAAGAAAGTTTGACATCCTTACCTGAGCGAAGCTGTTTGATTCGCCCATTGCCGTTGATGTCTACAGGCAGGAAGTCCTTGAACCAAGTGATCTCTGGGTCAGGGTTCCCACTGGCGGCACAGAGCATTGTAGTTGTTCTTGTTCGCTCAACCACTTTCAGCTGAGGGCCCATGTCTATGGTGGGGAAGCCATGAGGAATCTGGTTTTCTGCAGAAAGAAAAAAAAAAAATGTTCAAGCTAAGAGCCAAAAAGGGAATTATTTACAAAAGAAGGATAATGATCTTAAAGAACTCTGATTGCTGCAAATCAGGGGTTAGAGATGTGAGTCAGATGTAATTGTCCTGCAAAGGCAAATCCGGGACAAGTCTCATTAGTGCACTGAATCAATTCACTCGACCTTCTTGTGCATTAATAAGATCAAAGCATGGCTAGGCTAATCCACGGGACATTTGTGTACCGTTACTCTAACATGTAACACCATAAGGATGCTGTAAGTTTTTAAAGTTTTAGGTTTTAAACTTTTGGTTTTACTTGCATCGTTAATGTTCACAATTCAAAATATAAACAAGAGCTATGAATTCATTATAACAACTGCATTCTCTCTAGCTACTGGTCTTCCTTCTCACATTCATTTGTATACTGAATTGTGACTGCTCTTTTGTTTCTTACATCTTCATCTCTACTCTGTAAAAATGGTGGTGCAGGAGCCACTGACAGAAAACAAAAACTGTGACAACTGCACCATTTCCCAGATGCAGAATTTAATTTATGCAAAACCACAGCCTAAAACTGCTTACCTAAACTTTAACATGTTTCTTTCGCTGTCTTGCTAACACCGATGTTTTTATTATTTTTTTTCTGGAAATGCAAATCTAGTTGGCAAATAATGCTTTGTCCTTCAATGGATTGGAAAACACTGTTTCCACTCTGATACAGACCGTGACACCTTTCACTATTTCTGCACAAGGGAATAACAGAGCAGATATCTCCAAGTATCAAGCATTTGCATAATTAACACAAATTATATGAAAAATATGAAAATGAACAATAATTATATCAGAATCAGGATAAGCAAGGAGGAAAGGCTGTAAACATATGGTTTCCAAGCACATGAAAACATGAGCAGTTCTATGACTGTGGCACTTATTAAAAAATGATTTTTTTCTTCTCAAACATTCACACAAATGTTTGGATGAAAGCCCAGCATGTGCAATATTCACACTTGCAATAGCAACAACATTACGGCAACATCACTCTCTCTTTGATGCCAAGGTATGCCAAAGGGCAAGGCTGAATTATTCAGTTTGAGACAATCCTCTGCACATGACAAACATTCCACTGCTTCTAAAGTCTACAGGGCACTGCAGACAACTGTGATTTATCTTGTCTTCTTATTCTGGTGCGTTAAACATTAAATCATTGGTGTATTGATCCTTAAAGCATCAGCAATGCTTCTCAAACAGCTGAATTGAAAAGCTCTCACAAAAGACTATGAATTCAAATTCGAGACTAGTGTTCCAGGACAATGTAAATCAGACGCATCTATAACACAGTGGGCAAACCTCAAAAGGGTTATTTCACGAATCGCTAACTCTCTTATGAAAACATCGAAAAAAGGAATAATTTAGGAGGCGGAAAATGTTGCGCAGAATCCACGCTGGAGGGAACTTTGCAGTACAAGGTAACTTGGAATATAAGGCTGTTTAAGTTATGCCTCATTAAGAAGCAAAAGCAGCAAGATTCATTATATATATATATTTTTTAAATGTGACCTTCAGAAACCACAGGGAGGGTGCGCTGTCATGTATCGAGGCGTACATTCCTACCTCGGTGTGCTCAGTAGAGGTCAACTACCTGTAGGAGTGTGGGTTGTATCACTATGCCGATCCTTTTCTCTGAGCGGCTTCTGAATAAACAATTGAATACATTTTCTTGAGAAAGAACATACAAATAATACCTACCAAGTGTCACATAGTCAGCATGCAAGAGGGGAAACAGAGCACAGAAGAACATCTAAAAGAAAACCAACTGTGCTGTTTCTCCTGAACTGAGTCTGAAGATGTGTTTTACAGACTTCTATATCAGTTGGGCAAAAAAATAAAAAAAAAGCTTCTGGCGTTTCAAATGACAAAGTGAAGAAAAAAGTTTCATAACGGACATACTTGTGCTATATTTATATATATATATATATATATATATATAGGTGTTGTTAAATGTGTACTGATTTTCCATTTAGTTTTTTTTTTTTTTTTGTGAAAGTTGTGTTAAACTTATAGTGACACCTAGTGGTGTGGATGAAGCAATAGAAAACATTCTTGTTTATGGATGCGACTGCAGAAATTAGCTTTCAAGCATGATTCATTTATTTAACAAGTGAAAGAGTCCAACAACAGGATGGTTACTGAGATCAGATGAGTGGCATTCAGATGGTCATGTGACCTCAACATGGCAGCCACCATGGCGTAAAATAAAACAGTTTTTATTAGGCAACTAATGTGTCTGAAGTCTTCATCTTATGTGCATTGTACTACTTTTTTACCTACTCATCACTACTCAAAACTTTTTAACGAGGAAATAAAAAATAGCTGACTGCACCCTTAAAAGCATGTTACTAATATTTTGCTTGTTAGTAATGTTTATAATGACAGATACTTTCTTACAGGAATACTGAGTTCTAATAAATAAAGAAATAAATGGTATGTGAAGGTAAAAACAAATGAGAAAAGGATGGATTTATTCCACAAAAGAAAAGCACAGCGGGAAACAAACTGATGGTTAGGCTTTTGCATTTCCTGAATAAAAGCTCCATTCTCCGTCCCTGAAAGCACTTTTATCACTTACACCTCTTTACTATGCATGAGGATTTAAAAAACAGAAGACTCAAAGCTCAGAAATGTGTTTTTAATACAATTCTTGTGTGCTTATATTGAGTCGAGCAAGGACTCCATTACTAAGATGAATAGGTAAGAGGGAAAAAAAGTCTACAAAATGTCCTGCTCTGTCCCGAGTCTTTGGCGCATCATACATGTGGGCGCTGCAACAGATGGCGGTTTGAATTTAAAAAGCCTGCCAACGCTAGTTTCATTGTTTCTCCGAAGCAGTTATGACAAGGTGTTTGGCTCTGACGGGGTGATACATTTGGTGGGTAATTGGGATGCCATCTTGTAAGGAGTACAGAGAAACTTGAGAGTGAACGGAATGAGGAGGAAATAGGAGGAACGGCGAGAGAGCTTTGCAGAAATGTTCCTACGAGCAGTCAATAGAGAGAAACTGAACTTTCATGGCACTGATGTCATTTTCTGAGATTCTCTGCTTGTGTTGCAGAGTTTTATTTTACCTTTGTCAGAAAGGTTACGCAACCGGCTGAGGTCATGGTATATGAGAAGCAGCAATCCTGACAATTACAGACAAAGAGTGCAGGCTCAAGTTTTTATGCAACGTCAACACCTTATTTGTATCATATTGCTTTAAAAATGCAGTTAAGCCTACTGGCATTTCAAGAGGAACAAAGATAGCAGCTCGACTGTGATGCAAAGCTTCATGACTACCAAAACATCGTCTAACCTTCACGCATCACGCTCTACTTTTACACTGGGTGCGGCTCTATCGTTCGTTGCTGATATAAAATATATTAAAATAGAAACAGTTAGTTTAAATGTTAAAAGTATTTCACAATATTATTGTTTTACAGCATTTTTTTTTAAACCAAATGAATGCAGACTTAGTGAGCATAAGTGAGCATAACCCCAACATTCTGAATGGTAGTTGTACGACAAGTTTAAGGTGTGCAATTAAATTAAGGAGAGAGAAAAAAAACAGTAGTAGTAGTATTTTTATTTTTTACAATTATCCAGTGTATCAAAGCAATCCCTAGGTCTTTTTCTTTCCAAGCTGAAATTTAAAGAGACTCTATACATTTTCTATTTTCACTTTTATATCAGTACCATACTTAAATTTATCGGTATTGGTTGATATTAGATATTTAATTGCTCACGCTTCTTTATACACTCAGTTAATCTTTAAAAATATGAATAATTAAAAAATAATACTAAACATAATATTAAGTAAATCCCCAAATAAATCCCCATTGTTCATATTGTACATTACTGTAAAAGTAAATTTTTAGCATTTTCTTTTTCTTTTTTTTTAAGCATTTTAGCAATTATTTTATTTATTTATTTTTTTGGCCATAACATAAAAATAATCATTAGCTCGCATAAGCTAGGTCCTTCAGGATCTTTTTAAGATTATAGTTAGGACCTTGTGACAACCTCCATAAACAGGTGCCACAGTAACACTAGTATCCGTGATGGTAACCAATCAAATTTCCTTCTTGAATGGGAAATCTACTGTTGCCATCCAGAGACCCAGAGCGGGTATTTAATGAGACCTCACTAGAGCGATAAGACCATGCAGGCCCTTGCAGATGGCAATCTATTGTATTATCTCCTTGACTGTGGAGCCAGTCCAGAAGCAGCCCAGCTTTATCGATGCATGTGACCACAAAAGGGAGCTAACAGAGTAGCATACCACAAATCCATCTGTAATCAGTTTTGTGGAAACAGAAGGAACATTGTTCTCTGTGAAGCAGTAAATTACGAGTTGAGACTTCTATTCAATGCTGTAAGCAATCTGATAAAGGTGAAACACAGAGGCTTGAAAGTAGGCGATAACTATCTGATATTTACAAAAGTTGAGTGTTGAATGAAGCCAAAGTATGGCAAAGAATGGAGAAGAACTAACTCTGCATCATTACGAAAACAAAGCAACGCGGCTGCCAAGAGAATAACAATTGCGTTTCAGGTGGTCGGGAGTAAGTAGGACAAAACGTCCTAAGGCAGAAGAAAGGGAACCGTGAACCCAGCTAATGTGAACAACAAGGCTGCCATAAATGTGGTTGAGACATGCATAGGCTTCATGTCCTCAATGCCGGGTCAGAGCAAAGAGGAACATAACACACATTACAGCAGATCTGACATGAGGAGTCGCGTTGGGGGGAGGGTCACCATGGGAGGATAAAGAGGGAAAAGAGGACAGGAGGGGTACATGCCAACCTCCTGCCAGCTCCAATTACCAGGGAGAATAGAGCATGGCATGCAGGGTGATGGGTCTAATCAGAACCCCGCTGAAGAGACAAGTCTCTGTCCTCAGACCCCACTGTGAAACAGCCCGAGTGCTCTCCACGTCCACGTCAGCCAGAGTTATTCTCACCCTGCACAAACACGTCACAGCAGAAGAGGATGCTCAAACAGTGATGAAGCACCGTGGGCCACTCACACCGAGAACAAGCCGTTCTTCAGAGACAAATCACGCATGCCTAGATCCAATCTCATGAGTCTGCTGTATGTCCATGCTACAGGGATATAGTTCACCCTAAAATAATAATAAATAAAAAAGAATAATACTTTTTTTTTCACTCTAATGTCGATCCAAACCTGCATAAACTTCTTTCTTCTGAAAAAAGCATAAAAAGGATGCAAAAGCACCATAAATGTGTCAAAAAAATTAGTAGTCTATATGACTTGAGAGTGATACACCTTTTGAAAACATAAGTAGATTTGGGTCAGCAAATCTGATTTGAAGAACAATGTTTACAAATCAAGTAGTATACTATTTGTTTTTCTTTTCTTTTTTTCTTGTGCATCCTTTTTGAAGCATCAATTTTCTTCAAAATTATTATTTTTTTTTTTCAAAGACATTGTCAAAGACATATTCCTTTACAGGAATAGTTCACCCAAAACTGAAAATCCCGTCATCATTTATTCATCCTTTCCAAGCCCATAACACTTTTGTTCATCTTTGAAACAAAACTGCAACAGCACAGCCTGAAGAGATATTTTTCCCTCAATTGAACATTCATATAAACAAAACTAGCTTGATGCTTCAAAAGGTTCATGAAGAGCTTTAAATCCGGTTTAATCAAAGTCTTCAGAAGAGAAGCAGTTGCACTATATGATGAACAACAGATTTAAATGTTAGGCTTTTATTCACATATAAACATTGATATATAATGAAATAAAGCATATATTGACCACTATTACAATGGTACTTTTTGATACTTTTTCATCCTTTTCAAAGCATCAACTTTCTTCCAAATTCCTCAAATTGCATTTCACTGAAGAAAGAATGCCATACACAAAAGACATTTTCATTTTTATGTGAACTATTTCTTAAAGCATGTGAAGGTCTCAATTGTTATAGAAAAACAAAGTTCCACAAACACCCATTCTTTGCACTGAATCTGTCTACTCAGGTAAGGCAACTTCTGAACTAATATTTTGTTTAAAAACTATGTAGTATTTCTGTAAAAGTCTTGACAGTTCTTGAGAAACAAAATGTCCTTGTAATTTCCAGAGAGTGTGTATGAGAGTGATGGATGACAGCAATTAAGGGTGACATCTCTTTTGATGGAAGGAGCAGAAGGGTTTCTGTAATGATATATGACAACAGAACACCATCCATTTTACTACAAATCTTAATTTCCAGAGATCATTTCAAGTCCAGGTTTGTCCTTCTTTAGAAAAAAACAAAACAAAACAGCTTTTTACATTATTCAGCTTGCCAAAAATTTTGTTGGCACATCACTGAATACTTAAATACAGCAAATTAGATGTGTTGTCCACTAAGAATGTAAGCAAAATGAAATTCAACCTACAAATGGCTTACTTTTTCTGCAGTTGTCTGTGCATATTAAACTGGGATGAAAAGTACTTCAACATCGAAAAAATTACATACTTTACCTTCAAATTAGATCATACTCTCACAACATAGCCTTACAAATGACAAATAACACAATTCTAGAGAATCAGAGCAATTGCAAGTGAAAGACGACAGGCACAGTCTCCGAACAAAACAGCATTCATTCATGCAAGATGACATCAGTGTTAGGTGATATCCGTGACAGTCTGATATCAGACGGCAGAACGCTGCTTTGCCTGCAGGCTGATGTATGAGATAACTTTTACATGCTATTATATTTGCATTTTTGGAGACAAGACTGAGTGCTTTTAAAATGAAGCCAGGCAGACAAAACAATCAGCTGTTTAGAAAAGAACAAGTAGTTGCATTACCTAATTATCGCAAAAACAACCTGTATGAGCATTCCTAAGGATGAACATACATGTAATATATATATAATGTGTGATAATTATAGGTATGCACTATATTTAAAGTTAGAGGCCAATAAGATTAATTCATTCATTCATTTTCAATAAATTAACACTTTCATTCAAAAGGATGCATTCAATCTTCAAAAGTGACAGTAAAGACATTAATAATATTACAAAATAATTATTTCTTTAAATAAATACAGATTTTTCCATTCATCAAGGCGCACAACTGTTTTAAACATTGATGATAAGAAGAATTGTTTCTTGAGAAAACACATTAGCAGATAAGAATGATTTTAATAGGATCATGTGACATTGAATGTTCAGCTTTACCATGACTGAAATAAATTACATTTTTAAAATATATAAATATATATAATATATATTTTTTAAGTGAAAAGGGTAATTTTAAATTGTAATACTACTTCAAAATAGTGATCTTTTTTGATCAAATAAATTCATAAATTTATTTCTGATCAAATACATGCAGCCTTGAGGAACATACAAGATTTCTTTCTCTTATGTTTAAATAAGAGAAAAAAAATCTTACCAACCCCAAAATTATATTAGATTTTTAAGATCTATAATAACATCAACTTAAAACATTTTATGTATTTCTATAATGTAAAGGTAATGATTATACTGTACTTGTAAGAGCTGATCAAAATGTATTATGGGACTGGTTTACGCTGACTACCTAATGATGATGTATTTATGATGCTGGCAGGAGCTTGTTTTTGGAACAGAGTTTCAGTGTACAGTGATTATGTAGTCTGAATGGGTTTCACTGAGGTCAGATTTCTTGCTTCGCTTTAATTGTGAGCACTGCTAGGAATTTAGAAGGACCAAACTGCAGATAGAAAACAGACCCAGCATAATCAATAGTTACCCGAAACATCCTCACCTTTAAATGGTATTACTGGGCGTGCAGATCTGCAACCTCACAGACACATGTAGTAAATAACAAAGCAGTGTGTGTAAAGGTGAACCACACCCTAGGAGTGGCAAAGTCCTGTCTGCAGTATTTCAGCGGCACGCTGTTTATCTAAGTTTGTGGTGAGGAAAGAGCTGTAATGCATGCCATGACCTTTGAAATAATACACTTTTTCTTGCTGGCCAGAGTATTCAGGCTGACTTCCCTCCAACAGTCACTTAATCAGTGTTGGGCAGGTGTGACGTTGGTCTCTCTCTCCCTCCTTTATCCGCATTGGTCTGTCTCTCTGGTTTTTCCGTCTCGCCCTCCTTCCTATGTGTCCTCCAGTTTCTTGTGTCTCGGTATGATCTACAGCTCTGCCACAGGCACATAGCTCTTATTTATGCTACAGCACACTGGTTTGTACATAACAGCACATGTGTGACCCATTACCACAACCGAAGTGTGATCTGCTCACTCCACTCAAGCACAACGACCCAAGTCACCTTGAGCCATGACAGCCGTGTGGAAATCACACGATCTGTTAGAGTGCCTTATTTAGATGTAGAGAGCATGCTTGGTCTCATATTGGCCATCAGCAGAAACATGTTTTGTTTTTTTTTTATTTTTTTTTTACATATATTTTGTAACATATATTATAAATACATGCATATACACACACACATATATATATATATATATATATATATATATATATATATATATATATATATATATATATATATATATATATATATATCTGGCTGATCACATTTTCTTAGCTTACTAGAAATGCACAGTATATTGGTAGCTAAACTGGTATTATTTATAAAATATAAAAATATAAAAAAGATATAAATGGCATATGTTGCCATTTTGAATTATTACTACTATTATATTTTATTATTACTATTATTATTATTAAATATTACTAATATCCTATGGATCATAATTAGCACACTTGGTCTGATACAGGCCATCAGCAAAAAAAAAAAAAAAAAAAAAAAAAAAAAAAATTAAATAAAGTAAATATAGTAAATGGTTAATATATAAGATTAATTATATTATGATTAAATTAATATAACAGCAAATAAAATAATAAAATAAAACTTACATATTATAAACATAGAATTATAATTACAAATAAAATATCAGTAAAGGATAGTATAATTATAAAAGCTTAGAGGCTGTATAATATTTTAATGTTTTTGAAATAGGGGTGGACAAAGAAGTCTCTTATGCTCACCAAGACTGAATTTATTTCATAGCTATAGTAAAAAAAGAGGAATATTAATATAAATAACATTAAAAATATCATTAACATCATTAAAATTTAAAATAACTGTTTTCTATTTTAATATATTTTACAATGTAATTTATTCCTGTCAGAGCAGAGCTAAATTTTCAGCAGCCATTACTCCAGTTTTCAGTGTCACATGATCCATGTCTGCATTTATTTGATCAAAAATACAGTAAATAATAATAAATATTATAATTAGAAAATATAAATAATAATCATTAAGAAACCATTTAAAATCTAAAATGTCCTCTTTTAAAAAAAACATAACTGATCCACAGAAACACAAGCAGCATTGACACATTCAAACACCCTTTAATTGAATTACATCTAATAGAGTTCACTTTAAAGTATATGAGAATAGTGTAAGATGGCAACAGCTGTAAATGAAGCCCCCTCGGCTCGGTGTATGTGACAGCCTTTACTTATTCTTTCACGGATCAAACACATGAACCTCTCTATTAACACATCTTCACTTCAGGCTGTGCTAGAGCCCTGACACTGAGCTAATCAAACTAAACATAAAACAGACTGTATAGCTGCCAGTCCTACCACATCTTGTCAAACCAACAACCTGAAACACAGATAACCATGAAACTTGAATACATTACGTTCACAGTCTTGGAACGTCCTGTGCCTTTAGCTTTTTTCCCCCACCCCAGTTGCATCTTAAAAAGAGTTTTGAATACATTTTGCTGAAGTAAAAGATTTGATTTGAATATTTTTGGTTAATATGCAAATACTCTCAGATGCCAGTAAAAAGTAAATATATTATTCCTATTAAATATATTTTAAAGTGAAGTTTTTGTTGCTGTTGTTTGGCGCCAGTAAGATAATTTTAATATTTTAGACCCTTATGCTCACCAAGGCTGCATTTATTTGAACAAAATTACAATAAAAACAGCAATATTGTGAAATACTGTTACAGTTTAAAGTAACGGTTTTCTATTCAAACACATTTTAAAATATCATTTATGCATTTGATTGCAAAGCTGAATTCATTCCAACATGCCAATTTGTTATATAACAATATAGTGACTAACTCTTTTATGGATTACATGCCAGGCATATATTTGTGGAAGGATGGCATTTGGTGAAATTACCTAATAAAATGGCATTTTAATCAAATGATTTTTTATTAGTCAGTAAATTGCTATATATAATCTATTTCTGCAACCTAAATTATGTCCACTATACAGCACAGCCTCATATTTTATTACCTGATCACAGAATTTCAAATATTTTTACCTTCACTTCTACCTCTCCTGTTCACCGGACTACATTATTCAATTTATTTAGCTTTTGAAAGTGAAAACCTATGACCATTTCCGCCTGAAGCTACACTGACCAGGCTGTCGGACATACGAAGACTCAAAGTGTGAACTGCTCCAATTACACGGCCTAGTGAGCATGGCTGTCAGAGCCACAGGGCTGCTTATTCACAATTACCAGAGCAACATCAGTCAGAGATTAGCCACTACATAAAGATTTAAAGCCTGTCTCACACATCTGAGGTCATTTCCTCCAACTAAACTGCATTGGAAAGAGCTGACTACACAGGCAAGGGATGTAAACGCATCTGCAATGAGATCTGGCAGCTACAAACATGTTCCATCAGGATTAATTACTGATGTTAGTCAAAATGAGGGAAAACAGCCTTTAATTTGGATTGCACAAGCCGCAGGTTAAAGCTGCAACTCAAACTAGTCTTTATTCAAAATCCAGTAATTGAAGTTAAACCGCAAAGCCCTCGAAAAAGTGGCAGGGATGCCGATACAGACTCCAGGTGAGTGATTCCACCCAGCCATATTGCACGAGTCCTTGGGAGAGGCCGCCCTCGACAGACGCAGTTTGTAACTGTCAAACGCTCATGATCTACAGCGCTGGGCTTCAAGCCAGCAGATGGTGGGAGAAATTAAACTCGTGACACGGACCGTTGACTGGAGCCGGGGAAGCAGTTGGAGACCAGAGCCAACGTGAGAGCGCTTCCCTGGAATGTGCATAAGCAAATTATGCCCTTCCAGGAAAACGAAAAGTTTTCATTCAGGAAAATGACCCGAACTGTCATTCTTCACGTCAAGAAAAAAAAAAAGAAAAAAAAAATCTTGTTGTAATGATATGCATAGTCGATGACAAATGGTGTCAGTAACATGGGCGATACTGATTCAGATTGGTCTTTGCCTTTACTTGACTAGGTGGAAAAATGTTTAGAACTGCGAGGGACTGAGAACTGAATCTTCATTTGAACTGGCTTTGTAAAAAAAATATAAACAAAAACATTTGGTGTCGTTAACAATTCTAGAATCTGCATTGCTCCACCGACGCAAACAAAACATCGGGATTAAATCAGAGCCTCCTAAAACTTTCAAGAGTGTGATTCATTGTTTCTTGTGAATACTTTGCTTCTTGACACTTTTTCCCTCACATATGTGCAACACAGGACATGCTTCACAAACTGATTTGGTAAATAAACACAAAAATACAGAACTAAAAATAAAAGCTGTTGGAGGCAATAAATGTGAACAGGTAATAACCTGTTTTTTTTTTTTTTTTAGATAACTGTACAATATAATCTGATCTGATAAGAACTGAACAGTTCTGGTGTTTGAAACATGAGACTATAAACAAGCTGCTGCTAGTGAATGCAATTTGAATGGTTTTCCAATAAATGGTCATTCTTTTTCTCCTCAGAATAACAAAAATAACTGTTAATGGAATCACTAAGTGAAATCTGAATTGGAGTGCCAATTGTTCAATTCCTCTCAATTTCCATCCCTACTTACTGTATCACTGGTTTAAAAGTGTAATACATGAAGTTTGCTCCAAACTGCTCGTTCAGTATTCATTCACTGACAATATGAGTAATGTTTATTAAATGCACTGTCGGGCAGGAGACACTTTGATAGACAAGAGCTCCTGGAGTTACCTGTAGAGCTTTAATGAGGAAACCGCATCCTCAATCTACATTGCACTGATCCATGAATTAAAAGCATTCCCGTGGGTTCAGAGGATGTTAGGTGTCTTTCTAATTCCTCACTATGTGACACATGAAAGGATGTACATCATCACGTCAATATGAGACAAGTCAAGAACTTTTTTTTTTTAATTTTATTTACCATCTGTAGGGATGGCAGAAAAAGTTCTGGGGCAAATGCCTTCTGATTTAGCGGATGGAATGAAAATGATTAAACCAAACAATGCAAAAGGTACATGTAACAAACTGCTCTGCATTCAGTCTTCGCTGCAGTCCTTGAGTGTCGATAACGTCAAATCTCTCCGCTACAGAGAAATGAGGAGCATAAATGGGGTGCAGCTAGACAAAGTCATTATGAATTCACACAGAGGCCCATGTTGGCACAATGTGATTACAACAGAGGCATGGCAAATTTTTATTCAACAGGCAACAGCTGTGAGCAACTAACACCCACAACCTTGGTGCAAGTGCAGCCTGGAAGTTGAAATGAAAACCTGCTGGTATTCCTCACAATGTTTAGTGTGTGGCGACACACCAACCCTGAAGCCGTGTCAGGACGCATCAGTGGCCCTCTAAGGAAAAGGACTTGTTCATGCTTTTAGAGCAACCATACAAATCATAATCACAAGAGAAATGCTCTCATAATTGCCATCTGTTTAAATGGGGTTCAATTATGTTAAGTTCACATTAATTGTTTAGCAATATGATTCAAGTAGCTAATCAGAAAGGCAGACGCAGTGACTCATATTTTCCTGTGCTAGCTAAACTCAGGTGGGAGTGATTCCTGTGACTGAAACAAGTTCTAGCACATTAGCACAAGTGTGCAAAAGCAGGTCATTCAACATTAAGAACTTTAACTCTCTTAAGTACATAATTGCTTGTTGTTCGAGAGATACGGTCATTTTTTTTCCCCCTTCCACCTCGCAACATTCAACCAAACAAAACTGAAACAAAAAACAAAAGCAAAACACATACACGAATAAAAACAACACAAAAGAAGCAAAACTCAAAAAACTTAAAACACAAAAACACTACACTGCTTAAGGTTGCGTCATGTTTAACTATTCTAATTAGTCAATCATGCGACAACTGCTTTCCCTCATAACTGTGCTCACTTCTCTCATATCACTTTACATAGTTCTCTCAATTTAATACTAAATGTCAAGCTAATTGTGTTTATATTGCCATAATGACTGGCTGACTGTATAATGTGAAATACACCTTGGTACCGAATCATTATCATATTCATATACCATCTCTTTTCCAAGAAAACCGAGACATGAAAGGCAAAAGAAACACTACCTATTGGATTTAAAGCAGTGTAAGCACCACAGTTCCGCCCTGGTTGAACAGTGATCAAAATGAATGTGTTATATTTCAGCCTAATATAATTTCGATGCGTTTAAGATGAGGTGATTGCATTTCTGGCAGAGATTCCCAAGACCCTCCAAATGTGCCGCAGAGAACATCCTTTAGTAAGTCATTAGAGAACATCATTATCATTCAACTTCTCCTTTGTGCTGGTCTTTCAGCACTGCTGTAGGACACAAATGATGCATTGCTCGCTATGAACAATGAGCTATAAATAGAGTTCATTCTGTCCTGCAGGATCCTGTGGGCGTCCAGCTTATCCACTTCACTGTGGAAAGCTGCTAAAAGAGCCAAACTGCCTGCCTTCAATATGGCACCTCTCTCTTCCTCTTCCTCTCTGAACAGGGCCAGAGGACTCAACATTCATCAGATGATTTCTTCATTCAACGCTTCTAATTTCAACTAAATGGCATTTGTCTGCTCGTACACGGAGGTGAAAAATAAGATTAAAGGGGATTACACTGTGTAATACCAAACACATGGTGCTGGGGTGGGTCAGCCGTTACTACAAGGAATTCTGGGGATGTTTTAAGTTATTCCTTTTAATAGTGTTCCAGTCTCATGCTTCACTCTTATTTCTCGGCATATGAATGTATTGATGACTTGCATGCAATCCAGGGGCAATGGAAATATGGGTCAGGGGGTTATTCTTAAAATGAGGGTTTACAACCTAATACGCTACTATTGATGCAAGACACTATACACATGTTCATGAAAGAAACCATCTGTCAAGACGATCAATATAGATGTAAAATCAATGTACAACTGCTTTGACTAACAATAAATCTTTATAAATACTTTATAAAAGCCACATTATTTCCTTTTCAAATGTATTAATTTTACAATCTACTAGCCATTTCAATGATATATTCAATGAAATATATATATATATATATATATATATATATATATATATATATATATATATATATTATAATCAACATTATTATAACTAATAATTTCATAAGTTGTAATGGCTTGAGGATTTTAAAATGGATACATTGGTCAATAAAAATAAATTGGTCAGATATTGTTCAAATCCACACTCCCAATCATCCCATCTTTTCCTGTCATTCTACACTAGCCTGTCCAATTAAAGGTCAAAGCTTATGCAAAAAAGCAGGAATTTATGAAATACTTGTCAAATCAAGGGCCATCAAATGCCAACAGGGGCGTCTTACCTTCCAGCACAGTAAGTTTGGCACTGGTGTTGATTTCTCCCACGCTGTTGGTGGCTGTGCACTCGTAGATGGCCTCGTCTCTGTGAGTACGCAGCGGCTGTATGCGGAGAACTGAGCCCGAGCCATCATCAAATTCAATCACCTGAGAAAGAAAGACACACTGTCAAATATTTTTCTCTCTTCTCGTCTTAAAATTACGACAAACCTTCAGACAGATCATATTTCTTCAAAGAGCGGTGGGTCTTTAATCACTTCCCTCTGAACTTTCAGCCAAGTACTGTCTTGAGTTATTCTCCTAGAACTGCCACGTCTATCCATGGTGGATACTGTGACAACTGTTGATGGCATAGGCTTTATGTCCTCATGCGTTTAAAAAAATGAAATGCTATTTTACAATTTACACAAATTTTAGCCTTGCCATGGTGCTGAAGATTTCAAATCAACAAGGTGTGTTATGGGGCTAGATAGGGATGTAACGATAAACCGCGAGCCGGTTGTAAATCGATTCAAATATGTGACGATTCGAATCGGTTGAGATGCTAAACAAATCGCGATTCAATTAGGGGTAGACGTTTATATGAATGCATGTCTGAGGGGAACTTACTGTCTTTAGAAAAGTTTAGTTGGTATTTTTTCTTTTCATCTTGCCTCTGTATAATGCACATTAAAGTTCATAAGTGCAGCGCTGCTTTGTTTACAGTGGAAACCAAGGAAATGCTTTAAGTGCCACCTGCTGGCAGAGAGTGATTCTGCGTCTTATTCAGCTCGTCTGCTGTTTCGGTTTCATGCAGATATTATATTTTTTTTTATTGTTTCACAAAACTCAAGTCAAATCATTCTGTTTTTTGCTTCAAATTTCGGAATTATACAATCTAATTTAGATTAAAAATTGCTCATGTTGCATGTATGCAGCATCTTTGTTTGGATAATGGTTAAAATGCAGTGGTTGCCTGCCTCTAATTTTGAATGTAAAGAGCACAGACAAAGCCTTATTTTGTTTACATGAAGATATTTCTTTTATTTAAGTCACTTATTTAGTTGGTTTGGGTCTTGTTTTAAAATTTCAATTTAGTTATTTACATAAATCGTAATTTTACATTATATTTAAATTTTGTTATTTAGCAAAAACTTTTATCCAAAGCGACTTAAAATGAGGACAACAGAAGCAATCAAAACCAACAAAAGAGCAATAATATGCAAGTGCTATATTAATATTTTATTATTATAGTGTTATATTTCAATTTCACAAAGAAATGTGCAGCATTTTGTCCAAGCAATAATAAAAGGACACATTTAATTTATAATTTGTCTTATATCTCATTTTGTAAAAAAAAAAAAAAATTGTGAATCGAATCAAATTGTGAAATCAAAATTGTGAATCGAATCGAATCGTTACTTGTTTGAATTGTTACATCCCTAGGGCTAGAACAGAATACTTAAGACATGATACATTTAGTGTATTAAGGCTACTTAGAGATCTGCACTGCCTCATTAAGGTAAAGAGCAGGGCTAGGCAACATGGTTGAAAAAAAAATTTGCAATATATTTTGACAATATTTGACAAAGCAGTTCCAAAAAAGTGTATGTACACTGAAGACACATTTGAAAATGTACCATTTTGAAAGACTTAAAACAAAAAAAAATTACATTTAGCCATATTTATTTATATAATTTTTGCTCTGAAATGGAAAAAAAAAAAGTTTTTTGTTTTTTTGTTTTTAGGAGTCCTTTATACTTCTTGTTTGCTTGTAAGTAAGCAAATAAGTAACATATAATAAAATGAAATGCAAAACACATGCAAAAATAAAATATAAATACTTTTACTTTATAAATAAATATCTTAAAAAAAAAAAAAAAAAAAAAAAAAAAAAAAAAAGCTGCTTTGTTCCCTGTTGAAAAATAATGGTGCTCCAAACTGACCCCGAACCATTCAAAGATTTGCATCCTTGGTACAATCGCTTCAGATCTCAGCTCAAACCATAACACAAAGAGAACAGGAAAGAGGGCAAAGGGAACAGAGGGACAACACAGAGTGTTGTAAGGTGGCTGACGTCAACATAAAAGAATATGTGAGCGTAAGAAGAAAAGCAAGAGTGTTGCGAAAACAACTGATGATGGGAAAAAGAAAGGCATCATGATGAGGTGGCATGGGAGAGACACTGACATGCTAAGGAGAGGCAGGGAAAGACAGTTAGTCACCTCAAAGCGCTGGGAGCTAACTTTCTTTCCTTTCTTCATCCATGTGATCCGGGGCTTGGGCTCACCCGCTGCTTGGCACACAAAGGATGCCACTCCTCCCGAAATCCCTGTCTGGTCCTCTGGAGATTTGATGAAATTTGGCAAGCCTGAAAAGTGAGGTAGAAAGAAAAAAACAGAGAGAGAAAGAGATCAGCCATTAGTTCCTGAACTGTGATCATGCAAAACCATGTTAAACTAGTTATGAACGGGAATTCTTCACACGGGAACTAAGCTAACTTTCGCCCTCAAGTCAACATATGTCAAAATGGCCCATTCTGTGTATAACAGAGATTGTAACATTAATAAAAATTACTAGAGCTACCAACTGACAAACATTGTCAAAAACAGCTTTAAAAGTCAGTCATAAGCAGCACATTAAGACGTGTGAAGATACAAATAGTTGAATGTCTTGAGAACCCTGCATTATGTTATGATGTGGTACGTCTAGTTCTGTCAATTTAACACATTAATTTAGTGAAATTAATTATAAAACAAAGAACATGAAAAAAGATTAACTTTAATTTTGTAATAATTAAATCACACTGGAGCCCTATAAAATATGCATTAATTGCGAAAAAATAGTTGATTTAATTGTTAAAATGTAACATTTTTCTATATAATCACAAAATTTAAGTGTTAAATTGACAGACATAGAAAATTCAAAATATACATTGAATACATCAGTAGTCCTTAAAACAAATACATTAATCACATTATTGATCACATTATTGTGACAACCTAGACCGACAACACTAGGGGCCAGATTTACTAACAGCTTGCGCCAGCGCAAACCATCTTTTGTCGTTAAAATAGTATTGTCAGGATTCACTAAAGACACAGAGTTAAGAATTAGCACTGAAAAGATGTGGACAGTTATTTTTGTGCCTGGCTTTACTGGATACGCATTTGTAGTTTCCCTTTCAGATGCAAAATTTATGTGAGGAGAGTATTAAAAAGAATCAAGCAATGCGATTTACTAACGTTTTATTAACGTTATTAACGCCCCAAAAAAGCATGTCTTAAAGCAGGTGGTAATTTGCGCTGCTCTTGGAAGATTGCGCTGGTCAATATGGAAATAATCTAGCTGCGTCTATGTTCTTTAATGTGCGCATTGTTAGTAAATCACCCGCAGAATTTTCCCCTCCCATCGGCACTTTTATGGAATTGCGCTCTAATGCTAATTTTCCCTGTTTAATAAATCTGTCCCTAGAACATATATGTATTTTTTTAAATAAAGAAAATAAATTAAATGCCACAGTCCTGGAAAACAGAAAATAAACACTGTTAATATGACTCAGCTGCCAAAAGTGGCCCCAAGAATTTACAAACACTCGCACGTGGACACGTGGAATCAAAACAATTCATTCTGTATTCAAAAGGAGGAACGTTGTCAATAGTATGGCTAAGAGCTTGTGGCTAAACAACATTCAGAGTTGTTTTTAAACAGGCCGGTTGGAGTACGCTGCAGTTCATGTTTTTTTGGGAGAGATGCTCACACACCCTGCATCTTTGTCATGCATTTATAATAAAAAACAACAATAGGACATGTTTTATCACTGCTCAAGCTAGAAGATAAAGACCCGAACATATCGGCTGATTCATTTCAAACACGTAATGGCTTGCTTCGAAGGACATTGATGCCAGATCAAGCAGAGAAAGACCATTTGGCAGAATTGCAGCTACTGCGCAACATTCTGCGGAAATAGTGTGTGATGCGGGTGACAGGTGAATCTCACGGTATATAAACATTATGGCATACAGATATTATCAAAAAATACAAGCAACTATTTGTAGTTGCTCTCTCAAGGGTGGGAAATAATCTTCAAGGACAAGCAGGCCAGTGTTCGACCTTATAAAACGTGCGCTGGTTTGCAAGGTTTCAACATTCTTAGTTTAGAAAATGCACCAAACATTTTTTTTGATGGAACTGTTTCCTAAAATATAAAAGAAAGTACATAATTGTATTAATATAATTAATCAAATATTATAATAAATACAGGCCAAAACAAAAATGAATTTTGTTCACAAAGTAACTTTCTTCTACCTATAGCTATTAATGCAATTACGATTAACAATAAATATAGGCCTATTTCAAAAAGCAGGGAACAAACAGGGAATATTGCCTTTCTGTGTTTGTTTAGTGAAAAAGATGGAGGCAACAGTGATGAGAAACTTTGTAAAAATACACAAATACAAACTATTCTCAAATGTATATCCACTGCAATTGACAAATAAATATATAAATAAATACATACAAGTATGCTTTTAGATTTATTTTAGACAAGAAATAAAAAAAACAATGTGTTAAAACAAACGCATCACCCAGTAAATAAATACATTTGCAAACATTAAATATTATACTAAATATATTACTTGTATTTACAGTTTCCTAATCCCATTCACTAATGCCATCAGATCAGAAACCCATCCTTATTGAATCTAACAGAATCTCATCAGAATCAGTACACAAACTGGACCCTGAAAACCACCTTAAACCTGATCTCAGTTTATCAGTCCCGTGATTTCTGATAATCTCGTTCATAAGGAGGAGGACACAAAATCCATCATCACAGTGAAACATCTCCATTGAACCACGGGACACCCTGGAATAGATAGCAGTGTCGTAGTGGGCGGCCCACGGTGGGAATCTGATCCTCTCTTAGTCAAGGGAGAGATAAATTACAGCAGTGTGGAGACTACATGTGGTAGTACATATGATTCTCTTGGAGGGAACAAGCCGAGGGAATACGGTGCCACCGCAAAGGTGTCCTTCCTCCTTTATACTCTGGGATCAGAGGAGTGGTGCTGAAGAAAACAAAATCAATACCTAGTTAACATAGCATAGCGCCTACGGGTAAGGTGGAGAAGCACTGACTAGCAGACAGAGGGTGTTTGTTAAATCATCAGTACGGTGTGCCGGGCGGCTCGGGCTGCCCTTGCTCTAGGACATAACCCCCACTGGAGCTTTATCTGAGAAGATGAAGACTGTGAGACTGTTTGTGTGTATGCACCTGCATGTGGCTCCATCGTAAAATCTAAGCCAATGTGTACCACACCAGCACCCCTATGACCCACAGGAGTATTAGCTGGCCTGACATTTAAATGACATTTACGTGCCGGTTCCTCTAGAGACTGGTTTGATTGGCACCGCAGAGCAATGCATACCCTCATAAAAGCCTTTCTGGCCACTTTTATCTCCTTTATAACCACACAAGAGAGTGGAGAGGTAGTTTTGAGAGCTTATGGCCTCCTCGTAGCAGTTTTTGTGGTTAGCTGCTGGTAGTTTAATGGGTAAAACCCCAACAAGATTCTCCAGTTACCTTGCTGGGAGTTTCCCAAAACATGGATACTTGGGTGTGCGTGAGATTTAAAGCTTGAGATTAGTGCCACTTTGACATTCAAGAGTGCTCTAACATCTGTCATGACAATTCTATTAGATGTACTCAGCATGTGGGGGGTTTTCCTCCCATTGTTTACGAGCAAGGATCAGCGGGCATTAACCCATCTGGGCACATGTTTCGAATTAAAGTACATAGAAACTTCTGAGAGTTTAGGCAGATGAGATGCATGAATGAACTACAGAGGTCCAGGGGAAAGACAGATAATAAGAGAGTGTAGACAGGTAGATAATTGGTTTGGTCAATACTTTTTACTGATATTCAAACAATTCCAACTTTGGCTTTATTAATCAATGGTCTTTAAGAATAGCACTCAACAACACATTCACCACTAACTTTCATATGTTTTGTTTGGATAATGAACATTTACACACAGACTGAAACAAGGAAGAAAATACATTTTGCAGCAATTAAGAGAACTACAAACAACAACACTACTTATATTACTCATATTAATAATACTATTAATATGAATTACTAATCCTAATGCATTTAGTTCTGCTACTACTACTCAACTAATCATCAAGCATTATTACTGTTGTTATTCTTATAATAAAAAAAATATTATTCCAACATTATAAACAATAATAACAATAATAACGATAATAATAATAATAATAATAATAATAATAATAATAATAATAATAATAATAATAATAATAATAATAGTTGTTGTTATAAACATTATTTTTATTTACTCCTGCACCTGCGGCAATACTCATAATAAATTATTTTAAATAATGATCTTGCAATTGTGTCAGTCATAAATAAATAAATCTTGTAATAACATTTATTCCAACAAAATAATTAGTAATCATTATTTTATTAATTGATATATTATTATTAGTATTATTATTATTATTATTACTCCTCCTTCAATAGTCAGAATAATTGTTTTTAAATGATCAAGTAATTGTGTAAAAAATAAAATAAATAAATAAATAAATAATACATAGTTTCAATCATAAAAAGGCAGTATCATGTGTGAAATCACATTCTTAAGTACATAAATTAACAGTAGTATCATTGTATCATTTAGTTTCATTATAATACTATTATAGTTACTGATATCTTCAAGTAATTTTTACTTTTTAGTCTATTTTCATTTTAAACTTTGGGTAATTTTGTTATGCGCTTCTGCCATTTTAAACTTTTAGTGTTAGTACATCAAGTTAAACTACATGAAAATGAGAATCATTGCCTTTGCAACTTGCTGAAATAAATAATGGCTTTATATATAGTGGGTTTTTTTTTGTTGTTGTTTGTTTTTCTTTTTTTTCAGATACCCCTTTTTGAAAAATAAATAAATAAAATATAAATATAAATAAATAAATATATATAATCCTGGCCTAGTCTAGTCAGAACCAACCCAGGGTGCATTTGGAACCATGCAGGGCTTGCTAAAAAGCAAAAAGGCCAGATAAGTTACATTATTGTGGTGTTTATTATATATTCTGATTGAGATGGCAATCCAGAAGACCTTTCCAGTGGCCACTTTTTCTTCTAGGTGCTCTTGAAACATTTGTACAGCTCTCAAAGTCTCAAAGCCAACAGATTGGCGTAGTGCAGTTGTGCCCTCAACATGTTTGTGAATTGACAGAAGAGAGGTTCAGGGCTCAGGGTTACTTGACGCTCAAAGAGACACTGTTGAGAGCACAGGTCATAAGAGGAGATGAGAGGGACCGGGCCCTGACCTCCCAGGTGGCTGCGCTGTCGTCCCAGTCCTTTTGTATTAACCAACTCAATAAATCCACAGGCGCCAGAACAGGTGGCCTTGGACACCTGTTAGCATTTATTTCCTACAGACAAGAGTCATGCTTTAGACAGTGGCATGTGGCCAGCGTAAGAGGAGACGCAAATTCCTGACAAGATGAAAGAACTTTACTTTTACTTGCGAACACGTTTTACTCGAGTCTTGAAGTTACGGCCATTTACAAAATGGGTAATTTAAGGGCTTCCCTTGAGGAAACTTGTGTTGCAAAATGCATCAGAATTTTAAGGGAATGTTTTAAGCATTTATACAGCTTTTAAGAAAAAAGGCTTTAGAGTGGAGATGACAAATGGACACCCGGCAATTAGCAGCATTCCCGCTCTGCAAAAACACCCGATCCGGATTGAGTACAAGGATCAATACGCAAAGCAGGGAGCCAACCATTCATTCTCATTAATAATAGATTAGCAAGTTATCATTTTCACTCGTGCACTGAGCGGAAATGTGTCCGATGCTATCAGCTACGGTTGTTTTACTGAAACTTGTCCATTAACTGGGTTTTAGACCTTTTACAGGGTTTTGCTTTCAATTAACTCTACATCAAGCCAGTCATTTTGCTCTATGGGTTCAATATCTCCAGTTTCCTTCATTAACATGCACAATCCCCTCGTTAAATCCCATGCATTGGCATCTGCGGCAAACTCTCACAGCAACATGTATGCTTTCAGACAAAGCGACGAATGGCTTTGGAAGTTGTCTGAAATGAAACTTATTAACACTTTGCTTTTGCAGGACTTGAGAGAGAGAGAAATGCAGAATTCAATGGACCAAAGAACACAGATAAACAAATGATCGGATAAGTGGGAAGCTTAAAAAATAAATAAATAAATAAAGGAAAATCAATTCCCAGTGGGGATTTGTTCTCTAAGTGATCACGGCGTTAGGCTGCTGTTGAGTGCGCCACTTTCTAACGTTATTAAATTATTTAGGAGAATGTGCGGAACACAAATTCTGAGCACAATTATGCAGTTCCCTCTGTGAACAGCATTAAAGTAATGGCTTTCCTCCTAAGACACTGCTGGAGAACTATCTTATAGGGATAGTTCAGCCAAAAATGAAAATTCTGTTATCGTTTACTCACCCTCATGTCACTCCAAACCTACTTCTGTGGAAAACAAAATATCTTTGATACTCAAGTAAATGAGAACTGAGGCTGACACAGAAAAGTACCCTACAAAGAAGTCACATAGTTCAAGTTGTTATACAACAGTTTTATGTGAGAGACAGAAAAAAATATGCTTTTGTGTCTTTTTTGATGGTCGAATTCATTATAATTGCACAGAAAAGAGTGACCAGCACATAATTCATAATATCCACTATTGTGTTCCACAGAAGAAAGAAAAAAAGTGTCCGAACTGACAGAAATGAAGATTAAATAAAGTTCTTACACTGCCTGGGTGGAGGGTCCACATGTAGCCACTGAGGGGAAGAATCATTTACTAAAAGAATTAGCTCAATGTTCCCTCATGCGTCTTCGACAAGTTGATGAAAAAAAGAGCTTCCTGTTTAATAGAGGTAATCTGTATCATATGACCAGGCGGTTTAGTGGAGGTTTAGCATTACTTCAGCATTTAAAGTCTTCAAAGCCGTGACTCATTATCTGTCTTTCCCACTGTCGACATGATATTGGATCAAAGACGGAGACGAGCAATCATGAGGGAATATTGTTACTACCTCATTACTCTGCCCTCATGATAGAACAATAGAGTTATTCTGCCTTGCCGAGAAAACCTTCCTGTTTAGACAGAGCCATCAATACTAAAACACACACCGGTGCTAATGCGAGTGCATTCCAACTGGCTTCTCATAGGGCCATTGTTATGAGAACCACAGAACATCGAAAGCATGCGGACAATAGGCCAGGGCCGTCTGGGCCTGGGCCTCAAGATGAACGTTTGCATGAGAACACAGATAAGTGAGCATAACGCTTGGTTTGCAGGGGGCACCAGGCTGAGAACTGTACTAGACAGAAGGTACAGAAAGTTCTGGGTGACTCTGAACGCATAGGGCAGCCAGGCACTATGAAAGATTAAGGAACCATGAAATATCACCAGATTGGAATTATTTTGAAAGGTTAACCCAAAGTGATCGCCCGAGACCGTTCTACAGAGCCTCAGGAGCCTGCGCACCACAGGTACGCTGTTATCGAAGGCCCCAATTATGACATACATGGTCATAAATCTGGGTGCTTTATTTGCTATGACCTGCATGTAATCCGAGTTAACACGGCGTTTTCCTCCGAGGACTCATCTGGATGACGAGTTGGAGGAAAAATATTCTAGCTTCGTAAAAATAGGCATAAATGTAAAAATAGGCATACATTCTGTAATGCATAACCAATATTGACCAATACTGCTAATCGACAATAATACTGACCAATAACTAAAATATCAAGCATCCCTTGCTCTGTCAAATTCAAGAATGGTTCATATTTAAGTAGCACATTTTTAAGCAACACGGTCTTGCTGCTGTATATTAAATGAGTGTGCATATGTACTGATTTTGAAAGTCTTTTTCATCTTCATGCATAAACAGCTCCGGGAGAGCTCAGAGGAGGGAGGCAGGGCGCTGTTAAAGCTGTTAGTTAAAGGGCAGCCGTCACCTTGGCACAGCCTGTGCCATTGACTGGCGGGTGGGCAGAGAAAAGCTTAAGTGCACCCTGAGGAATGGACGCAAAACAGGGATGTAGGATTGCAGAGGAGATCAGTAGCTAGATGCTGGATCAATGGAGACCCGTTATGGGTTATGTCATCCATCATAGTCAAAGCTTCTCTGACCCACAGTAACCAAATTAATGCAGCTTCCCTAGATAAAGCCCCCCTTTAAGCCCACACATTCACTGCTCACACATCTTTACCTATGCCCTTTTCTACAAGTCTGGAGCATTTAAACTTTCACACCATGTGTCAGGAGAAAATTTAATTACAGTCCCTTTGGAATCTAAACACAAATGGGCCTGGACTTGACTTAAAATGAATTCACCGTAGCAGATCCACAAATACAAAAGACTCCATGAGACTGTCCTTTATTTAATAATGTTATACCATTTAGCTATTCTACAAATATTTATGAACATATGTAAGTAATTATTAAAAATTAATTAATTTACTCATTAATTACTCACTGTCATGTCGTTTCAAACCCATAAGTCCTTTTTTCATCTTCAGAAAACAAATTAAGATACTTTTGATAAAATTCAAGAGCTTTTTGACCCTGCATAGACAGGAACAGGATTACCATGTTCAAGGTCCAGAAAGGTAGTAAGGACATTGATAAAATAGACCATGTGACATCAGTTCTGACGTAGAGTCTGGATGAACTTATCATAGTACTCTCGCGAATGCTCATCAAAGACTGACACAGAAGAGAGGAAATTGTTGAATTAAGTCATTGTTTTTATTTTCTTTGCACACAAAAAGTATTCTTGCAGCTTCATAAATTACTTGTAGCTTCATAAATTACGGTTGAACCACTGATGTCTATGCAGGGTCAGAAAGCTCTCGGATTTCATCAAAATGATCTTAACTTGTGTTCTGAAGATGAATGAAGGTCTTATGGGTTTGGAATGGCATGAGGGTAATTAATGACAGAATTTTAATTTTGGGTTGAACTATCCCTTTAACTCACCCTTATGCTGTTCCAAACCTGTATTATTTTTCTTCTTTCATGGAACAGAAATTAAGATTTTGACTTTTTTTTTTTTTTTTTTTTTTTGCAGAATGCCCAAGCTCTTCATTTCCATACAACCAACAAAGCAAAACTGGATGTTGACCACTGTAAAGATGGTCATATTGGTATTGGCTGATAAATGTGACTGATACAAAACAAAACACAAATAAGCAAATTAGGCCAATATAGTTACTCTAATTGATATATTTGAGCCAAATCATCAGGATGGGACAAAACAATATTTTTAGCCAAACTGTCAGGTCTGTACACCAAATTATTTCTAAGTTGGCCTTCCAATTACTAATCAATACACACACACAAACACACATTTGTTTCTGTGAATTGTGGGGACTTTCCATAGATTTCTATTACTTTTATACTAATCAAACAATACTTTCTATCCCCTAAGCAACCCTAAACCTACCCCTTACAGAAAACCCACTTGCATTGTTACACATTCAGATAAACATCCTTTACTATTTTTAATATTTTTTCCCTCATGGAAAAAAAAAGAAAGAAAAATGGATTTCAGGTTTTAAAATGGACATTTGGTCCCCACAATGTAACATAAACAAGTACACACACACACACAAAATACATTTTTCACATTATGTAAAAAGAGCAACTTGGACATTCTGCAAAACACATGCAAACAATGACAGAAAAGTAATTTTTGAGTGAACTATCCCTTTAAATTTTACCAATATTAATGTGTGCTTATAGCTTATAGTCAATCGCAAATATAGCCAGAAACAGCATCTAACCTGTAAACAGTCTGGCCAAGGTTACCCAAACAGGTAACCTAATATAAATGCTCTTCAAGTTTTGGGAAGCAGCCTCCCACAACAATGAGAGAAAAAAAAAAAATAATGCTTCAAAATACAAAATATTCTACTCCAGGCACCATGAACTGAACATGTGGTGCATATTTCTGCAAGAATGTTAGAACAGAGCTGTTTAGAAGAACAACTCACGAAATACAGAAGAGGATCAACACAAAATGCGGTTCATATTGCCAGCCTGCCCAATCCTGGAGGCCTGTGCAAGCCAAGTGTGTGCGTCATATTGTACAAGAACAAAGAACATTAGTCATTGACAATTATGGGGTCAGCACAAAGGGGACAGAAAAAAAAGGTTATGATGGGAGTCAGAGGAGGATGAGCAGAAGCCAGCTTTAATGCAGATGAGAAGCTGGGGACGTGAATTCCCCACAACAAAATGTCATAAGCTCTCAGACGTAAGTCTGTACTAATGTGATTAGCTGCTCATGTCTGTGATTACATAAAAACGCTTTATGGATATTAACAAGCCGAAGTGCCCCCACAACCCTCATCTCAGATGCTGTACAGAGGCTCTTGGAGAAGATTCTTGACAATGCAGCAACTTCACAGTGCAGCAACTGCTTGAAAATGTGCACTGTGCATCTTTAAAGATTTGTTGACATATACTGTAGACATAGTGTGCACACAGAGTACAGGAAAAATCATGTGAAGTGGAAGGACATACAGTAAGTTTAAAAAGTCTGAGACCACTAGTGAAAATAAGAAATGCACTGATATTACAAGCCTGTTCAACTGATATTAAATTCTGTACTATTTTGTCTAAATATATAAAAAAAAAATACATAAAAAATCAATTCACTCATTTTGTGAATTTAGGCATCACAAAATAACTAAAAAAGTTAAAAAATTTATATTTTGGAATCACAAAATGAATATCATAATGAATATTAAAATGTTGATAACTGGTTAAACATTACATTTAACAGAGTTATTTAATAAAAGTAATAATGAATTTTAAAAATTAACTTCAAGTGAGTCTAAGATGACTACTAAGGTCATTTAAATAAATAAATAAATAAATAAATAATTACAGTTTTCTAATAAACTTTTATTAGAAAGACATTTTATTCTTTTCTATTCCCGATCTCGATAGAATGTCTAATAAATGTAAATATAAATGTACAAACAAGTGAAATTAACATGCAAAATAAAATATCTAGATATATATAAAACAAAAAAAAATCTATCCAAGTATCCCAAATAAAGAAAGGAATATTACCAATAACTGTTATGATAACGATATTTTGTGCATCAAAAACGCTGTAATGTTAAAAATAAAACAAAATAAAATAAATTATTTATTTATTTTGTGGTTACACACTACATGATATCGAAATGCACCAGTGATCATGTGATGCATGCTGGTCCTGCAGGCTTTAATTTTGTCTTGACGATGAGGTCATTCTCACAGCAGCGATATTACAAGGTGTATGTGGCATGGGAGGATGACATACTCACACATGTATGATGGTTCAAATAGCTTTTATGGCTGCCCTTCAGTCAAGGACACTGGATGATCTTGTCATCAGATGACAGCACTGTATCCTGGCCACAGCTGAGAGTTTGGGGACCTGCCTTCGGCCCTGCGATCGACCGCCATAATTAAGCTATTAACTCTCTCACATCATTAACCTCCGCTCACCAGTTCTTTAATTCATTGATGTGATATTGCCATTCTGCCTTATGCAAACCTTCTGCTCTCTCCATTTCTCCTTTTTGCCGGCTCTCCGCTGGTGTCTGTCATTGAAGGATCACAACTGGGGACTAACAAAATTACCTCGCAAGTGCCACTCGATTGAGGATACGGTTACTTTTAATTAAAAAGAATCAATTTCTATTCCTGTCAATTTCACTCAGTGACCATATGGACACTTGAAATTACAATCCAATTTGCCGCCGACCACCCATTCGGCCCTACCCTGCCCGCCGGGAAAACAATAGCTTGCTTAATTGATTTATAGAGGTGGTTTTCTACATAGTGCTCCAAGATAAAATGTAAAGGGTCCTTATTTGCAAGTGTTTCACAATACCTAAGTGCTCCTCTAACAGTAGGCCTTATGTGTGGGCTGTTTGACAGGATATTATTTTGTACCGAATATAAAGAATAAGCTCGACTGGGTGAAAAATTAAAGCTTTCTCTTTGACTTTCAGATGGGATTTTAAGGCACCTTCAGTTTTTGCTTAAAGAACTGAATTATCACAAACCTTCTTGTCATTAGAGAGCAAGAAGCGATAGGACGGAAAAGGATCGATATATGGATAGATGGCTGCAAGCTGCCTCTCGCAACATATAGAGACAAATAGCATCAGAAAAATTCCACTGCAAATGGAAAAATAAAAAAATAAAAAAGTAATTTGACAAGTTCAGCTAAATCAGATAAATGCAACAAGCCCTTGAAGAAACCTTGTACTAGCACATTTTTAGCAGCATTCTTTAGAAATAGAAAGCTGTATCAAGGCCTGTAGGTCCAGTAAGACATTACACAACACTAAAAGTAGGCCTGTAGTTTCAAGTTGTGATAAACTACTAATTAAACATTTTTCAGTAGCGTGACCATAGGCTGTTTTAAAGGGCACCTATTATGGTGTTGATAATCATGTCTATTGTGCTGAAATCATGCGTTTTAAAGCCATATCAGTTTAAACTCTGGATATACAGTAGGGTTTTCTGAGTGCACGCACATCTGAGGCACGCACACAGAAAGCAGCAGTCACACGGCATGTGAGTACTGAACTAAGTTATCTTTCATGTCTTATTGCACTTAAACTGTCAAATAAACACAGGTTTATGTTAAAAACACTTCGAAAAACACAGTTGGTTATGTCCTTGAAGGTGGGAACAGCTGGGAAAGAAATCGCATGTTTATATTAGATCTGTGTATTAAGTGAGAGCAGTGTAATATACAGTAGCTATACTGCTATCTATGCTGATAATATGATCCAAAAAAAAAATAAAAAATTCACTCTCTGCTCTTGAATGAATAATTTCTGTAGCTTTAATAAGACAACTTTTCTTACTTGAATGCTGCTTTAGATAAACATAGCAGATTTTGTGTGGCTCACTCAGGGTGGGGTCTCTGTTAATACAGCAGTGTCCGTCAACAGTCGTGGGTGGGGCTTGTAAAATGTGATGTCACATTTTACAGATTCTGCAAATGGCTTATGATTTATGGGGATTTTTTTAAAAAAAAGGAGCAGTCAGATTTTTATCATTATAGGGTGGTTGTGTACACACACGGCCAACACACATTTATGCCCATGTAAAACATATAAAAGAGAATTTTGCCTAATAGGTGCCCTTTAAACAAAACAGCTTTTCAAGCAACAAGCTACTTTTTCGAACAAGCTGGAAGCTATTTTTCTTACACCTCAAAAAAAAATAAAAAAATAATATTGTTTCGTAACACTGTATTGCGTACATGTTTTTCCAGTCCAGATATTCAAGGTAATGCTCGAACATGCTTACCTACTTTGTTTATGCTCTCTCTCAAATGAAGCGTTGGGAGGTTCAATTCATTTTAGTGTATGGGTTTATTCAAGTGGTTCTTTTAAATGAACCAGTTCAAAAAAATGATACACAAGTCACTTCAGTCCCTATACTGATGCTTCTATAACAATTTAGGTCTTCTTTTTTGTACTGGTATAAAAATAATGATCCTTTTCATTGCATAAACTATACTGTTTTCAAAGGTCACAAGATAAACACTAGCTAGCAGATAGATAGATAGATAGATAGATAGATAGATAGATAGATAGATAGATGATAGATAGATAGATGATAGATAGATATATACTGTTTTCAGAGGTCACAAGATAAACAATGGATAGATGGATGGCTGGAATGGTGGATGGATGGATGGATAATAGATGGATAGATAGATTAGATAGATGATAGATAAAGATTTAGATGCAGATAGATAGATTAGATAAATCAAAATGTGACAAAATGTGGCTTATTTCTTGACAAAATTTTGCATCTCCAATCTTCTTAAAGACCAAAATGACTGGAATAGGCTGTCATGTAAACCCTAGACACAACGTCTGGAGGAAGCAGTTATGAAGAAGACTCCAATCAAGCAATTTGGGTGGCTTTAAATCACACAAATGAGACATAACCACCTAAACAAGGCTCGAGGAACAGCCCTCAGTCTCCTCGCAGGAGCTCCTGTGCAATCTGAGTAATTTTGACTTCTTTGAGCATTCAGAATAAGAAAGTGCCCTTAATTTTTCATCTGTCTGATTTAGGTAGGCTCTGTTACCATGGTGATCAACGTTCGCGACGCCCCACCCTGTAGTTCTGGCTCCACTGCCCTATAATTCAGAGCGTTGCAAAGCCAGTTCTTTCATGTTTAGCAACTCAACCCTCTCTGATTACAGACAACAACACAAAAAAGACCATTTGCGGTAGTCAACATTTAACCTCCCCTTTATTTTTAAAGTTTTATTTGTTTGAACATCTTTACAAAGTATTTATACCAAAGAAGTGTCACCGTAAAGCAGTATCACACTAGGATTTAGGTGTCTGAAACCTTAAGTATAGTCAAACCTTGAGCAAAGCTCCCGGAGACTCGTTCTCAAACCATCAACAGCACCGACAGCATGTGATGACACTAATGAGGGTGCTGTGTTAATGCTCTAGACATGAACATGCAGAACGCTGAACAAAAAACACAAAACTCATGATAGAAATAAGCAAAAAAGTGTAAAGTTTATTGACAGTGTGACAACGACTGTCTTTATTCTGGTTAGGCGTGAAGTCAACATGAAGCAGGCATGTAACCTGTTTTTCATTGGGATGCACTGGTATTAAAATTCAAACCAATCATTATTTGCATGTTATTGGCACTAAAAACTGATGAATACTCAATATTAAAGTTCTACACTCTTTTAGTCTAAATAAATAAAAAATAAGACACTAAAATCAATCATTTTAATGGTTTGTTTAAATTTTTAGTGAATTTAGGCATCAAAACATGACAATGTACAGTATGAAAAATAGAGCTGCATTTTCAGATAGACTTAAGACTACATTTATCAGCGTTTCAGACGAATGTTAGATGATAGCAAAGGTAATCTGCATATAAAAACAGGACACATGAGCAAATATCTAATGTCATATTTGATATACCATGCATCTCTGAATTACACAGTAAACAGGAAAATCAAGGCTGTAAAAACAAATATGTTAAGACGTGGTCCCATTAGAAAAATGTCAGCAAAAATACTGGTGTAAAATTTCAACAAAATTAAATCTAATGTGAAATTCAGATGGGGTTCAAAAATCAAAATTCAGAGCGTGTACAATCATATTACATTTTGCCCACAGAATTTCCTTGCACATAAGTACATGTAAAGATAAACTGCATCTATCTGGAAGTTTATATTATATTTTGAGAAATGATTACGAAGACAAATTTTTTGGCATAAACTGAAAATGTCTTAATTACATTCAAGTCAATTTTGGTTACATGTTCAATTCATGTTTCAAGCTTGTGTTCTGCTAGTGGATTGTGTCGCCATCCCAAAGAAGCACAAAGTCACTTTAACTGACCTTTACCTTGAAAAAAAAAATGCTATTTGTGTACAGCATTAGACTAATAGCACTTCAGAACACTTACTGTACATACAGTTGCACTTTTTTTATTTAATTGCATCTATTGTCTTCTTTTGTCAGTCGCTTTGGATAAAAGCCTCTGCTAAATATAAAATTAAGAATTTCTCATCAAATGTTTCATTTGAATAAAAGAAAGACTGATTTGATGGCATGTTTCAGATTCGAAACACTTCTTTACATTTTTTGAAATACAGTCAGAGTTACTTTGCATCAGAGATCGTTTTGAAAAAGCCTTCATCGAGAAAGCAGAGGCAGGTTTTTCAATCACAAAAGCTTTGCGACTTTAAAAGTGTCAACAGAAGTCAAGAGAAGAAGCTTCAAGGTTACCCTTATGCTAGCGCCGCCTCTGAACGGCTGAAAGATTTAAAGGTTAAATGAAGCAAGCGAAAAAGAAAGACGGCGAGCAAGCCGATGCGAGAGAGAGAGAGGCCTAATGGAATTACAACAGCCTTGTGACAGCGGTGCAGACGGGTCACATGGCGAATTAAATGGCTCTCTGACCCATGCCAGAACAGAGCCTTGACCCCCGCTCGACCCGTGGCACCCACAACATTGCCATGTCACTCACGCCACATCTCAGCGATCCACACGCTCATTCACAAGGACAATAAAGCAGTGTGGCCCACGAGAACTGCGTTCTGATCAACAGAAATGCATCACTCATCTAAAAGCCAGTGAAAGTTCAGGTGAACAGTTTGTTTGAATTTCGGGTTCATATGGTGCCACGCGAGTATAGCATTAGAGTGTTCGCTCATGCCTGCAAACAATTCCACAAAGCAATGCACTTCCAATTTCACAAGGTACAGGAAAAGGCATGGGAAAAAATGACTAGTCAGCTGAAGTGTTGTACTTACTGTCTGCCTGAGAGGAGAATTGCACGCAGCTCAGCAGTAGCAGAAGAGGAAGCCCAACGGGCAGGAGGGGCACGGACATGCAAATATTAGGCACCATGTTCCAGGTTGGCACTGCTCCCCCTTGGTCCCCGCTCTCACTCAATCATAGACTAAAACCTGAGGAACACAGAGACAAACACGTGTTAGCATTTGATTCAAGGTAGGACAAACAGGCATGCACACTATTGAGTGCAGGCGTGATGAATTGAGTGGTCTGTCTAGGGGCAACAGGGTTAATGAGGTAAGCAAATGCTCTTTTATCAAAGTAAACTAAACCCATAATCTGCTGCCGGTTAGCTAAATATCAAAAGGACAAGAGAGAATTGGGAATTCCCAATAACCGTCCACCATTAAGGTTGTAAAGTGGCTCTGTACAGATGGCTCCAGATCTCCTGAAGTGCAGAGGTAATACAGTATAGCCCCACACACACACACACAGTTCCCTAAGGATGAATGCTGCTTTAAATCAGCACTCACAATATCCGAGGTCTATGAAACTGCCAGACTATAGGGGAAGTTATGTTGAAACTGCAGCTTGTCAAGTTGAGCTGCTCAAATTTAAAACAATTAAACTTGTCACGCTAACGTCTTTCTAGAGGTTATTGACAAAAAGTTGCAAAATGCATTGAAGTACAATGTGTTGTGTAAAATCATATACAGTAAATGTCAAATTAAATGTTTAAAATATATTTTAAATCTTTTTTTTTTTTATCTTGTCATGTTTTAAAGCAGTACACTCATTTTGATATGTTGACTAACATACTAAAGCATGTCAAGTATGATTAAAATTTTAAGTGTAGTGTGTTATTCTGTATAACATGTAAAGTTAATATATTATAAAATGTAGGTGTAATTCCAAAGGTGTAATTCCAAAAATATTTAAACACATCATATACAGGTTTCAATAGAAATGCCATTTAAATATTTTTTAGTTTACCATAAATGCTTGTCAGAACATTCCGCAGAATTCCATATTTCAAAGACAACAGAGGGAATTATCAAATGACATATAACCATATAAATTGGACAAAAACACTCTAAAGTTAAGCTAATTGGAGTTATTACATATTTAAACTATAATTCATTTTAATTTAACTGCAATTAACTTGCAATTAAGTGTACAAAAACATTACATCTGCCACTTTGACATCAATGCGTTCACTTGTCTGATTTTATCAGTTTAATAATTTCCACAGTTTGAGTGGTCGGTGAATTTAACAAGCAGGAATGTGAAAAGAACCACAACAAAGGCTCAAGTCTCTCGCTAGGTGAGAAGTACTCAATTCACCTGAGGAGGTGTTGACTAGCCAATTATTAACACACTGATTTCGGATGCATGTTGGATGCGTGCTGATATGCTTGGCTGCCGTGTTTGTGAGAGAGTGCCAAAAGAAACAATGAACAGATCCTAACAGGGAGGTGTTTAAAGACTGTTTATTTTTTCATCCAAAAGGCTTTTTGTTAATCTTTCTTGACAAAAGGTTCTTTGTGTTCAAAAATAACAAGAGACGACGTATATGTTGAGTCATAGCTCAGTTTTACCAAAACACCTGGAGGCTGCAGCAATCATTCTAGTAAGAAGCCTTCACTACCTTTGGAGGCATATCAAAAAAGAGCACTTGATTAGGTCACCAATGGAGAGAGAGAGGGAAAATCGAGACTTCGACTGCGCTTCGAGCATGACCTACATTTGGAAAACACTGGTAGGATTAGCCAACTGATCCACTTTTTAGTCAAAAACCAATAATTTAAAACCTGCCTGCCAATCAACAAGCTCTTACACCACGCCTAAATTGTTTGTTCGGGCTGGGGTTATGGAGAGAACGAGTAAATAAACTGATAACAGCACAATAGCGGTGCGAACATATACATCATGTGAGATTTACCCAAGGAGAAGTAATATTGCGCAATAAACCCAGATCAAACAACCATCAATCTCACAACGCTGTTGAAAAGTCACTGTTTCATTTTAGAAAACTAGGCTATACTAGCGTCCATTACTCAAATGCATTGTGCTTTTAGCATGAATCCAGTGGATTATTAAGGATTATGATCTGAATAAGGATCATCATTGAACAAATGCCACTTGCAGTTATTCGTGTGCATCTCGTATCACGTGAGATCACATAATTACTTTTTTTTTTTTGTAGAAATACTATGTTGATGCTTATACTTACAGATAGCTTTATCAAAAATGTGAATTAAGCAGAAGTAGCAGGAGGCAAAAGAACAAAAAGTTACACAACTGCAAGGATGCTTGTGTCTATGAGTCATATTTCACCCCAGAAGCAGAAGAAAAAGATAAAAATATATATTTTTTCTTTTTAATATTTAATAAAGCAATATATATATATATATATATATATACATACATACACACACACACACACACACACACACATATATATATATATATATATATATATATATATATATTCATTATGGAATTGGAACAATTGGATTTATTTAATAAAAATCTGCATAATATACACTTCCTATTTTAATATTTTTACAATTCAGGTCTTAAATTTTTATTTATTTATTTATTTTTTAATCAAATTAATGCCTCTTTTCTGAACAGAAGTAATAAAAAAATAATGTTTTTTTTTTTCAGTCTTTTACTGACCTTTAACTGGTACATAATACAAACTCAGTCATTACAGATCAATATGTGACTAGAAATTTTGCATTGTGATATGCTAATATGTCGTCGATCTGTAACTAAGCAAAGGTTCATTACTCCCGCCTCTGCAGAGTCTCATCAGTGTGAACGACCCAGGAATCTCATCTTAGGTCCACTGTGTTCCTACCATCAAGGATAAATAAACAC